>NC_083368.1:28821666-29151250 GCF_030254825.1 Meriones unguiculatus | reverse complement strand
CGTGAGTCTCAAAAGAAGAGGAAGAGAGTAGAGCTTTGGGATGAATCGAAGACCCCGTGGCTGGCAAACACAATAGCAGATGCTAGAAGTTACTCTAACCCCAAGCGGGATAAAATTAAAGAAATCCATGACAGGACACATGGTAATGAAAGTACTAAAGGCTAAACACCTAAGGAAGTTTTTTTGTGAGAAGTCAGAAAAGGGAAAAAAATTATCCCTGTGTTTGGGTATTTGACTGAAAGCAAGCTAAACCCAGCAATATAAAATAAGAAAAGAATTATGACCCAGTGAGATTTAGTTCAGCTATGTAATAATGATATGGAGCTTGACGACCCATGTAATCTACCCTACTATATACTAAAGAACATTAGTGATCATATCATCTGATAGAACACACATTTGACAATATCCAGAACTCACTGATGTCAACTCTCAGACAGTAAGAATAAAGGAATGTCACTTCACTTCTGTAGAGGACATTCAAGCATGCACGCACAGGGTGGGGGTGGTATATCAGAAGGAAATTTGTTTGGCATCATTAACTATCAGTGAAATGCAAATTAAACCACAATGAGGTGTCAATGAATATTTCCCAGAATGGCTGAAACAAAAGTGTGAACTGCCAAATTCTGGAGAGAGATACTGGATCACTCAGATTGCTGGTGGCATGGCAAGTTTGAAAGACAATCTTGCCATTGTCTAAGACTTTCAAAAAAATTTGTGTGTAAGTGCTTTACCTGCATGTTTGTATGTCTTAGTTAATGTTTTATTGCTGTGAAGAGACACCTTGACCAAACTCTTTTAAAGGCAAACATTTACATAAGACTGGCTTATAGGTACAGAGGCTTAGTCCATTATTGTTATGGCAAGAAACATGACATGTAAGCTGACAGGGAGCTGGAGAAGGAGCCAAGAGTTCTACATCCGAAATGGCAGGCAGCAGGAAGAGAGAGACACTGGGATTGGCTTGAGTATTTGAGCCCTCAAAGCTTCCTTCAGTGATACATTTCCTCCAACAAGGCCACACCTCCTAACAGTGCCAGTCCTCATGGGCCAACCATTCAAACACATGAATCTATGGGTGCCATACCTATTCAAACCACCACAGAAATAAAACGATGCTGACATAAAAACCTACACATGGTAATTTATAGCAACTTTATTCATATTTATCCTCTTTGGAAAAAAAATCCAGATCTTCAACAGATGAATTAGACAAACAGTACGGATTCATGCAGCAAGCTGGATGGTTTTCCAGAGAATTATGTTGTGTGAATTACTGCCTAGCACCAAGAGAAAACATACTATTTGATCACATTTATGTGACACTCTTTTTATTGCTGTTTTGTTTGTTTGTTTCATTTTGTTCTTCAAGACAGGGTTATTCTGTGTAGCCCTGGCTGTCCTGTCTTGAAGACCAGGCTGGCCTTGAACTCAGAGGTCCACCTGCCTCTCTCTGACTCCCGAGTACCACCACACCTGGTTCTATACAACATTCTTAAAATGATATAAAGATGACAACATATTGATGGATGCCAGAAGTTAGAGATGTTAGGAAAGAGGAAAGGGAAGTTCTATGGACAGAGGTCTATAAAAGAAGCTTGAAGGCCTTAAACTTGACATTGATGACAGCCACATTAATCTATAGAAGTTACAACACTCCCTAGAAGTAAAGTCACACATATGTAAATTGGTAAATGTGAATAATGTTGTGGGAGAATATCGATGTTAAATTCCTAGTTGTGGTATTTCTGTAATTTTCAAAATATTACTATTGGAGGACACCAGGTAGGAACATATATGTCAGTGTACTGTTTTTGACATGTGATCCTATAAGAATCTCAGAAGAAATCATTAAAGAACACAAGATTTATAAAATAATAAAACAAAAGCCTACATTAAGAAATAAAAGACTGGATTCAAATGTGGTCAAAACACCTGTAATAGTTTAAAAATATTGTTTCTAAATGTATTAATTTGAATATAAAATTACTTGTATTAGTCATATTTTAACTTTCCATTGCTTTATACTGAAAATTAGTTCATTAATTGGATTTTTATATCCTTGAGAAAAGATTAGAAAAGTTCTTCTTTCTCTTTCTTTTTGCATTTTCTTCCACTTGTGGGAAGTAGATTTTTTTCTCACATATGCTGATTAGTTTCCCTCCTTCTACACTCTCTCTGCTCCTCTCAGTTCCTCCCCACATCCCCTCCCATCTGGATCCTTTCTGACTGTCATTAGGCTTCTAAGGGATATAGTAAGATAAACTCTAACAGATTGGAATTGGGCAAAACAAACAGAAAAAAGAGAGCCATAAGAAAACACAAGATACACTAATAAGGGGAACAGGGACTGTTTCTGACATGAACTCAAACTCAATGGCGGCCTCCTCCCTCTCCCCCGCCCCCCCCAAGGGAGGAGCAGCCCTGCTAGGCCACAGAGGAGGACTTTGTAGCCAGTCCTGAAGACACCTGATAAACCAGTATCAGATGAAAGGGGAGGAAGTTCTCCCCTATCAGTGGACTTGGAAAGGGGCAGGGAGGAGATGAGGGTGGGAGGGAGGGTCTGGGAGGGAATGAGGGAGGGGGATACAGCACGGATACAAAGTTAACAAACTGTAACTAATATTAAAAAAATAAATAAAAGAAAATAAGAAAAAAGAAAAAACACAAGAAACAGAGACCCATTCATTCACACACTCAGGAATCCCATAAAAACACTACCTTGGAGGCCTTTTTATATATGCAGAGGACCTATTGTCAGCGCCAAGCATTCTGCTTCAGTCTCTGTGAGCTCATACGCGTTTTGCTTAAAAACTTAAAGAGACTTATTCTTCTGATGTCTTCCATCCCTTCTGTCTCTTACACTCTTTCTGTCTTCCCTTCCTTGGGTTTCCTGAGAATTGTTTTTTTCTTTTTCTTTTAATAGACATGATCTGTTATAAGGAAAAATTAATTTAAAAAATTTTCATATTCATGTCTGCATACAATTATGGAAAATCATAGGTAGAAAAAAGATTTGTGGAATTCAGAGATATTTTGGATAGATTAATAATTAAGAGAACACATTTTAATTCCTTGGTAAATAATTTTAGTAGGCCTATTGTTGGCTGCCTCCATTGTGAGCACCACAGTGAGTAGAAAGAAGTGGAGAAGCTTTGCTAAAGGAAGTCATGTGATCCCCCTGGAGTCTGCAAACCTGTTTACTCAGGGGTGGTGCTGACCCAGAACCTTGAAAGCTTATTAGTTCACAACAGCCCTAAGAGGATGGCTTTGAGAAGTGTCAAGGTCTGGATAATCAGTGGCGTTTGTTTCAGGCATCAAAGAAGATAGATAAGCACTGTCAAAATAAAAAAGACTTTGGTTCTTTTAATGACAAGACTAAATCAATTCCTCTTACTTAAATAGCGAGAACAAATGACCGTGATTACATATTAAAAGGACATGATGCTGTTAAATCAGAACATTGTGAACTGATTGTGCATAACACTTAGATGGTTGACCACTTTGTCATTCGTGGTCCAAAGGGAAACCTTAGTCCTATTCCCATGCCAGTTGAGCCAGCTGTCTTCTTGCTTCAGAGATTCACTCCAGTAGTTGTTAGTCCAGGCTATGAAACTACGTGGACCCAGACGTGACTCCTGGGTATTCCACTTACTGCTTAATTACTTGACCTGTCAAGTTTCCATTCCTAGCTTCTGTATAAGCTAGGAAAACCTATTTCCCTTTATAATGGAGAAGAACATGTTGCAGCCAAAGAATAGCCACACAAACCACTCAGACTCTGGTCTCAGTCAGATATGTATGGTTTATTGAGCAAACACCCCTCCAACCCCAAGACAAGGCTCATTGCAGTCGGGGGCACAGTAGACTCAGGAGCCAAACTATGATATTGACCTAATTTTAGGCTAGGCTTTTTATAGAAAAACCAAGTGCAAAAGAAGAAGGGAGGGCAGTAGTACATTTTGGCTAACCATACAAAGCAGTATTACATTTTTGGCTAACTAGACAAAGTATTATCAGCTAACCTTCAAGCTGATTGGCCCTAAGTAAGGTAGGAGAGGCAGTGGATAGGGTCTTTCAGAGTATAACTTGAGTTGTGCCATTGTACTTGTATTCTTCTTATATCTTATAACATAAAGTGCAACCAGAGTATAGCCAAATGAGGAGATAACAAAGCGTGAGTTATGACACCATTGAGTCATAGTAAAATGTAAGGTTAATTTGACCCTCTGGCAGGGTTTTTTACTGTTAGCTAGGAATAACTACTTCTAGGAAGCAAAGTTTTAAAAAAAAATTGAACTTAATTTCACCTTATAAACAAAATGGAAGCTGACTACAAAAATGTCTGCAAGTGTGTCAATTGCCACAAAAAGCAGGCCTCAACAAACAAATGAGATCTTATATGTCTCAGGGAACTAGGAATGTTTCTTAATGCTCAGGAATCAGACAGCTCAAAAAGCATTGATCAAACAAACAAACAAAAGTCCCTGGTAGATGAATGTGCTATTTCTCCAAAGATCACCAGCAGAGGAAACTGTGGCTTGGTCCTCTGCATTCTTCTCGCCTTCCACCTCAGTACTTCTGACCCAGGGTATCATTGACACTTACTGGGAATACCTCATGTCCATAAACCCGTTTTCTATAACAGCTTTTGATTATATTGTGGCATGTTTTCTTTTTTGAAAATGAACATCTGACAAAGCTCTAATTGTTGTTTTGACCAGGGTCCGTGAAATAGTGTGAAATTGTATGGTTTGCCTAATTTGTTATGCATCTGCATTGCCTGAAAAATTCTGAAGAAAAAGGAACATGAGATGTCTTATATGTGTGTGTGTGTGTGTATGCTAATAGAATATAATGGCCAAAGACAACTGAAATATTTTAATTTTTTACATGTATTAATATTCAATCAGTGTTTGTGTATTTGTAGCTGTTAATTTTTTAATAATCTGACGTTGCATTTTTAAACAGATATTATCTTCATTTACTGATAAGGAACTCCAGGCATATGCCAAAGCTGGAGCAGTTGCTGAAGAAGTCTTAGCAGCTTTCAGAACTGTGATTGCATTTGGAGGACAAAAGAAGGAACTTGAAAGGTTTGAATTTCTTTTTCCAGCATGAATGTTAATTCTGTCATCCCACATGCCATTTAGGATGGCAATGTTAATTATGATATTTTTCTCATGTTTTAAATAAGTCAATACATACATATTACAGCATTAGTAACATTCTGGAAAACATGCCATTGTACTTGTATTCTTCTTATATCTACAAGATTTACTTTAAAATATTATTGGCAAGTAAAATAGGAATGGAATGGCATTCTGCCAGATGTCACTCATAGTCTCATGAAGTATAAATTCATGCAAGAGGGGAGAAAGGACATAGACAACTACAAAAAAAAAACAAAAATTTAGTATAGCAGTTGGCAGTTGTATGTTTTGGAGACAAAATGTATAAGAGAGTCAAGAGAGTACACTTCAGAGAAACATTAAATTATAGTTTTAAATGCCCCAAAATGATCAAACAAGTGTTTTAGGGTGGAACATTTTAAGTGTAGTGGTCAGAGAATCCCTCTTGAGGATTTTATCTAGGCTGAGGCTTTTATCTAAGACCTGAGGTGAGAAAGGTATTCAAAAGCAAAGATAGGTATAGGATGGGTAGAAAGACTAGTCTACCAAAGGTCCTGGGGTAGCAAAAGCTTCAATGTAGTTTGAGACATATTACAAGGCATGTGAACCTGGAGCTCACATCTTCGAAAGAGATTGGGGTGTAGCCAAGGTGTGGGGCTGCTGAGAAGAGATGGGGTTTTAGTACAAGGGTATGGGTGAGTCCTAACGTGTGAAACTGAAGAGTGGCCATCCGCAGAGTTTACAGAGCTGCTTCTCTTTCTGGACTGGGTCTGGTGAGTAGATAAAAGCATTCAAAGGGTGAGATCACAGAGATCAGTGTGAGAGCTGATGTCATTATCCAGGTGAAAGGGATTATGTTAGCCTGACCCCGAGGTAGGGCCAAGAGAGGGGTGGAAAATTACCTGATTTGAGAGTTGGAGTTTAAGTCAACTTGGAATTAGAATTGACAAGATTTTGTAAAATTTCTAAATTACTTTTTCAGTTTATTTACTGTGGTGTGTGTGTGAGAGAGATTGATTGTTTTGGTGTGTGCATATATATGCACATGGGTACGCACCATAATCACAGGACAACTTGCAGAAGTTGCTTCTCTCCTTTCTCCATGGAGTTGCATGAATCAAACTCAGGTTGTCAAGATTGGTGGCAACGGTGCCATCCTGATAGCCCCAGTTAATTATTAGACCAAATGAAATCATATGGTTTTCTTTCTAGGTCTTATGTGCTTTCAAAAATCAATCTTTGACTTTCTCTTCAAAATAGCTGGTGCATAAGGAATTTAGCTCTCTTGGAATAGAAATTTAACCATAACTGTGAATGTATTTAATCCAATAGGATAGTGTTGTCCTCAGCTTACAAAGCATTTTCTTGCTGAGTAGGTGGCATGTGCCTATCATTGGGGGAGTTGAAATAGGAAGATCCTGAGTTCCGGGACAGCCTGAGCCTATGTACTAAGATCCTATCAAAGAATACATCCAAACTTTGTATGCAGGTTTTTCTCACTTGTTACTTGCAAATGTTTTTCTGTTGGTATTGATTTCTGTTTGCTTAACCAAAATTGATTCTGGCACAATTATATAAATAGCTACTTGCACATTAACAAGTCTCTTCATAATAATTAAGAATATTTTCTAAGCACTGTTTTGTTAATTATGCACTTCTATTTTTAATTATAATTTCCCTACTATAGCCTCTAATGAATGGATGGTTTTTGTATCTGGCTTGATATCAATGACAAAAACTAGTCTTTAAAAAGACTTATGTAAATGCAGTATTGTTTATGTTTCTTTCCTCTTCTATCCCCTTATTTTCGTTTATCTGTATCTATCTGGTATTAGCATCTATCTGTTATGTATCTGGCATCTAAATGGATTTTTTACCTTGTTGTTGATTTTTCCTTTGCAAATGTTTCCTCTGGCTTCGTAGGACACCATACTATCAATGAAATGGTTTCAACGTTAGCCTCGGTAAGCAAGAATTGGAAAAAAGGAGATGATAGAGCATGAACAATAAGTCTTTAAGTTTCTTAAAGTTGTCATGTAAAATATATGAATATAAGAATTATTAAACTTAATCTTAGGTCAGCTTCTAACTTGATACACAAACACACATACACACTTAACTAAAACATGTTTCTTAAAAATAATTTTTTGGTAAGAGATTATAACTGGCAACTTAAAGGTATGCATATATCATCACTATAAAATTCTCTCTGAATTTAGTCTTTAGTAGATGTGATTCTTATGTAAATACAGTGTAGTGTTTTTAAATCTTGATGAAGTAACTAGCTAAAAATAAAGTAGTCACCAGAACAAGAAATAATACATACTCTGGGCAGAATTTGAACTCTTGATGTGCCTACTAATTAAATGAAATCTTCAAAGAAAACTGAGAGTGTATAGTATTCATGTAATTATGTATTTCATGATTCAAAGACCCCCAAATAAGAATTCTATGTAGAAATATATTCTTTTTAAATTTTTTTAAATTTTGTTTTATTTATATATTTATTTATTACTATTTATTCACTTGGTACCCCCTCTGAAGCCCCCTCCCTCGTCTCCTCCCAGTCCCCCACACCTCCCTCTTCTCCTCCATGCCCTTTCCTAGTCCCTTGATAGGGAGGACCTCCTCCCCTACTATCTGACCTAGCCTATCAGGTCTCATCAGGGCTGGCTGCATCATCTTCCTCTGTGGCCTGCACCCCCCAGGGGGAAATTATCAAAGAGTCAGCCACTGAGTTCATGTCAGAGACAGCCCCTGTATCCCTTACCAGGGAACCCACTTGGAGACTGAGCTGCCTTTGGTCTAAATCTGAGCAGGGGTTCTAGGTCCTCTCCATGCATGGTCCTTGGATGGAGTATCGGTCTCTACAGACCCTCTGGGCCCAGGTTTTTTGGCTCTGTTGTTCTACTTGTGGAGTTCCTGTTCCCTCTGGGTCTTTCTTCCTCCCTCTTCTTCCGTAAGGATTCCAGCACTCTGCCCAAAGTTTGGCTATGAGTCTCAGTATCTCCTTCAATATCCTGGTGGGTAGTCTTTCAGAGGTCCTGTATGGAAGGCTCCTGTCCTGTTCCCTGTCTTCTTCTCCTTCCAGTGTCTATCCTGTTTGCCCTTCTGAATGAGGATTAAGCATCTTCCCTAGGGTCCTCCTTGCTGTTTAGCGTCTTTAGGGCTATAGATTGTAGTATATGTATCCTGTATTATATGGCTAATATCTACAAGTAAGCATATATGGATATTAGAAATATATTCTTATACCTTAAAATTTTTAAGACACTTTCTACAAGACAATGGTTACTCCTGTGGTTCTTCGTGGAGTTCAAATAAAGAATGTAAAGGTTTGGGTGTGGTGGCACACACTATAATCCCAGCACTTGGGAGGTAAAGGCAGGGTAATAGTGAATTCCAGGCTAGATTCAGAGCGAGACCGTTTCTCAAAAATTCAAACCAACAAAAAGTATAAAAACAGAGTACGATTAAAAAATGATCCATCCTTTCTTCCTAATATTATCTTTTAATCTGCATTGGCAGAGTTATCTCCTTTTCTTTAACTCTGGTCCCATTAGCTTTTTTTTTTTTCCCCTTGCTCTGCTGTGTAGGTCTCAAATGAAAATAAAGTGATGGACACCCTCTTTTAACTTTAATTGTCCACTTCCTGGGACCTAAAAGTACTTGAATTGTAGATTGAGAATAAATACTAAGTTGTTTGACCCAGAGGGAAAAGTATCTGTGAGTAGAAACCACACTGTGTGGGGTTGCTATTTGCTTTCTTGGTTTTGCTCCCTTTCCTTTGTAGTGCTCTAAAACTGTAGTTCTCAACCTGTGGGTTGTGATAGGCTGATTTTTTTTTTCTCAGTCTTTGCTGCCATAAGGCTTTGAATGTTATGTCCTGCCAGGCTACTCTCCGTTCCTCAACAGCAGGCACACATGGTATGATAAATGTTAGAAGGGATAGATGGGTCATATGTACAGAGTATAAATGAGGGTACTAATAAACAATGATGGACTACCCAGTGATGGATATATATATATATATTCACATATATAAATAGCTAAAATAATAATAGCTAAAATAGCTATACTTTTATAGCTAAAATATACATATGTGAGTGTATTTTAGCTATTTTTATTTTAATTATTATTATTTATTATAATTTATTCACTTTTTATCCCTGCTGTGACCCCCTCCCTCATCTCCTCCCAATCCCACCGCCCCCTTCTCCCCCTATGCCCTTCACCTAGTCCCCTGATAGGGGCAGGTTTTTGATTTTTTAATTTTTTTTAAATAATTATTCACTTAGTATTCCAGCTGTGGCCCCCTCCCTTGTCCTCTCCCAGTCTCTCCCTCCCTCCCTCTTCTCCTCCTATGCCTCTCCCCTAGTCCACTGATAGGGGAGGTCCTCCTCCTCTTTTATCTGACCCTAGCCTATCAGGTCTCATCAGGACTCCCTGCACTGTATTTCTCTCCAAGTGGGTTCCCTAGTAAGGGAAGCAAGGGCTGTCTCTGGCATGAACTCAGTGGCAGGCTCTCTGATCACCTCCCCCTCTGGAGGTGCAGCCTTGCCAGGCCACAGAGAAAGACAGTGCAGCCAGTCCTAATGAGTCCTACCCTATATTCTTAAGCCAAGTATCTTTAATAGGTCAATGCCTTTAAAACAGGTATGGAAAAGAGATAATTTCCATAGCTTATTTAAATGTAAAAAAAATATTGCATGACATTTCATAGCTCTCTATATGCCCTTACATGTGTTATCCTGTAATTGGTCATTCTATCCTAGAAGGAGGCAAGGTAGGAAGCAAGCTGTCCAAAAGCTTCCCTCAGTTATAGAGATTTAAATGACCTTCTTGTGCTTGAGAATTTCTAACATTAAATCTCTTTTATTAATTAATTTTAAAATAACATAGATTTTAAGCCAGGCAGTGGTGGCACACACTTTTAATCCCAGCACTTGAGAGGCAGAGGCAGGTGGATCTTTGTGTTGAGAACAGCCTGGTCTAAAAAGTGAGATCCAGTACAGCTGAGAATACACAGAGAAACTCTGTCTTAAAGGGGATTTAGCTCAGTGATAGAGTGCTTGCCTAGCAAGTGCAAGGCCCTGGGTTCGTTCCTCAGCTCTGGAAAAAGAAAAAAGAAAAAGAAAAAGAAAAAAAAAAAAAAAAAAAAAAAAAGAAAACCAGAAACCAAAACCAAAAAGGATATGTAAAACAAAAGTAATTGTTTTTCCTATCTTCTCTTTTATGTATGAAATAATACATGTTCTAGAAGCTAGCTAAATATTACCTTACTGGTTTCACTGTTGCTAAGGCATACGTAAAAAGAACTTTTAGAAGACTCACAGAGGTAAAGTACTCTCTCCATACCTCAATATCATTTTCTGCAAGAAGATAAAATGGGAATAACATGGCATGGGGCAATACATAGAGAAAATGCATGCACGCTACAGGGTTGGGCACCTTGTAACTGATCAGTGACAGTCATGCCACACTAACCCATTTCAATAAGGCTTAGACGTCTACATAACTATTTCATTCTTTCTCCCAGGTACAATAACAATTTAGAAGAAGCTAAAAGGCTTGGCATAAAGAAAGCTATCACAGCCAACATATCCATTGGTGCAGCTTTCCTGCTCATCTATGCCTCTTATGCTCTGGCGTTTTGGTATGGGACTTCTTTGGTGATCTCAAAAGAATACTCCATTGGACAAGTGCTCACTGTAAGTCAAACATGAATAAAAAAAAACAAAAAAAACAAAACCAGATCATTAAAAGTTCTAATGGAATTGAGTAGTGGTTGCAAAAATATATACTTTGAACAAGTATTAAATACTAGAGACATGTATTAGTAAGTTAAAGAATTGAAAGAAATTAAATGCATCAATTTTGTTTTATATAGATCTTGTGTACAATTTCTACTGTAGCCTAATTATTAACTTTACCATCATTTCCATCAGTAGTTCCAGGTCCCTATATAACAACGTAGAGTTTGGTTTTACCACCCCTGACATAGCCTAAATATTAACATTACCAACTTCTGCAATGTGAATTTTCATTTGATGGAATTATTTTTTGTATCAAACTTGATACTAAGTTTTTCACTTTTATCTTCTAGTTTATTATTCACAACACAAGTAGAAGAACATACAGTTTATATATAAATTAAATCACTCACACTTTTTTGAATTCTAAGTCCCATAAAGTTGACAATATTAACCATTTCATTTCTTCCCCTTGTCAACTTGGATAACACAAACATCACTTTTAAGCCAGAGCATTTCTTCTCTTCTCTTTAAAGGCTCATGGCCATCCCACAATATGAAAGGCATTCAGTACAAAAATCCCAAGTCTTTTTTAGTTCCAACAGTATCTGTCCAAAACTATAAACATAATAGTTTCTGAGACTCGGGAAGTCTTTTTAAGTAAACCCCAATAACATCAGATTTTATGTTACATTTTCCATATATACTGGCACAGAACAGACACTCGTATTGTAAAAGGAAAGAATGGAGACAGCACAGGAACTATCCCATGACTAAGACCAAACAGAGAAAATACCAAACCCTACGTTGCTATGTAAGGCAGCTGGGACTCCTGATGGAATCATCTTGACTCCAAAAGACTTGGGTAGTAAGTCCCACCCTTCCAGCTTGGGTCTCTATAGCACCCATATCCTCTGTCTTGGGCTATTTCTGTCTAACAGTCGTGGCATCTTCAGTATCTTCAAGTCTTCAATATCTTGCAAGTTAGGCTTTACCTAAAGCTTCACATATGATCTTTCAGGGCCTCCCTGCTAGGAATCCAATGTAACTACACACTACATGGTCTCAGTGACTTTCTGAAACCTTGTCACAAGCCGCCACCCCCACCTCAAGTCCTAATGCATCCCTTATGCCTGTAAAGCCATGTGGATGATGCTATAAAGTTCTGTTGCCAGTTTAAGGTGTAGTCAGAGTCCTTGGGTCACAGTTGCACTGAGCTCTGTATACCTGTCAGGCTGGTCCTGAAGAATCACTTCCCTAGGGGGCAAGGAACTGTTTAGCATTTTCTGTTTAGGCTTTCTCTTTTCAAATGGATTCGAGCCTTGAGTATGTAGGGTCTTCTAGGTGATTCTAGATTCTGTCAAGTCCACAATAAATGTTAACCATCATAAATATTTCCCACATTTTAGACTATATATACACACAAAAGATTATATCCTTGACATTTTATTTTAAGGCAATGAAATTATTTGCAACCAAGCTAAATATGTATCTTGTTAGAAGATTCATTCCATTTCTTTTTCTTAACCACAAGAAACAGAGTTAGCCACATACCGTAATTATTTTTGTTTCTTAAAATAGTTCCCTTTCTAAGGATTCAGATGTATAACATGAATTTCATAATTACTCCTTGTTTTTTGTGTTGTTGTTGTTATTCTTTGAACTGTGCTCTATCTAATATATATGGGGATGTTTAGGTAGGGACAGATTTTACAAAGATAGTTTTGTTTTTTGATATGAAATGTAGATAAGCCTAAGTTGCAATGTGATATGAACTGCTGATTTTAAAACGGAGAAGCTGATTTTATTTTATTTTTTACTGAGGATTGCTTAGCATATGTTTGTTCCACTGAGCTATAGTCCTAGTCCTAGGAATAGGTAATTTCAATCTAGTATTCATGGAGCCTAAAGCTGCTTCACAATCAGAAAGCATTCTGAATACAGACTGAAGGTTCAAATTCCAGCTGCACTATATACTAGCAGTAAGGTTTGAGCAATCATCAACAGTCTTCAAACTTTCTGCTAAATGTGTGACAGGAATCGTGTGTCCTAGCTGTTAGGGCTCTAAAGACTAATGAGTAATGAATACAGACTCATTTAGCAAAGTGCCTTCAAACTCTGGGCAGAGTTCAGGGAATCTTATGAGTGAAGGGGGAGACAGAAAGACCTGGGGGGGACAGGAGCTCCACAAGGAGAGCAACAGAACCAAAAAATCTGGGCACAAGGGTCTTTTCTGAGACTGATACTCCAACAAAGAACCATGCATGCGTGGAGATAACCTAAGACCCCCACATAGATGTAGCCCATGCAGCTCAGTATCCATGTGGGTTCTCTAGTAAAGGGAACAGAGGCTGTCTCTGACATGAACTCAGTGGCTGGCCTTTTAATCACCTCTCCCTGAGGGGGTAGCAGCTTTACCAAGCCACAGAGGAAGACAGTGCAGCCAGTCCTGATAAGACCTGATAAGCTAGGGTCAGATGGAAGGGGAGGAGGACCTCCCCAGTGGACTTGGAGAGGGGCATGGGAGGAGATGAAGGAGGGAGGATGGGATTGGGACGGAATGAGGGAAGAGGCTATAGTTGGGATACAAAGTGAACAAACTGTAATTAATACAAAAAATTAAAATTAAAAAAGGAAAAAATACGCAACAACAAAAACTTTAAAACACAGGTTTTTAAGCACCATGATTCCTGAATGATTAAAGAGAATGGATGGTGATATTAGTTCTCATCAGCTGCCAACATAAGTAAATAAAGTCAAGTTTTCAGTGACAAGTATTTTGATCAAAACAATCCCAAAACTTGGGAAATGATGATGGAGAGAGAGATTTAACCCCATAAAGAATCATCCCTTGTGTGCTTAAAACTTACAGAATAGTTTCATAATCAATGACATCTGATACAACTTGCAGAGCGAACAAATAGAGTTTTAAATGTTTTTGCTCATGAAAAGACAATACTCTGGGAGAATGTCCTACAGATATATAACTAGTTAATACTAATCCAGGATTTGGACTTTTGTTTTCTCACTTGCTCTGTAGTGTTTGTTTCCATTTCACAGCCCTTATGATCTAAATAAAGATTATTAATTATTGAGGAAATAGAAAAATATTGTATTATAACATAACACTCATACAGAACTTGTATGTTAGAGCGCCATTAAAAAGGAAGATTAATTCTGCATGATAGGCTAAATGAAATTACTGAAAGTTTAGAACTGTTTTCACATGTTCGATTTTTATATTTTCAGCTGAAAACATACATCATCTTTAAGAAATTTAGTGTGTTTTGATATATGTATAAAATGTGGATTACATTAAGCTAAATAATCTCAGTTGCTTCACTTTATCCGCTTGTGATATTTGAAATTTATAATTATGAAATGTTAAGTTTATTTAATACCCTGTATTATTATGTTGCCGTGACATTTACAAATGTAATTAGTTTTATTGGAAGAAGGAGGACATATGAGAGAACTGTAGGGAAGATTAAGTAATTCAGAGTCTTTTCTTCACATTGCTCAGGTCTTCTTTTCTGTATTGATTGGAGCATTCAGTATTGGACAGGCAACTCCAAACATTGAAGCCTTTGCCAACGCAAGAGGAGCAGCTTATGAAGTCTTCAATATAATTGACAATGTGAGTCCCACCTGCCCCTTCATCCATCTAGTAAAAGAGATCCCAGCTGAGATAGTTGCACTGTCATGTTATCTTAGCTCATCCCAAGGCTGCTGTACAAAGCAGTTACTGTCACTTAGTGATTTTTGCTTCTCATCCATACAGAAGCCCAGTATTGACAGCTTCTCAGTGAGTGGACACAAGCCAGACAACATTCAGGGAAATTTGGAATTCAAAAATATTCACTTCAGTTACCCATCTCGAAAAGAAGTTCAGGTATGGTGGCAATTTTCTGTTAGATGGAAAGTCCCTAATAGTTTCTAAAAGGTTATAGAGATGATTGTATGTAAAATCAAGGATGCTGTTGAATTGAGATGCCAGCAGTAGAACCTGCATGCATCTCTGACTGGGAATTGTCCTAACTAACGCTGACTTCTCCCGTGCCTTCGCAGATCTTGAAGGGCCTCAACCTTAAGGTGCAGAGCGGACAGACGGTGGCCCTGGTTGGCAACAGCGGCTGCGGGAAAAGCACCACTGTCCAGCTGCTGCAGAGGCTCTACGACCCCACAGAGGGCACGGTGAGTGGGCACGCAGCCCGCAGCAGTTGCCAGGGCCCAGCGTTCTGGCTCCGCGATCCTAAAGCGTGAAACCCACACGTGTTGTTTCAGGTCAGTATCGACGGACAGGACATCAGGAGCATCAACGTGAGGTATCTGCGGGAAATCATCGGCGTGGTGAGCCAGGAACCTGTGCTGTTTGCCACCACGATCGCTGAAAACATTCGCTACGGCCGGGAGGACGTCACCATGGACGAGATTGAGAAAGCCGTCAAGGAGGCCAACGCCTACGACTTTATCATGAAGCTGCCCCACGTGAGTCGTGCCTGACCGCTCTCACCCCAGGCTCAGAGAGTAGAGCTGGCCTGAGGCGGTCCACGTGAACTCAGGAAGCTTCTCTGAGCTGGAAGAACTTCCTTCGCAGGGGCCTCCCCTTACCTTGGGTCTTAAGCCCTCGCCTCCCTAACGTGATAGCTGTGCACTTCTTGCGCATCATCTTGGACATCCCAGCTCGAAATGTGACCCGAGACAGTTTGTTGCTTTGCTTTATTTTCCTGTTTTCTGATTGTTTAATTGTAGAAATTTGACACCCTGGTTGGTGAGAGAGGGGCGCAGCTCAGTGGGGGACAGAAACAGAGAATCGCCATTGCGCGTGCGCTGGTCCGCAATCCCAAGATCCTTTTGTTGGATGAGGCCACGTCAGCCTTGGACACAGAAAGTGAAGCCGTGGTCCAGGCCGCTCTGGATAAGGTCTGTGAACCCTTCTTTCTAATATGTAATTTCAACGTAAAATAAGATTCTATTATTTATTCTTCTTAATCTTGGTCTTAGGAAAGAAAAGCTTGATAGCTTCTATTACCTGTTATTGAAGAAAAGCACCGGGCTTCCATAATTGCTTTCTTGTTAAATTTCTGTTTCTTCCATTAAAAAAAAAATATATTGATCTTATTTGTGTGTATGTGTGTGCTTGCATGTGTGTGCAGGTGTCGGATGTTAGATCTCCTGAAGCTAGAGGCAATGGCAGTTATGAGCCACCAAATGTAGGTGCTTGGAATGATCTATGCAAGAGCAAGAAGCGCTCTTAACTACTAAGCCATTTCTCGACCCCACTTCTTTCTTCCTTTCTTCCTTTCTTTTTGAATTACAATAAATACGTTTTCATCAAAAGGCATGTAAGTAGCTTTTAATTAAAAATGGAAAATTAGTCTTCATTTGGGTCATGAAAATTTAGAGAAATAACCCTATTACTTATAGTATTGTCAACCAAAGAGAAATATGAGTAGAAGACAGTTAATACCACTTGATAACTATGGAATTGAAAGGAGAAATAACTGGCTCAGTCTGGTTTTGAGAGTTTATAATATTATAAAAAAAAAAAGAAAAGGAGGCAGAGGCAGGCAGATCTCTGTATTCAAGGCTAGCCTGGTCTACACAGTGATTTCCAGGACAGCCAAGGCTACACAGAAAAACCCTGTCTCAAAAAAAAAATCAAAAAGAAAATACAAATAGAAAATATAAAAATACAAAGCCACTTAATGCCGCTTGAAGAGCACGGGACTGAACATCCTCTTTCTCCAGGAGAGGGTGCATTGAATGATGGTGCTGGAGACCGCCTGGTCCATGAAACGTCCATGAGTATGACCGGAGTATGATCTCCCTGTGATTCTTGTTAGGACTTCCTCACTAATTAGATCAGAGGCTAGCCCTGTGGTCTTCAGCATATGATGGCCAGCTCTGTGAGAACCAGGAATGTGTAGACTTTCCAAGCGAAGGTCCTTTAAAGTTGAGCTTATCCCAGGAGATGGCAAAGGTAAGCTCTTGTTTTCTCCAGCTCTTCCCTTCCAATAAAGCAGCAGTTTGTGTTCCTTTAAGCATCTTGTCAATGAGCTTAATAGAGTTTTCTATTAGGGAGTGGAGGGAGCAGTGTGCCAAATATTCTGTGATCTAAAATGGAAGCAAGTGGAATTTTGACTATGTTTTTCCTCATTATTCTGCTTGTCTGTGATTCATGTCCCTGTGTCTCCTTATTTTTCCACATTAGAACACAGTTACTCGTAGAACATAGTTAAATAGTAGAACATAGATTATAGAACAAAATCAACAGACAAATTGATAGGAAATTACAGATAAAACCAATTAATGTTTATTTATAACTGTACTGTATTTATATTTATAATGTAAAGAAAATAATTTTTTCTTTACATTATACATTTTAGGGGGAAATTTTACATGCTTCCTCCCCTTTTCTTGAAACTATCCAAAGAATTAGTACATCATTCTTTAGTATGACTACCTAATTTTTCTAACATGTATTTCTTCTCTTAGAATTTTCCACTTCTGTTTCTCCACTTGTTAACCTTGATATCTGCAGCCCATTCGTGTGTGTGTGTGTGTGTGTGTGTGTGTGTGTGTGTGTATGTTTAGTTTTATTGCTAAATACTGCAAAACTACAGAGTGGTAGAAATTATAACCATTAAGAAAATTACAAAGGTTAAAAAATGTCAACAAGTTCTAGTGATTTGCATCCATTCCATATTAAGTTAAAGATGAAACTAGACACTTGAAAATATTTACATAGCTCTTCAGTTTTGCCCATAATTCTTGTAACTAGAAGCCAGTAGTGTTTCTTGAGCATTTATTTAAAGTCAGAGAACTAAGCCCTTTATCAGAGTAGATAGTCATCACAGCTGTTCTAAGAAGTGGTTACTCCATATTGGCTTTACATGTGAATGAACTCAACCTTACACAGGTTCGAGGACTGCATAAAGCCCTGGATGCCAGTTGAAAACTGAAGTCTAAGCTTTGCTCTTTGATATTTTCGTCTTGATTACCCATGAGGTCAATCTTGTAAAGCTTAGCCGATCCCTAGTTAGTATATATCAGTACAGCATCTTAAATAGACTTGTTTTATCTGGGGAATGCCTCAGCTCTAGGGTTTTTGATAAACTCTGGATTATCACAGAACTTTCGGCTTACTATAGGGGGTTAAGTAAAAATACTCAGAGACTTAAATTATATTAATATGTGAACATGTTTGTTTTTGTATGTATTGCAGCAGAACACTATTTTACACTATTATTATATTCATTGTGCCTTTATTAAAGCCAGATAATATTTTCATTGATGGTTTTTAGAGTATTCAAAGCAGTTATACTCGGCAAGATTAAGTTGACTGAGTTTTTGCTGTAATTATTCATGTATCAAAAGCCAGATTTCTCTCTCCTCAGGCTAGAGAAGGCCGGACCACCATTGTGATAGCTCACCGCTTGTCAACAGTTCGTAATGCTGATGTCATTGCTGGGTTTGATGGTGGTGTCATTGTGGAGCAAGGGAATCATGATGAGCTCATGAGAGAGAAGGGCATTTACTTCAAACTTGTCATGACACAGGTACAGCCGAACTCCAGAAATGTCCTACTTTATCTTGATGATATGCTATCATTATCTTTAATCTGTAGATAAATGTTACTTGATTGGATAATCTTGGAATACAGAAGTGTGCTTAGGGAGTTTTTTAGAACATAGGCCTGCATCTTTATGTCTGATCCTATAGCTTGACTCAAGCCACACTGCTGACTTGCTGTCTGTAGGGCAGAGTTAAGCACTAAATTGTGACTTGATGAGTATCAATTTATAGTACATGGTTCTTCCATGCTCTTTATCACATACAGTGAGTTGAACTAAATAATGTGATATGAAACTTCTTGACACTTCTAAACGGTTATGAAAACTCAATCTTTTCTTTTGTGTTTTGTGTTATGGGTTATTGATATTTATTATTGATTTATCTTTTAGTTAAGCAGCAGTTATTCCTAAACAAGCCGTATACCCAAATCACCACACAGAGACTAAGATGTATTTAGTTAACCTAGAGCACAGTGGTAGGCAATGATTACTCCATCCTAAACCTCCAAGCCTGCATAGTTTCCTATCATTCAGATTTCACCCATTATACTTGCTTTTAGTCATATCTTAGGTCTGGTTCATCTCTCCTCATGGTTTCAAGTCCTCTCCTGCTGATCTCTGCTCCTTCCCTCCCTCCTTCCTTCCTTCCCTCCTTCCTCCCTCCTTCCTTCCCCTCCCCAGGATATTCCACCCTATTCTCTCCAGTGCACAGCATTGGCTGGTTGTTTAATTGACAGTTACAGAGAACAAATGTTTACACAAAGTTTACACAAACTTGAGACAAGTGATGCTTAGAATAAGCATCACAATGCAATGTTGGGGTTTAAACCAGATAGTGGGGTAGAGAAATCAGCATTTGAATGAATAAGGGTAAATTGTATACATTCCAAAAGAACATTATACCAACAGTTTTGGATTTGTTCCCTCTAGGGGACTGCTGGAGAGGTGCTTTGAAGGCTGTCCTCTGAAGAGGCTCCCCACACCCCTGCCAACTTTCTCATGGTTCTTGGTTCAAGTGCATGTGCGTGCTCTCTCTGTCTCTCCTATCCTCCTTCTCTTATCACTTCTCCTCTCTCTCCTTATCTTTCTCTCATTTCATTCATAATGAAACTCCTCTCTATGCTTTAAAGGGAAGCTTCTCTTTAGGGCCTGGTGATATTTAGATCTCCATGAATTGTATTCTTTCTGTTTAAATCTTTCTCCCACCTGAGACCCAATCATAGTCTTGAGGACCTCTTGTTCTAACAATACTAGAGCCTAGAAGAAATTATGATTATGTTTCAGCTTCATTTCTGCTCTACTATTTTTATATAACAGTATTCAGGACTAGTGCTTTAGATTGACTTCTTTCTTCCTTCCATCCCTCCTTCCTTTTTTCCTTTTTTTTTTTTTGGAAAGAGAAAAAGCAAAGAAGGATAATGAAGGAAAAGTGGAAAAATTTTAAGTTGACTCATCCATCATAATAGTTAATTAGGTACACATGATAGTGAAATTGAATGGTGAAAATGTATATCAAATTCTGAAGGCTTAGTAAAAAAAAATACATTTTTTAAAAAACACATTTCATTAAAAAATCTAAAACATTTCACTTTTGATTTGCTATTCTGCTTTAAAAGCAATGTTGTTTGAGCCACATATTCCCAGGAAAGACATGACTAAAGAAGATACATGGAACAAATGTTATTTTATTTCAGCATAGTCACAAATAATTCTTAATATTTAGGGTTTTTTTTCTCCCAACATATCACAAGAAGGAATAGTAGTTTAATTTCACCCCTTCCTTTGATTTAAGTAATTCAATAATATTTTTGATATTTATTTTCAATGATTAATTTTCATTGTTTGACTTTAAACTATATTTCTTATTTATTTTAGACAGCAGGAAATGAAATTGAATTAGGAAATGAAGTTTGTGAATCTAAAAATGAAATTGATAATTTAGACATGTCTTCAAAAGATTCAGGATCCAGTCTCATAAGAAGAAGATCAACTCGCAAAAGCATCCGTGGACCACATGACCAAGACAGGAAGCTTAGTACCAAAGATGCCCTGGTATGGACAAGGATCTAATACTATGCCTTCCATTCTCCCCATGAGCCTTCTAAGTTGAGTATGCTTAGGCTGAAGAAGGAGTGGGAACTACAGTATATTTTATATAATCCTTTTGTCCTGGTCTCCAGAGTGTTCCAGAAACCTAAATGGTGATGTTCAATTTAGGTTTAAGAATGAGAATTAATAACAAGATGTTTATAAATAGAGCTTAGAATATGTAGATACTATAGTAGGTCTTTAAGTATTAATATATCTACTCTAATTATCTTTATTGGTCAATATTCTTGTCATCTGCTGAATGCCAAGAATTAAATATTTGTAGAAGCATCATTCATTTCTAAAACAACCAAAGAGGTACTATAATGTTGTCATTGTATTTGAAGGGAAAAGTCTGTCAACTGATAAGGAATAAAAATAGGATAAATATTTATTTTAAAAACTTGTACCCCTCTTGTAAGTCCAAAACTTGGATGGTGAAGACAGATTAGATATTCAAGATGCAGTTTATTTGAAGGCAGCCTTAAATAAATGAGCCTCCACCTACACAAGATAAGAAAACTCTGTTCCCATGGAAGACCTCTACACAGTAAAATCAGTGATAATCTTTAAAAAAAAAAATCTTGTTTTAATGTATATGTTTTCTAGGATGAAGATGTGCCCCCGGCTTCCTTTTGGCGAATCCTAAAGTTGAATTCAACTGAGTGGCCTTATTTTGTGGTTGGTGTATTTTGTGCCATAATAAATGGAGCCTTGCAACCTGCATTTGCCATAATATTTTCAAAGGTTGTGGGGGTAAGTGATTATATCCATTTTTACATCTACTTGTGAATCTTGACTAGAAAATGAATGAATTATCTTAAATAATATATGTGACCTAAAAACATTTCCCGTCACATGAAACCGGCTTGGTTGAAACTATAATTGAAGTTTGGTTTATAAGAAGGACAATTTTGTAAGCATCTTTTGTGTTAGTTTCTATCTAGGTCCCTAATGGTTTTTACCCTAGGGCCCAGGGTACCTGCTTCTTGAAATAGTCAATGGAACTAGGGAATTCAGTCTTTCATACTTGCCAACATTAAGCTCTGAGGCAGAATCATGAACTGTTACCTAACTGCTCTGCACAGGGACTCTTTCATGTTTGTGAGACTGAGCTGACAATGGCCTGTTACATAACATACACACTGGTCAGCCCATGAGCAGGCCCACATTCAACACACGCTTCCTAAGACTCTACATTCATTAGCTTTTCCTCACTGTGACGGACACTTGAGGGTCTTTGTCTTTGTCTTTTTCTGTGTTACAGAATTGAGCCCATGTTCTCCCATGTTCTAGACAAGCGCTGCACATCCCTTGCCCTGTATTATTTTTACTTGGAGGCAAGGTCTTGCTAAGTTGCCCAGTTTGGTCTTGAGTTTTCAGGGAATTTTGCATGTAGAATTTTCTCACAGTTTCCTAGGTTTCAGTCTAAGGTTGTTGTGAGCCTGAGGCGTGGCATCCTGGTATATGAACAGGATGGCAGAAGCTGCCCTCTCATGGAAACACAAGAAAGATAGGAATGATCAAGGAACAAGACAAATATTTTCAAGAATCCTTCTCTCAATGTGTTTTCCTTCCCTGCTGAGTGATTATGTTTGAGTTCTTTCAGCCCCAAACATCTTTTTAGCACTTCTAATCATCTCTGTAAAGGTTTCCATGTAAGGCCTCAATCAGTTGGCTGTCATTGCCACCAAGCTTTCTGACTGTAACTCCCACAGGAAATACTGCCAAAAGTACCTTTCTGAAAGGTTGAATCAATGATACCTCTTCTCATCAGCAAGAATACATAAATACATTCTCTCCTGACACCCTTTAAAATGTCCACATAGTTGAGTTGGGGATGTAGAGATGGCTCAGTAAAATGCTTGCTGTGCATGCAAACCTGTGTTTGATCCCCAACACCAGTGTAAAAAATCAGGTGTCATAATGAACACTTACCATCCCAGTATTGGAGAGATGGAGATAAGAGGATTCCCCGGGCTCAGTGGGCCAGTCATTCTAGTCTAATTGGTCAGCCCTGGTCCAGTGAGAAACAGCATCGTACAAACCAAGGTGGAGGGGCTGAAAATCAGCTCAGTGGTTAGGAGCAATTGCCATTCTTCCAAGGAAGCCACAGTTCCAAGTACCCACCTGGTGGTTCACAATCACTGTAACTCCAGTTCCAGGGGATCTGAACCCTCATGAGACCCAGGCGCACACATAGTGCACATACATACATGTAGGCAAAACCTCATACTCATAAAAATAAAATAAGTAAATCTAAAACACACAGTGGGATTCTCCTAAGCAATACACTAGCTTGACCTCTGGCCTTCATACACATGTACTTACCCCTTATAGACAAACACAAAGAAATGACACGATACAGTCTGTTACCAAGAAAGCGAAAAGGAGAGTATTTGTTTGTATTTTACAAAGAAGCTTGACACCTGATCCTCTAAGAGGAGCGCGTGAGTACAGAATTGGGTGAATTTGTGAAGGACAGACATTCCTCCCTCAACAAAGGCAGAAGGCGGGGACAGTGTGTGGGGGGGTCCCTTTTAGGAGCCCTTCAGTCAACCCTGTTCCAGCGTACAAAGGCTCTTCCAGTCCCTAAACTGTGTCGTGTGTGAAACCGTGCAGGCGTGGAATGCTTTCTTAGTGATGGAACTAACAACCCTTCAAATATTTTTTCATAGGTTTTTACAAGTGGTAAGGATGATGAAACCCAACGGCGTGACAGCAACTTGTTTTCCCTATTGTTTCTGGTCCTTGGAATCATTTCTTTTATCACATTTTTTCTTCAGGTAAATGACTTACTTTCACTTGATCCATTCAAATGGATTTATAAATATATGTACTTGTCCTTATAAAATCATTCCACTTTTACCATGGCCAGTGATAGCCAGATTATTTTTTATCCTCTGACTCGATCCTCACCTTTTCTTTCCAAATCAAACATGGCCCAAATGGAAACAGTTATGTAATCACATTGAACAGGTTGTTCTATGTAGCATGGAAATGGAAGGTGGAAACTTAAGTACGGGCTTTGGGGTAAGCCCTGGACATCAGTTTGGATGTACATTCTACTGGTCAATCTGAATAGTCAGAGAAATGTCTTTCCTGACAAATAAATGAAACTCCCCAACAGGTCACACTCACAAAAGTGAAAAAAAAAGCCTCAGTTACCGAAAAATGACAGTCCTAAAATATTTTTATAATTTTTTATTATTATTATTATTTATTACAATTTATTCATTTGGTATTCCAGCTGTAGTTCCCTCCTTCATCTCCTCCTGGTCTCACCCTCCCTCCCCATTTCCTCCCCTAGTCCACTGATAAGGGAGGTCCTCATCCCCTACTATCTGACCATAGCCTATCAGGTCTTATCAAGACTGTCTGGATCCTCTTTCTCTGTGGCCTCACTGACGTGATCAAAGAGCCAGCCATGAGTCCATGTCAGAGACAGCTCCTGCTCCCCTTACTAGGGAACCCACTTGGACAATGAGCTGCCATGGGCTAATCTGAGCAGGAGTCTAGATTCTCTACATGCATGGTCCTTGTTTGATGCATCAGTCTCTGCAGGACCCCCTGAGGCCAGAATTTTTTTTTTTTTGGCTCTATTGGTCTCCTTGTGGAGCTCCTGTCTCCTCCAGGTCTTTCTTTCTCCCCCTTCTTCCATAAGATTCCCTGTACCCCGCCCAAAGTATAGCTATGAGTCTCAGCATCTGTTTTGATACCCTGCTGGGTAGTCTTCCAGAGGCCCCTGTGGAAGGCTCCTGTCCTAGTCCTGTCTTCTCCTACTTCGATGTCTATCCTCTTTGCCCTTCTGAATGAGGATTAAGCCTCTTTCATAGGGTCCTCCTTGTTATTTAGCTTTTCTAGGACTATATATTTTAGTATGTTTATCCTATATTATATGGTTAATATCCACTTATAAGTGAGTATATACCAAGAAATTAGGGAAACAACACCCTTCGCAATAGCCACAAATAACATAAAGTACCTTGGTGTGACTCTAACCAAGCAAGTGAAAGATGTGAATGAAAAAAAACCTTCAAGTCTCTGAAGAAAGAAATTGAAGATATCGGAAGATAGAAAGATCTCCCATGCTCATGGATTGGTAGAATTAACGTAGTAAAAATGGCCATCCTACCAAAAGCAATCTACAGATTTAATGAAATTCCCATCAAAATACCAACATAATTCTTTACAGATCTTGAAAGAACAATTCTCATTTTCATATGGAAAAACAAAAAACCCAGAATAGATGAAACAATCCTGTACAATAAAAGATCTGGAAGTATCTCCATCCCTGATCGAAAGCTGTACTGTAGAGCAACAGTTATAAAAACTGCATGGTACTGGCATAGAAACAGACTGGAATCGAACAGAAGACCCAGAAATGAACCCACACACCTACGGATATTTGATTTTTGACAAAGAAGCCAAAACCATACAATGGAAAAAAGATAGTATCTTCAACAAATGGTGCTGGTCTAACTGGATGTCTATATGTAGAAAAATGCAAATAGATCCATATTTATCACTTTGCACAAAACTAAAGTCCAAGTGGATCAAAGACTTCAACATAACACCAGACACACTAAATCTGTTAGAAGAAAAAGTGGGGAAGAGCCTTGACCTCATTGGCACAGGAGACAACTTCCCGAACAGAACACTATCAGCACAGGCTCTAAGATCAACAATCAATAAATGAGACCTCATGAAACTGAAATGATACTGTAAAGCAAAGGATAATGTCAACAGAACAAAATGACAGCCTATAGACTGGGAAAGTATCTTCACCAACCCTATATCTGACAGAGGGCTAATATCCGGAATATATAAAGAACTCAAGAAGTTACACACTAACAAACTAAGTAATCCAATTTAAAAATGAGGTACAGAGCTAAACAGAGAATTCTCAACAGAGGAATATCAAATGGCAGAGAAACACTTAAAGAAGGGGGAGATAGAAAGACCTGGAGGAGACAGGAGCTCCACAAGGAGAGTAACAGAACCAAAAATTCTCAGCCCAGGGGTCTTTTCTGAGAGTGATATTCCAACCAAGGACCATGCATGGAGATGACCTAGAACCCCTGCACAGATGTAGCCCATGGCAGCTCAGTGTCCAAGTGGGTACTCTAGTAAGGGGAACAGGGACTGTCTCTGACATGAACTCAGTGGCTGGCTCTTTGATCACCTCTCTATGAGAGGGCAGCAGCCTTACCAGGCCACAGAGGAAGACAATGCAGCCAGTCCTGATGAGACCTGATAGGCTAGGGTCAGAGGGAAGGGGAAGAGGACCTCCCCTATCAGTGGACTTGGAGAGGGACATCGGAGGAGAAAAGGGAGGGAGGGAAGGTGGGAGTTAGAGGGAATGAGGGAAGAGGCTACAGCTGGGATACAAAGTGAATAAACTGTAATTAATATTTAAAATAAAAATTTAAATTTAAAAGAGAGAGAGAAAAAAAAAGAAATGTTCAACGTCCTTAGTCATCGAGGAAATGCAAATCAAAATGACCCTAAAATTTTTAGGAAACAGGTACAAGGCATTTTGCAGCCTGCAGATCATTTGGATCAAATGTGATCACAAATGAACTAAATGTTCTTGCAGTGTAGTGTGGGAAGGCATAAAGTATGGACTTTGGTATTAGACATGGGGTGAAAATCACTTGCACATATACAGGTTATGTGTCTAGTAATTTAAGCTGTCTAATCCTCAGTTTCCTTATCTGTAAAATGCAGAAATAGTGCTTCTTCATAATTAAGAGAGCTTGTGTGACCAAGTGTTCAGACTGATGAGAGGTTTTATGTAACAGCTTATTGAGTATAATTAATCATTTACTGAATATATCAATAATTAGTCTACATGTGATTTTAAACTAAAACTAAAATAAGTTTTTAAATTAACACATTCTAAGTCTATATTACTATTTTAACAGTTAGCCCTTATGTAAATGCTCTTAGGTAAATCTAAATTGGTTTCTTTACTACATTCTAATATATTATTATTCTTTTAACAGAAAAGACATTATTCTTAACATTATAGGAACACAATAGGAAAAAAAGGATTGTTTCTTTACTAAATAACTAAAAAATTCATTATAGAACTTGGCCTTGGTAGAATAAATAGGACACCGTCTGCCTGTAAGAGTGTTTTTTGAAATGTGCAGTTGCTCCATGAGACGTTGGTAAGAGACTGAGAGGAAGGCAGCTGTAAGCTGCTCACCCCTGCTTTGACGGTTGGGGTGGTAAAGTACAGAGAGGGAAAGCACAGTATAGTGGTGAGTCTGAGTCGGCCACAACTGCAAACCCACGTTAAGGATAGTCAGTGGATCCAAGGACTTCCAATGTGTATACACAGCCCCGTGCCCAAGTGCTCCCTGAGGACCAGGCAGGGAACTCATTGAGGGCAGGAGCTCAGATGGTGAGTCCCACACCCTGCTCAGGACTCCCACAGACCTTCATTCAGACTGTGTAATTAATTGCTGCCTGAATCCCTGACCAGTCCTTGTTCCTCTTAGGGCTTCACCTTCGGCAAAGCTGGAGAGATCCTCACCAAGCGACTCCGCTACATGGTTTTCAAGTCCATGCTGAGACAGGTACGGCTGTCGAGGGTAGCACCCGGGGGCGAGTATGACTCCTCCTGAGCTCCGTGGTCACAGATGGTTGGAGCTCAGGCTATAGGTTGTTCAGACCGAGATCCTTTGTTGGTCACCCTCAGCCTCCAGATAGTTATTTGCTGTAGGCTGGCATAAAGAACTAGTCTGTGTTGAGTTAGTGTTTCCTGATGACTCTCCACTTTTTATGCTTTTTATCTCAGCAATGAGAGGCAATGGAAGCAGAAGTGGTCCTTTATGCTTTATCTCATCCCAAAGGCAGAAAAGCGTTAGAAAGGGTCTTCTATGCCCTTGTGCCCTCTGTTGAGTTCTTTCTCCCATGTACTCAGAACATTCTGTCATGACTCTCTGTTGTAAAAGGAACTTTTACTCACCAGTTTCAATTGTTGCCACAGAGGCTTACTGCCTCTCTCTGCTAACCTAGCCTGAGTCCTGGAAGCTTCTAGCCTCCACACAATCTCACCTAGGCCCAGAATGTTTTCAGCTTCTGAGACTTACTGCTTAATAAGTTTCTTGTTCTTACTGAGCTCTGGGCTGGCTGGTTCAACTCAGCTGCTCTGGCTCGAACTCCTCGCCCAGCTGACTTACTCAATCTGGCTTTTCTCTTGGCCCCTAAATTGCTCTGCTTGAACTCAGACTAACTCCAGCAAACTTTTCTAATCTTCTGGCTTTTTCTTACTCTCTGGCTCATTTTGTCTTCACCCGTGCTTAGCTTGTTTTCTGATTCAGCCTGTCTCAGTATATCTGTCCTAGTAAAGCTACCTCCTCTCTCTTCATTCTCTGTGTTGCTCCCTTTCAGTAGCTTCCCTTTCCTCTCTGTTCTTGTGAGAGTTGGGCATATCCTATTCTGTCAAATCTTTCTCTGCTTTGTCGATTCTTCTGCCATTCAATTTATATATCACTTTCAAACATGAGTGCTTCCTTCTACAGACTAATTTTACCTTCATTGTTAGGGTTTAAAGGTGTGTACCACCATACCTGGACCTAAGCTTTTCTTTACCTGAAACTTGCTTTGTACCAGGTTGGGCATGAACTCAGATCTGCTTGCCTGTGTCTCCTTGATTAAAGGTGTGTTTAGATCCCAGTCGCAAGGTCTTTGGATGTGACCTCTTGCCAGAGCAGCCATGTTCTGAATTAAAATTTCTCTATACTCTATACCTGGAGATCTTTTGCCCAACTTTAAATTCATTTTCATGGCCCATTCCTCACTGTTGAGATTCTTTGCTGAGGGAAGACTAAAATAGTAACCCAAATTACAGTGTTATTAGCTGTCATAACTTAATATGAGTATCTGTTACATCCAGGTCCCTACCCACTGACAATATTTTTAGCAGTCCACCTTCAAAGTGAGAAAGTATAGCAATCATGAAATGTTGTATGCTATCTTAAGATGTCCCTTTTAAAATTGCTAATTGTCTCCATAAATTGATGCTCCTGATACTGAAGTGTTCAACTTTTTTTTTCATTATAATGTGATATTGTTGTTTACAAACTTTTCAGATGACATTAATAGCATCCTTAGACACACAAGATGCATGGGCTACAGTTGGATATGGCCACAAGCTGCCCCACAAGACTAGGATGTGATACAGAGGTAGAGCCTAGAATCCATAGGGCCCATTTCAGTCCCCAACACTGAAAACAAAACAAAACAAAAACTTAGTTTCTTGTGTTCAACACTGAAAAAAAATAGCAGTTTCTTGTGTTCAAATTTCTAGAAGACAGTCCCTTTCTACTCTGCCTACAACCACTTATGTATTTCTAGACAGAGTTAGCTAATGGTGTCTTTACACACGTAGCTAGCTAATGAGAGTCACAGTTGAAACAGAACCCAGTGCGCAAGAGAGCACTCTTCTCAGGAAGTCCCTCTTCTTGGACTCTCCAGTCAAGCCAAATCCATCCTCTTGTTTTAAGATAAGGTCACTTGTACCTGTTTACCTCAAGCTCAAAATGCAGCTAAGCATAATATTGACCTCCATCTCTCAAGTTCTGGGGTCAAAGCTTTCAAGACATATCTAGAGTCTAGATTTTACATAAGCGATCTGAATGTTGGCCTTGGACAGTACCGAATTCCCTATTACCCTGTCAGCCTCCAGGCCAACTTCCAGGTCCAGTATACTCCAAGGGCTGAGCAGATGGTACATATGAACGTATAAATTGCCCTGTAAAACAGGGATACCAGAGCTGCTGTTTATAAAGAATAGGACTAAATTCTGCAAGGTGTTCACATCTGAATGGCTGCTGTCTTCAAGAATGCCGCATTCCAGTGGGGGAACACTTAAAAACCTGAGTACTTACTAAAAAGTCAATTGGTATACATTGTATTTCATTTTCTAGCTTTTCAAAAAAAATAGTTATTTTGTTAATACAGATTACTAATTCAGGTTACATCTTGGAAACTAAAGATGTATCTGTGACAGACATAAATTCATAATTAAAAATCACAGTATGTTTATTTTAAACTACATGAGGATGTGAGATAGCTTAGCTGTTAAAGGTGTGTGAGCTGACTTTCATCTCCAGAGTCCACAAATTAGCTAATGGTGTCTTTATACAAAGTAGAAGGACAGCACCAATTCCCACATATTGTCCTCAGCTCTCCACACATGTGCCATGGCAAGTTCATGCATCCACCCACATACAATCTATCATAAATAAATATAAAATATGAAAATGCAAGGTGTTTTACAAATGAAATAGCTTATTATGTTGTTTGTACATTTTAATCTAGATTTTTTTATTTGTTTTTAAATCAGTTCATTTATTCTGCCCTGATGAGCGTTAACTATCTGCTGGTTTATCTTTCCTCTTCTGATATTAATAAATGTTTCACACTTTAATATTTCCAAACTTGAACTTTTTATTTTTCCTTCCCCAGCAGGCTTACCCCATACCTACTCTTTCTACCTCTCTGCCAGTTGTTCAGACTCAAACCATAATGACTCCCCAAGTTGTTTAACGTTGCATCAGCCTCCTAGCTAGTTTCATTACCTCTGTTCACATCCCAATTTAGAGGCAGCCTGGATCTTTCAGGGAAAGTCTATACACAGCCAAAGGCTGTGAGAGTAAGCATCCCCACTCACACCACACAGGTCATCTTCAGGGCACTGTAGGTAATTGCACAAAGGCTTAGGGGAACCCGAGTAAGACAATTAGGTTACCTACAGGATGTAAAGCTTTTTCACTTCTGTGTGAGCAGATCAAGTGTGCCTTGGCTTCAAGGCCTTTGCAAGAGTTCTATCTTTCATTCCCTTCTCTTTCCTCATTTTGGTCTCTGTCCACATATTGCCTTGGAAGGGCTCCCCTGTCTCTTTCCTGCTCTGTAAAGCATTACCTTTCCCAACATCTTTACCCTTCTCACCCTGCTCTCTTTCTCCAATATGTTCATTGCAGTTTGGGATAGCGTATGCTCCCTTCGGTGTGCCTTCCAGCTATAGAAGGAAGTCTTGAAGACATCAGCAACTTTGTCAGCGTTCATTGTTTAACATTTAGAGTCAGGCTTTGAACAAAGTTGAGATTAAGACAGATGAAATAATCTATTTTTGTTTGTGTTTTCTGAGTGTGAAATGCAGAGGGTTTGAATGCTAAACAAAACTGTCTCTGTCACCTTCCTCTTGCAGCTAAAGTCACATAAGTAGGAATTTAAGACTGTCATCACTCTTTTTGTACCATAGGACGTGAGCTGGTTTGATAACCCTAGAAATACCACTGGAGCACTGACCACCAGGCTTGCCAATGATGCTGCTCAAGTTAAAGGGGTAGGTGCTTCCTTTCAGTAGCTGTTCATCTTGATCCTGTTTTAGGCTTAGCATGAACTTGACTTCTTGATAACGTGTCAACGGTCACCGGTTTAAAGAAACTGTAACTAGCTATCTGTATTAATTACTTTTCTATTGCTGTGATAAAACACCATGACCAAAAGCAACTTATAAAAGGAAGAGTTTATTTGGATTCAAAGTTCCAGAGGGTTAAGAGTAAACAAACCATGGCAGAGAAATGTGGCAGCAAGGGGCAGGTGTGACAGGAGAAGCTGGAGCCGGTGAGATCATATCTTCAACTGCAGGCAGAAAGCAGAGACAGTGAACGGGAAGTGGGATAAGACTCCAAATTCTCAAGGCCTGCCCATGCTATGACAAGTAAAGTTATGAATTTGAATGCACACAGAACTGTAAAACTGCAGCATGAATCTTAAAAATTAGTTTTAGGTGGCTCTCTGCTTAAAACAAACCAATAACAAAGCCCATGCTATAGATACAAGTGTATAAAACTTAAGAGAACAAAATGAGCACTGATTAAAGTAATTTTGAGCTTCCCTAAACAGACAATTGATTTGCTCTTGTGGAATCAATGCAGTAGGTCATATTGTTAAAAGGTGACTGGGTGGGGCTTGGAGGTATAGGATCAAGGGCTGCCTCATTTACGGAAGAAAGGTTTCAATGATGTGATAAAAGCAAGAGGCTTGAAGTATGCCTCTAAAGGAGTGTTCCACACAGAAGAACAAGTATAAAGGACCCAAGAGTAGACCATAAACAAGTCTCATAGCAAGGAGGTAAAAACACTAGATGAAAGGAAAAGGAAGAGTCATATTTTGTGGTCAGCATCATACTAAGAATGGATAAAAACTCATTGTTAAGTTTTAAAAGTGGGAATTATGTGACTGTTATGTGAATAACAACTGAGAGGGGCAAAAATAGAGATAGAAAATCTATTACAATAATTTAGAAGGAGTCTCCTAGGGTGGTCATATTAAAGTGACAAAACGTAGTTGATTCTGAATATATTTTAAAGCTATAGCCTACAAAATTTATTGGTTAGATTAGAAGATGGATTTGAGAGATAAGATTGATGAGTAAAATGTTTGGCCTGCATAAATGAAAAACTAAATGCAGTTGTTCTTTAATAAATTGGAATCCTATCGTAGGATGAGGATTGGGGAGATATTGAGAGCTCTGTATGTGACTTAATTAGTCATGAAGCCCATGTTAGATGACCAGCTGGACATGTAAAAAAGACAGGACATTTTGTGTGTCTAGAGTTTAGCGGAGAAATCTGATCTGGAAATACACACTTTAGATTTTTTTTTCAGTGAGATGGTAACTTTTTTTACTAATTACACTTTATTCACTTTTTATCCCCCATAAGCCCCTCTCTCCTCCCCTCCCGATCCCTCCCTTCCACCCCCTTCTTCACGCATGCCCCTCCCCAAGTCCACTGATAGGAGAGGTCCCCCTCTCATTCTTTCTGATCTTAGTCTATCAGATCACATCAGGAATGGCTGCATTGTCATCTTCTGTGGCCTGGTAAGGCTGCTCACCCCTCAGGGGAAGGTGATCAAAGAGCAGGCCTATCAGATTATGTCAGAGGCAGTCCCTCTTTTCATTACTATGTAACCCATTTGGACACTAAACTGCCATGGGCTACATCTGTGCAGGGGTTCTAGGTTATCTCCAAGCATGGTACTTGGTTGGAGTATGAGTCTCTGGGAAGACCCCTGTGTTCAAATTTTCTGGTTCTGTTGCTGTCCTTGTGGGGTTCCTGCCCTCTCCAGCTCTTATTTCCCATTTCTTACATAAGATTCCATGCACTCTGCCCAACAGTTGGCCATAAGTCTCAGCATCTGCTTTGATAGTCTGCAAGGCAGAGCCTTTCAGAGACCCTCTGTGGCAGGTTCCTAGGTTGTTTCCTGTTTTCTTCTTCTTCTGATGTCTATCCTCTTTGCCTTTTGAGATGGGGATTAAGCCTTTTAGTCAGGGTCCTCTCTCTTGATTAGTTTCTATAGATGTACAGATTTTAGTAGGTTTATCTTATGTTATATGTCTATATGAGTGAGTATATACTCTGTGTGTCTCTCTGCTTCTGGGACAACTCACTCAGGATGATCCTTTCCAATTCTCACCATTTACCTGCAAATTTCATGATTTCCTTATTTTTCATTGCAGAGTAAAACTCTATTGTGTAGATATACCACAATTTCTGCATCCATTCTTCAGTTGAGGGGCATCTGGGCTGTTTCCAGCTTCTGGCTATTACAAATAAAGCTGCTACAAACATGGTTGAGCAAATGTCCTTATTGTGCACTTGAGCCTCTTTTGGATATATGCCTAAGGAGTGGTATGGCTGGATCTTGAGGAAGCACTATTCCTAGTTGTCTGAGAAAGTACCAGATTGATTTCCAGAGTGGTTGTACAAGTTTACATTCCCACCAGCAGTGGAGAAGGGTTCCCCTTTCTCCACAACCTCTCCAGCATGTGTTGTCACTTGAATTTTTTATCTTGGCCATTCTGATGGTGTAAGGTGAAATCTCAGGGTCGTTTTGATTTGCATTTCCCTAATGGCTAATGACGCTGAGCATTTCTTTAAGTGTTTCTCTGCCATTCGGTATTCCTCTACAGAGAATTCTCTGTTTAGCTCTGTTCCCCATTTTTTAATTGGATTACTTGGTTTGTTGCTTTTCAGCTTCTTTAGTTCTTTATACATACTGGATATTAACCCTCTGTCAGATAAAGGGTTGGTGAAGATTCTTTTCCAATCTGTAGGCAGTCATTTTGTTTTGATGACAGTGTCCTTTGCTTTACAGAAGCTTTTCAATTTCATGAGGTGCCATTTATTGATTGTTGTTCTTAGAGCCTGTGCTGTTGGTGTTCTGTTCAGCAAGTTGTCTCCTGTATCAATGAGTTCTAGGGTCTTCCCTACTTTTTCTTCTAACCGATTTAATATGTCTGGTTTTATGTTGAGGTCTTTGATCCACTTGGACTTTAGTTTTGTGCAGGGTGATAAGTATGGATCTATTTGCATTTTGCTACATGTAGACATCCAGTTAGACCAGCACCATTTATTGAAGATGCTATCTTTTTTCCATTGTATGGTTTTGGCATCTTTGTCAGAGATCAGGTATCCATAAGTATGTGGGTTTATTTCTGGGTCTTCTTTTCGATTCCATTGATCCACCATTCTGTTTCTATGCCAGTACCATGCAGTTTTTATAACTGTTGCTCTATAGTACAGCTTAGATCAGGGATGGAGATACCTCCAGAAGATCTTTTATTTTAGAGAATTGTTTTAGCAATTCTGGGTTTCTTGTTATTCCATATGAAGTTGAGAATTTTTCTTTCCAGGTCTGTAAAGAATTGTGTTGGTGATTTGATGGGAATTGCATTGAATCTGTAGGTTGCTTTTGGTAAGATGGCCATTTTTACTATGTTAATCCTGCCCAGCCATGAGCATGGGAGATCTTTCTATCTTCTGATATCTTCTTCTAATTCTTTCTTCAAAGACTTGAAATTTTTTTCATACAAGTCTTTGACTTGCTTGGTTAGGGTTACACTAAGGTACTTTATGTCATTTGTGGCTATTGCGAAGGGTGTTCTTTCCCTAATTTCTTTCTCAGCCCTTTTGTCTTTTGTATGCAGGAGGGCTATTGATTTTTTTTTTTTTTTTTAGTTAATTTTGTATCCGGCCACTTTGCTGAAGGTGTTTATCAGCTGTAGGAGTTCCCTGGTAGAGCTTTTGGGGTCACTCACGTATACTATCATATCATCTGCAAATAGTGATAATTTGACTTCTTCATTTCAAATTTGTATCCCCCTGATCTCCTTCAACTGTCTTATTGCTCTAGCAAGGTCTTATAGAACTATGTTGAAGAGATATGGAGAGAGTGAGCAGCCTTGTCTTGTCCCTGATTTCAGTGAGATTGCTTTAAGTTTCTCTTCGTTCAGTTTGATGTTGGCTATAGGCTTGCTGTATATCACCTTTACTATATTTAGATAAGTGCCTTGTATCCCTGATCTCTCCAATACTTTAAACATGAATGGATGTTGGATTTTGTCAAATGCTTTTTCAGCATCTAGGGAGATTATCATGTGTTTTTTTTTCTTTCAGTTTGTTAATATGGTGGATCACATTGATGGATTTCCGTATATTGAACCACCCCTGCATACCTGGGATGAAGCCTACTTGGTCATAGTGGATAATATCTTTGATGTGTTCTTGTATTTGGTTTGCAAGTATTGTGTTGAGTATTTTTACATCAGTGTTCATAAGGGAGATTGGCCTGAAATTCTCTTTCTTTGTTGGGTCTTTGTGAGGTTAAGGCACCAAGGTGACTGTGGCTTCATAGAATGAGTTTGGTAATGTTCCTTCTGTTTCTATTTTGTGGAATAGTTTGAAGAGAACTGGAGTTAGCTCTTCTTTGAAGGTCTGGTAGAATTCTGCGCTGAAACCATCTGGTCCTGGGGACTTAGTGCCTGCATGACCTGGGATCTCTTCCATGTTCTGGCTGGGTGGTCTGAGAGTGGACCCAGTGATTCCCATGCCGTGGGGCTTTCCTCTCACCTGGGAAACATGATTGCTGTTGTTTTAGGGCCCAGAGTTCAGTCTCTTGGTCGCTGTATGGAAAATGTTGTCCTGTTCCTCAGATACAGTGTTCTCCTGGCGCCGCCATCTTGTCCCCCCCTCGAGATGGTAACTTTTAAAGACATAAAAAAATATGACCAAGAAATCTTATGTGAAGAGTCACTCTTGAGTCCTGATGTCTCTGGGATGTGAGGATGAGAACGGAGAGTTTAAGACGTAGAAGAGTGGTATCCCAGAAGTGAGATTTTAAAAAGTGTTTTAAGAAGGGAGCAAGTAGGGTATAGATGGCTGGACATTTGCATAGCATACTGATGGTTGTCCCAAGGACTGTCTGGGAAAGAAAGCCTGATAGGCATGGTCTTCAGGAACAGGGGGAGAAAGACCACAGACACATGGGTAGGAGACTTTTTGAAAAATAGGAAAGAGCCATGGATTAATAGATGAAATAAAATTTTACTTTCTTTTTTTTGGTTGTTATTTTGTTTTGTTGGCTTGGTTTGGTTTTTCAAGACAGGGTTTCTCTATGGCCTTGGCTGTCCTAGAAATCACTCTGTATACAAGGCTGGCCTTGAACTCAGAGATCTGCCTGCCTCTGCCTCTGAGTGCTGAGATTAAAGGCATGTGCCACCACTGCCCATCTTACTTTCTATTTTTTGTATACTTCAAATTATCAATATTGTTTGAGTACATTTTTTTTTACCTTTCCTATACATCAATGAATTTCTTATCTCTGGAATTATCTTAATTATGTATTTGTGGTCCAAAGCAAGGCCTGCATATGCCTAAAAACTTACAAGCCAGGGCTCTATCTCTGCTGTGCCCATGGTAGATGCTCTGGGTGCTTCTGTCCCTCAGTGGCTTCTGTGGGGAGTTCTGTGGAGGGTTGTAGTCACAAGGGGAGCACCTTAGCATCCCTGTGAGACAGATTCCCTCTGGGATGCTTCCTTTCACTTTCACATGAGAAATATGCAAACAGGGAGCTGGCTTTTCAGACTCTTGTACTCTTTGACCTGCAAGGGTCCAGTTTATCATAAGTTGAGTGATTACACCATAAAATGACAGCCAAACTGTAGTATCTATCTGTGCTATTACTTTAAACCCTGTTTCAGTTCCCTACTAAAACTTTAAAGTGTATAAAGGCTTCTGGGATTTGTAGTACTTTTATATCACTAAGTCCCAGTCTTCTGATTATGTCAGAATAGGTATTAAATGATGTGGGCAGAATGGTGCTAGAATTCAGAATGGAGAAAAGGCTTTGGTTATTTCTCAATGAATCTTTTCAGTTTTGGAGTTGGGAAAGATTTGTACAAAGTGGCAGAGATGGCCAATGGCCAGCCTAGAGTACGTATCATAATCTTTCCTGAGACCAGCCAGTCTTGCTCAAGAGAACAAAACAAAACAAAACAAAAAACTAGGACTGTGTGCTATTTACAAAGAGATTGGGTCTGGAGGCCAGAGCAGGGATTCGAGGTTCTGTGAGGTGCCAGAGTAATTCTAAGAGACGTGGACTGTACTACATGGAAGTATGTTAAACTACTACATTAACTGCTGGTTTCAAGTTGGGAATCACAGCATAGGTAGTGAAAGCCATGCATCATGAACCCTCTACCCTTCTACCCAAAGGCTCCGTTTATTGTAAACCATGTTCCATTATTTTCAAGTCTGTAATTTTTCTGGAAAAAACAGTGTTTCAGATAGGTCCAAATATCTTTATTGACAAATATCTTCCTTAAAGTATAAGCAGTTTTATAACTAAATAACCACCATTCCCGATTTAATATAATTGTCAGATCCGTACCATTCTGGTTTGCTTTAGTCATCTTGGTATTGAAAGATTATGGAAAGAAATATGTACTTGTACTTTGGGTTATTACTCTACATTTGTAAATCATCGAAATCTTCATTTTAAAAACCAAAAATGTTGTACAAGCACATCTTTTATTATATAGGTGAGAAGAGTTTTATGAAAATGAGTTACTATCCTTAAATATATACCTGAATATATTTTAGAATATAAACCATGTCTCTACTTTTCTCTTCTTTTTCAGGCTACAGGGTCTAGGCTTGCTATCATTACCCAGAATGTAGCAAATCTTGGAACAGGAATTATCATATCCCTAGTCTATGGCTGGCAGTTGACGCTTTTACTCTTAGCAATTGTACCCATCATTGCAATAGCAGGAGTGGTTGAAATGAAAATGTTATCTGGACAAGCACTGAAAGATAAGAAGGAACTAGAAGGTTCTGGGAAGGTGAGTTAAATTAAATATGATTGGTTACCTAAGTAGAAAACATTCTTTCCAGTGATGTTTTCTTACTCTCTGTTACTGAGTATGCTCTGACAATGCTGGTGTGTGTGTGTGTGTGTGTGTGTGTGTGTGTGTGTGTGTGTGTGTGTCTTGTGGATGCACATGTGTGTGCAAATATGCCTGCATGGGTGCATGTTGTGTGGAGGTCAGAGAATACCCTGAGCATTTTTTTCTGAGGTGTGATCCACTTTGCTTTTTGAGATATGCTTGTTCACTGTTTGAGATATGGTCTCTTCACTCATCCCTGTGTGTCCAGCACTAGGATTACAGGCACAAGCCACTAAGAATAGCTGAGATGTTTTTACCTGAGTTCTAGACATCAACTCAGGTGCTTGTGCTTGCAAGGCAGGTACTTTACCAATAGAGCCATCTCCTCAGTCTATGACATTATTTTAACAGCCACCCTTTGGGAAACATCTTTTATACTTATATCAAGATTAGACCTTGAAGAAAAGTGGGAAACATAGCCTTAGTTTCGAATACCAACACCTGCTTTTCAGGTGTCGGTTGGTTGTTTCAGGCCATTGTCTTCATAGTCATTCAGCCTTCCTCTTTACTTTTCTTTTTTTCTCTCTTTCCTCCCTCTGTCTTACTAGTGGTTTCTAGCACAGCGATGAAACCCCCATGGGCAAAGCAATCTGGGGAGGAAAGAGTTTATGTCCTTCACAGATCCATTTAACAGTTTATTATCAGAAGCAGGGAGGGCAGGGCAGACCCTGGAGGGAGGCTCAAAGTGTCACAAGGCGTGGCATGGTAAGTCTGTTCCAGAGGGATGCTGCTGGCTAGCTTGCTTCCTCTGCTTTCTTGTAGAACCCAGGACTGCCAGCCTAGGTGTGGCACTACTCACGATGGGCTGGGCCCTCCCCCATAGATCACTAATTAAGAAAATGCCCCACAGGCTTACCTAGAGCCGGATCCTATAGAAGCATTTTCTCAATTGGGGCTGTCTCTCTGATAACTCTGGCTTCTGCCAAAAATGACATAAAACTAGCTAGTATACTCTCCCTCCCTTCTGTTCTTTCAGGCAAACTTAAAACCACCCCTATATTCAGGAAATCAGACCCATTTTATTATGAATAATTGGGGAGATTCAAAGTGGAGAAGTCCCAAGTGTATGTGTTCTCTCCATTATAGATGACTTAGTCTAGTCAGTTTGTGTTGTTCTGGGACCTCCTGCCATGTTACACCCCTGTTCTGGTCCCCAGACCTGCTTTCTCAGCAAACAGCACACATCTTTTACCACCTCTCCCTCTTCCCTTTATCATGCCTTCCTCTCTTCCTCCCACATCTGTTTTCCTTCCCCTCATCCTGTTTGTTCTGCACACTTAGCTATTTTTTTTCTTGTAGTCCAACGAAGACTTATGTGGCATTTACTTGGTTTCCTGGGAAATGCTTTACTCTTTCCACTGACTCTTGTCAGGTATATTCTGCTATGAACTCATTTTTCAGGTGACGCTGAGTCACACAGGCCAAACACTCAAACTCAGGATTCAAACTCAAGACAATGGTGCACCTATTAGCTAGGAACCCAAGTTCTGTTATGGTGGAGCATCCGATAGCACATGCTCTCTTCGGAAATGAGAGTTCAGAACGGGGCTGCCCATGACATTCCAAGTAACAAGAAACAGAGCAGGGAGCCAGGGCTGTGGCTTCCAGTCGTCAGTGCCTGTGATCCAGCCACCCCAATGATGGGAAAGTTGAGGAAGGTCTCAGAAACACTAAAGACACTTTGTCTCTCTCTGTGTTCTCAGAGTTGTTGCTCTCCTTTCATCAGTTCTTTCAGGGAAATGCTCTGACGAGCTTTAGTCAGATTTAATGCTCTGATTAGCTTTCCCAGCCAGGGTCTGTGAAGTTCAACCTCTGATGAGGAGGTCACAGCAAACTGTCATTGAGAACTCACTAACCCTGGAGTCTGGCTATGGTCAGGCCCAAGTAATGCAGGCCCTAACCAAGGAATACATATTATACCACACTTTGCAATGTGCTTTGAGTTTGGGGTCCCAGAGCAGACGTGAAGTCCTGGTCATTTACTGTCTTTGTGGTACAATGTCGGAACAGGCAAATAAACTCTGCTGTGCCTATGATTGGGGCTTGACAGTGTTCTATCACATTTTTATGGGCTAATGAGCAGTTTTGTGTAATATATGTAGTTGTCTTTTTATTATTAAATTCCAATCAAACCTCAGGTTGTTTGGGGCAGGAAGGGAAGCAAGTTTGTTTCTGAGAAACACATTTGCCTTTCTTCGGAACAGCTCAGCACACAGCCTCTTAAAAGAAGTGGTGATATTTACTCTTCTTTGAACCTAAACTTCCTAGTGGTGCCTGAATGTTTATTGAAGTTGTAAGGATACAGCTGCGGCTTAAGGCCTTTACTAATTGCCTCATCGGACACTGAGATGAGACTTCACTGTGGAGTGACTGTCGTCATGACATTATGGAAGCTCTTTGCCCCAAGACCTCACTTGTATTGGGCTGAACATCCACTATGAACCCCTTACAAGCAAGGCACTCCCTTCCTTAGAAAATAAAGCATAGGAACTACTTCTTTAAAACCTCATACTACAATTGACAGGTAGAACTATTTATTTGTTTACTTATTTATTGTATACATTGTATAATTTATGTGTACATTCGTGGTGGTATGTGTGCTGATGTGCATGCCTATTGAAGCCAGGAAATGAATTCTGGTGTTCTGCTCTATCACTCTCTGCCTTATCTTTGGTCTGTCTTTCCCTGAACTTTGTCCTTTTGGCTAAGCTGACTCGCCAGTGAACTGCTGAAATCATATTCCCCTTTCAGGTAAGTTAATGAAAGGCATGGTGGTTCAAATCCCATGGCTGGTACAGGCAGACATCCTTTTGTGTGGCTTGGGTGTTCTTGATGTTCTGTATGTTAGGACTGTGTAGCAGAGTTACACACAGAGGGTTCACAAATCATGTCACACGACTGGTTCCGCGTGGGAGGTTTATTAAGGGAAGGGGAAAGGAAAGGAGGAGGAAAGGGAAAGAGACCTGGGAAGGGGTCACAGAGACCATCTCTGGTTAGGGCAGGAGAGAAAGAGAGAGAGGAGGAGCTTCGAGTTCTCTAATAAGGTGACCCAGAGCATGCGCAGGTGGTTCCAGGTGGCCCATAGGTGGCCTCACAGATGCCTGATAGCCAGTTTGTCAGGTCCCTTGGGGCTGGCCGTACAGATGTCTGCTTATGGATCCCAACACTGTACATCCCTTTATAAAGAATGCAACAAGTGGTGATGGCTCTATTGTCCTAAAAGCCTTGATGGCAGTAAATGCATTTAGAACATAATCGAGTATTAGAAACTCTCTTGAAAAAAAGTTGATATAACATGGTCATTAAAGGATAATGTATTCATTCACCAAGTGGTGATGGCCATTCCCTTAGGAGGCAGAGGCAGTTCAACCTTACGTTCAAGGCCATCCTGGTCTACAGAGTGAATGTTAGGACAACCAGGGCTACCCAGAGTAACTCTTATCTTAGAAAACAAAACAAACAAACAAAAAAAAACAAAACACAGCCAATGTATTCATTAAAAGGCAATTTACAGTCCTTAACCTCTTAGTTTCACTATTAAGAATCTTTTCTAAGAAAATCTTTCACTGTGAGAAAGTTTATTACCTTTATTTATGTAGTTGTTACATAAATAATGTGTTTATTACAATGTTATTTTTAATAAAAGAATTGAGGTAATTGTTAGTAATGCCAGCCTGACTACAATATTAAATAGCCACTAAAACACCATTATTAAGGCGTACTAAATGAGCTTGAAAGATACTGTTGAAATTGGTTAGACAATATATAGAATTCAGTCTCTGTTTTGTGAAAGATGTGTGTGTTTAGAAAAACATATGTAAGCTACTTTATAAAATGCACTACTATAAAAAATAAAAGATACGGTACTGTGTAACTATTGATGATCTTCATTATTCTTTGACCAACTTTCAAACTGTATTGAGTTATCATGAGTGACAGTTACACAGAGAAAAAGGTATAAAGTATCACATTTTCAAAATCGTAACAATAAATGTCACTTAAGCATCACCTTCACAGAAGACAAGATTCCTTTGAAAGATATAAAATGCTGTGTGGCTGTAGACAAGTGCCTCATGGTTTTGTGTCCTAGCTTCTGTTTCTCTATAGAGGGCAAGAGGAAATTATTGGTTCTCTCTTAAGGATCTAAAAATCAGTTTCATGGGCTAGAGAGATGGTTCAATGGTTAAAAGCACGGGCTGCTTGTCCAGAAGTCCTGAGTTCAATTCCCAGCAACAACATGGTGGCTCACAAATATCTGCAGTGGGACCTGATGCTCTCTTCTGTCATGAAGGCGTACATGCAAATAGAGTGCTTATATACACAAATAAATAAATCTTTAAAAAAATAAAAATAAAATTCAGTTTCATAAGTCACCATTTTTTCATACAGAAAATAGATAGCAACAAGACTAAATGATACATGAACAATAAATTTATAATAGATTAATGCTACTAATTATAGAATTCAAGTTAGTTTACTATGTTTGACTTTGGGCTTGATAATGGGTGGTCTTTTACAGATTGCTACTGAAGCAATAGAAAATTTCCGTACTGTTGTCTCTCTGACCCGGGAGCAGAAGTTTGAAAATATGTATGCACAAAGCCTGCAGATACCATACAGGTAAGGAGCCCTGAAGACTAGCCAGGGCTCTGAGGAGATTTCCAAGCAGGACTGCAGTTTTCAGGATTGCTTTTGTGAGAAGGCAGGTGAAGAAAGTGCTAGAACCAACACCTGAGATTATCAAGACAGAACTAAAGAGACCTGAGTCTAGTCAGGGGCAACTGTGAACCAGTAAAGGCTGGTGACATGGGAGGGAGAAAAGAGGACAATTGTCAATCTTCTGGTGTCCAGTTGGGATAATGACCCCACTGAATAGTGTGTATTTGGGGTGAAGGTTTTCTATGGAACACGAAGTCAGAGGTGTTGTAGGACACTGAGGTGTCTTCTGGGGATATTTTCTGTTCCTTTCTTTCCTGGGGAGACCTTCTCTTCTCCCTTTACCCCAGCAGTATATATACGGCTCTAAAAGTGACCAGAAATGTGAGTAAGACCAACCCTGGAGTCTCAGCTTCTCCTCTAGGACAAGGCAAGAACTGGGCCTTATTATTTCCAACCACTTTTGTCATAGTCATGGCAGGCCCTCTTTTTTTCTGGAAACATTTCCATTTGAAATCTCAGGTAGCAAAGACATGAACAAAGTTGGTGGGTTTAAACCAGAGTAGGATGGTCAAAGAGCTGCCTATCCCCACCCTGTTCCTGCCCACACCTCCAGTCCCAAGATCTTTGATGGTCAGAAATTCCTGGAATGTTAATCCTTTGTGAAGCCTTCCCTGGCTCCAGACAGTTAAGTGCTTTTTCTTCCCATAGCACATTTCCCTGAATTCCCTCCACTGCGCTGAGACTCTGCCACTCATCTGGAGGCCCACATGCAAAGATAGGCCTGCACCCTGTCACCCACAGCTTGAGTGTTGGTAGATGTGTTGGGAGGTGTCCCATTCTTCTGGACCCCAGTGTTGTATGTCTCAAAGTAGGGGAAAGGGAAGGACCATTCCTTTGTTAATGTAAAGCAGGCTCTTCTCAGGGCTCCAGGCTCCAGTGCTCTAGCCCACTGAGCTGTAATAATCTCCTAAAGATGAAGACAGCACCGAGTCTCAGAGATGAGGCAGTTTTCCAAGTTCACACAGCTAAGCAGACCGGGATCAATTGAATTGAACTGAACTGACTGAGAAATGAGATGGAGTGAACGTGAGTTGCTTTTGTTCCAGAAATGCTCTGAAGAAAGCGCACATCTTCGGGATCACCTTCTCCTTCACGCAGGCCATGATGTACTTTTCCTATGCTGCTTGTTTCCGGTTCGGTGCCTACCTGGTGGCGCGTGAACTCATGACTTTCGAGAATGTTCTGTTGTAAGTACTGTGCTCCTATTTACAATTTAACCCTAAAAGTAAATCTAGGATGAGAAATTGTATGGTGGGGTGTCATATTGGGCATTTGGTAATTAGGAAAGTGACATTTTGCCTCTGACTGTCCATGTGGTACCACTCACACTCCACATTTCATCACACACTTTTCTACCCTGTTTTGATTCACACAGGTCTGACCTTCCAAATCTGTGGGAGACAGATAGGTTAAGTTGAGAGGTATCCAGAAGGCCCTCCCTTGGAAATGGTCTTATGTTCAGCAAGGAATCGAGTGGCTCCTTTGAAGAGCTCCTGTCAGGGTAGCTACGAGGTGGGATTATGTGCCAACTCCTACCAAACCTGAGATATAAAAAGTAAAGAAGCACATATACACATAAACACACACACAAACACACATACACACACAGACCCCACAAGGTGGGAAGATTACTCAGAAACTGAAATCCCTCTTTCTCCTACAGGGCTGGGTTTGTTGTTATTTAGAGTTATTGGTAGCCTCGAATGAGTTCCTCTTCTGTCATTTCCTATTAGTCAGCTTCAGCAAAGGAATGCTGAAGCTCACAGCTTTGCAAAAACATGTCAGGACCAGCCTTGAGCATAACTGACCAGCTTGCACTGCTCAGTGAAAGGGGACTCTACTGACAGGAGAGAAAGACTGCCAGACTTTTGTCTTGGGAAGGAGGGTAAGGAAAAAGCCAGAAGTTTACAGGGTTCTTATTATTAGTGGCCCCTTTTCATATTTGTTTGCCTGTCAGGGATCTGACTAACTCCTTGTTACTCAGAAGCTGAAGAAATTTTTAAATGACAATAGAAGCTCTAGATTAGGACTTTCCTTCTATATTTCTGCAAACACTGAAAATTATACTTTGGTCACAGGAAGACAAACCTGAAAGAAATCACACTATGAACATCACCAAATATGCAGCTTGGTAGTCAAGGTTCTGTGTGAACATTCTGAGCTTCCAAGTGATGACAGGCCAGGCAAGACTTCTCTCTTACAGTTCAGTATAGTTAGCGCTGTGACAGTTGGCATTGCAACCCAAACCAGAGAAGCCTTGCTGTATAATGTGCCAGGGCACCATTTCTGTCCTATTTGAGATTGATTTATTCTTGCATTGTAGTTAATTCAGGATTAAAAATATTCACCTTCTAACATAATGTTTCACAGGGTGTTTGTGTGATTATGCCCAAAGAGCAAAGTCAGACATCCCTGGACCCGGGGCATTGATTTCATCACCCTTTTACTCCAAGATTTTTGAAGCTGCTGACACTTAATGAGTCTCATTTAAGTTTAAGAATGCAGTGGCTTCTTGAAAGTGGCATCATAGCCAGACATGTATCTAAAAAAAAAAAATAAGTTTTCTTTATTGTGTCACGTGATTTCTAAGAATTGATATCAGCAACACTGATGTATGTACATGTGCATTACTGATTGCCACAGTTATGCTATGTAATGATCAGCAACTAAACTTCAGTGACATGGAACTCTAAACATTTGTTCTGCTTGAAGTCTCTGGGTCAGTTCTCCTTATCTGGGTTGGGCACAGTAGACAGATCTCGGCCGTGGTCACTGTTGTCTGCAGTGAGCTAGCTGCAGATTCATTGGCCAGAATGAAAAAATATAAGGGAACAAAACATATGCTGAGTCATAGGCTTGGAACTGGGAACAATGACTTCCACCACATCCTGTCCAGGAGGCCATGTCACAAGGCCACTGCAGCTTTAAAAGGTGAAAAACAAATTTGTACTTCTAAGAAACTTAAACGAAGGTCATTTTGTAAGAAGGATCACAGGAGAGGTGAAAAGGGGGCATTTCGCAGCATCTGCCACGCTAATGTGAAAACGTGAGGGAAAGTGACTCGTTTTATCTTTCTGCTTTATACATGCAATTTTCCTTTAATTACAGACGCACCACATTGTTAACGTCGCAGCTACCAGCTACCCCAGTCGGCACATACTTGTCTTTTATTTTCCAGAGTATTCTCAGCTGTTGTCTTTGGTGCCATGGCAGTAGGGCAGGTCAGTTCATTCGCTCCTGACTATGCAAAAGCCAAAGTGTCAGCATCACACATCCTCAATATCATCAAGAAAGTCCCTGAGATTGACAGCTACAGCACAGAAGGCCTAAAGCCTGTGAGTTTCATGTTTTCACTGGGTGATCTATCCCTAACTTCTCCATGACAAGACATGAGAGGAAATTTAATTAAAAAATTATATGTTGTTGATAAGATTTAGATGAGTTGGTTTGAATAAATGTTAATGCTTTATATGAACATTCATTATTCTTATAAAACAAAGTTAACTACGACAGAAGCTCCCTTCTAACCCCTGGCACTATGAGTCACAGCTATTCCCTGTGTTTTCAGTACTGCTGCAGTCGGACTAAGTGTCACTGTTCTCACTCTAGAATCAGTTAGAAGGAAATGTGACATTTAACGGAGTCGTGTTCAACTACCCTACCCGACCCAACATCCCAGTGCTTCAGGGGCTGAGCCTGGAGGTGAAGAAGGGCCAGACGCTTGCCCTGGTGGGCAGCAGTGGCTGCGGAAAGAGCACAGTGGTCCAGCTGCTGGAGCGGTTCTACAACCCCCTGGCCGGGACAGTGGTGAGCATGCTTTCGGATTCCGAACACTTCAGGTTTTTCATCATCCAAGTGCCTAGAGATGTTTAACTTGAGCATAAGCTGTGTTTTCCGAGCCTTTAAGCAAAAGCCTCTGTTAGATAATCTGACAGCCCAGGTTTGATGTCCAGTTTATGCTGAGTGTACTAGCCAGTCTATCCAGCTTCTCTCTCAGCATGCTGCTCCTCTGTCCTCTGTAGCAAGCAGGGGATGAAAATGGGATGAAAAGTCAAGAGTAGGATGCATTTTAACGAAAAAGTGGTTTGCAAGGACACAGGCTGAGGAAAGATTAAGGAAGAGGAAGACTGAGAAGTCCTGGAACAACATGGTAATTCGTGAGCTATTTCTACCACTCACTCTTCTCCCCATCAAGTGTTGATGGGAGCAAACAGTTCAGCATGGCTGAAGGGTGGTTAGAGAGGGATGTGGAGACTGAAGTGGGTGTGACTATGAAGAAAATCCAGGGAAAAAGAGGCAAGGAAGAAGAGCAGCAGGAATGGGAGACAGTTCAGGGAACTAATTAAGAGGAGGCCTAAGCATGGCCAGGATAAGAAAATACGACTGACATAGAGGATTTCTTCTGTAGTACAACAAAAGAAACAGGACTCCCAAAGTAAGATGGACACATGCTGAGGGAATAATCAGGATTCCATATATGGCAAAACTTTGAAAGCCTGTCAGAAACTATCTTGGATGCTGGGCCTAACAGTTAGAGAGGCACTGAGAGACAAACCAAAGTAAAGTGCATTGATATACATATGAGAATACAGTGATTAACTCATTATTTTATATATCAACTAAGAGATTAACCAGAAAGCCTTTTCTTTAATCTCATCATAACCCAAGAGTTTTAGTAATTTTGCCAAATCTGAATTGTGCTGGCCCTGAAGTTGATCGATGATCCCTTGCTCCTAGTTTCTAGATGGCAAAGAAATAAACCAACTCAATGTCCAGTGGCTCCGAGCACACCTGGGCATTGTGTCCCAAGAGCCCATCCTGTTTGACTGCAGCATCGCCGAGAACATCGCCTATGGAGACAACAGCCGGGTCGTGTCTCAGGATGAGATTGTAAAGGCGGCCAAGGAGGCCAACATCCACCAGTTCATTGATTCACTGCCTGACGTATGTACCTTGGGCCCAGTAGTTAGCAACCCCCTTAACTTATTCTTTGATGCTTCCCATCCCCATTCTGGGCATGAAACCCAGGGCAAATATGTTCAAATACCCCTAGGCCTGTCATCAGAAACTTAAAAGTCTGCTTGTTCAAAAGGTAAAGAGAAATTAGCAACCAAAATACATTTTATTACCATAGAAGCATCTGTCCATACTTCTTATCCCACTTAAGGCTTGTGTTTACCTAATTCTTTACCTGTCATTGTGAGGAAAGAGCAGGATATCAGACACATTCAAGTATAAGAAGACAGGAACTTGGAGGACTGGAACAGCCGTTTAGTTTGTAAGCTTGAGGATCTACCTGCTTCAGGCCTGGAGATACATCTGAGCATTTTTTTCCCAGGCAAAAACTAACTAGGCAGCATATAGTCTCCACTGTGGCTTCCCTGTTGCTGCAGAGGGAACCAGCATGGTTATTTTGTAGATCCCCTCAAAGATCCAAATATCACTATGGAATCAGGCTGGACAAGAGACCTTCACCCATGCCAGAGAGAAGGCACTGTAAACAGAGCCAAGTGACTGCCATGGCTATGGTACTGTATGATCTACAATTGCTGTGTCATCCATTGTAAGGTACAAAGCTATAATCTTAAAGTTGACTGTTGTTGAAGGTTAAAGTTTAATATTGATTTTTCTTTTAGTTAGTCAGTGGTTATTCCTAAACCAAATCACCACACAGAGACTAGGATGTATTTAGTTCATCTAGAGCACAATGCTAGGCAATGATTACTCCATCCTAAACCTCCAAGCCCACATAGCTTCCTCCTATTTAGAATTTCCAAGATTATACTTACTTCATCCCTTCTCATGGTTCCAGGTTCTCTCCTGCTGAACTCTTCTCTCCGACTCCTCCTACTCACTTCCTTCTCCTTCCCTTCAGACATGGATGTCTCACCCAATTCTCTCCATTGCACAGCATTGGCTGGCTGTTTTATTGGAAATACAGAGAACAAATGGTGGCATGTTTACACAAATTTGACACAGGTGATGCTTAGAATAAACATCACAATGCAATGTCCAGATTGAAACCAGATAGTGGGGTAGAAAAATCAGCATTTGAATGAACAAGGGTAAATTGTATACATTCTAAAACAGTTGACTATCAAAATCTCCCCTGAGCTGTTGTCCTATAGACTTTTTGGAGTTCTTGTAAGTTAGATAAATTGAACCTCTCACCTTCTTGTGTACCTCCTTAGGTCTTATTTTTTAAAATGTGTCTTACATAAATAATACACACTCTCCCATTATCACTAGTTATGTTCATTATTACAGGAAGTGCCCCACAAGGATCACTGGGAGTCCCTGTGGGTCTGGCCAGGCTGCACTCACATTGAGCAGAACACCTGGACTCTGAGAGAGACACAGCATTTTTTTGTTTGTTTGTTTTGTTTTTTTATTATCATTCTAACTTTTTAAATATATTTAAAATTTTTTTTCTTCACAATTTATTCATTGTATATCCCAATTGAACCCCCCTCCCTCAACTCCCCCAGGCCCACCTTCCTTCCTTCTTCCCCTCATCCCCTTCCCCTAGTCCACTGAAAGGGGGATTTCTCTACTATTGCCATCTGCCCATAGCTTGTTAAGTCTCATCAGGATTGCTTGGATCCTCTTCCTCTAGGGCCTGGCAAGGCTGCATCATCAGGGGCGAGTGATCAGAGAGCAGTCAACTGAGTTCATGATAGAGGCAGCCCCTGATCCTCTCACTCAGAGATCCACATGGAGACTGAGCAGGCAACATCTGAGCAGGGCGTTTAGGTCCTCTCCATGCATGGTCCTCCATTAGTGCATCAGTCTCTACAGAACCCCTGAGTTCAGAAACAGAAAGACAGGCATAGCATACATTCACTAATAAGTGGATATTAGCCGTATAATATCTGTAGACCTAAAGAAACTAAACACTAAGTAGGACCCTAGGGAAGATGCTTAAATCTCATTCAGAATGGCAAACAGGATAGACACCAGAAGTGGTGGAAGAGAGGAAACAGGATGGAAGTCTACTATAGAGGTTCCTCTGAAAGGATTCACCCAACAGGGGATTGAAGCAGATGCTGAGACTCAGGGCCAAACTTCGGGCAGAGTGCAGGGAGTCTTATAGAGGAAGAGAGGGGTGCAATTAGAGGGACATGGAGGGGACGGAGTGCCACAAGGAGACCAACAAAAATAATACTACTTGACTTTTCAAAGTTAAATAATAAAATACAGTTTCTTATTATCTATTAAAATAATTTAATTGTTGGTGATAGTTCATAAAAATGAAGACCCAAATGCTAACACCTAAGAATTTCTTCTTTTTTTTAACTTTAGAATACAGGGTTATGAATGAGACAAACTTTGATAATAATGCACAGCTATTTCAATTTCCTGCCAATGTTGTCTTAAATGTAATGAATCCAGGGAATGAAAGTTAATACTACAGTATTCCTACACTTATCAATTATGGTCAACTCACAATAAAGAATATGGTTTTAAGGTATCTATTTTTCAGAAAGAGGACGTCAGGCATAATAGCACACATCTTTCACCTCACCGCTTGTAAGACTGAGATGGGGGTTGAGGGGTTCAAGGCCAGCCTGGTCTATGAAGTAAGTGTGAGACCCTATTAAAAGAAAGAGAGGGTTAGCAAGATGGCTCAGATTGATCCCCTCAGGAAGATCTAACCATTACACATTGTCCTGTGACCCCTCCTCCCTCTCATAAAATGTAAAAACACATAAAAGTAACAGGGACATTAAATCTACCATTTTAGGACTTTTTTTCTCCTAGGAACCCGTTTTAACTAGTAGACCTAAAATTTCTAGTTATTATATATAACATTATTATATATAGTGAGTCACAGAACTGATTTTTATACTTGGATTTTGACTATCAAACCCATGTTTTATGATTATGTTTGTTAGAAAATTATATATTCTGTGATCAAACTGTTTGCACTTTGCCTTCTGCTCTATTTTCATAACAACCAAATGCTGTTCACAGAAATACAACACTAGAGTAGGAGACAAAGGGACTCAGCTGTCAGGTGGGCAGAAGCAGCGAATCGCCATCGCACGTGCCCTTGTCAGGCAGCCTCATATTTTACTTCTGGATGAAGCAACGTCAGCTCTGGATACAGAAAGCGAAAAGGTAAGGATTGAAGTTGGGTTCTAAGTTGGGTTCTTTCTCTGCCTTAGTAGAGAACACTGCTCCAGCTAGCTGATGGTTGCTGATGTTGACACCCTGTAGAGTTTAACCGTGTCTGCAGCTGGGACTTAGGAGGCCTTGAATGATAAGAGACAGGTTAGTCATGGCCCCTTGTGGGACACGGTGCTCTGCCTACAGGCTGCATGCTGGCAGCAGTCTGCTTCTGCCAGCTACATCTCTGGAGCATCCCATGGAGAGCGGAGGGTGAGACAAGGCTGGAGTCTGGCAGTGCCCTAAGACAGGTGCTGCTGCTGCCACCTTCCAGCTCGAGAAAGGCTGACAGTTCAGCTCTCTGAAAGGCAGATGGTCAAGAGAAGGTTCCTACCTGCTAAGATGTCTTTGGCTGCTCCAGCTTCCTGAATGTGCTGTGGAGCTGAGGCCTGCCCTTAGGGATGTTGTGTGGCAAGGCACAGGACTGTTTTTAAAGGGGGATGGACTCTATTTACTGCCCTTACCTCAATATTAGATTATCCTTGTCAAGAACTCATCCAAACCGAGGTTGACTTCTCTGCTGTGACAAATACCTTGGTTTCTAATCTCTGCTTTATTTCACCATCACTACTGCTGAAGGATGGAGTGTAAAAATCCTCAGGCTTGTTATGGAGGGAGAGGACTGTTTTCGTCATTAATTCTGTTGTGTGATTGTGGAACAGGTTGTCCAGGAAGCCCTGGACAAAGCCAGGGAAGGCCGCACCTGCATCGTGATCGCGCACCGCCTGTCCACCATCCAGAACGCAGACCTGATCGTGGTGATTCAGAACGGCAAGGTCAAGGAGCATGGCACCCACCAGCAGCTGCTGGCGCAGAAAGGCATCTATTTCACAATGGTCAGTGTGCAGTCGGGAGCAAAGCACTCATGAACTGTGACCATGTAAAATGCTAAATATTTTTAATATTTGTATTAATATATGGCATTTAATCAAAATAAAAACACTTTTTTTTAATAGCCAGTTATCTATTTCCTGTCACAATGGAAAGCATTTAGTCCAGTTTAGGGCCTTCAGAGACTTTGTACTTAAAGGAAGAGAAATAGATACACCATCAAATGGAGAGTAATAGTTTAAATTACACTATAAAATTCATAAAAGAATTAAATGTTTGATAATATATACTTTTATTTATACTTTCTCATTTGTAACTATAACTGATTTCCTTGCCAAACAAATTATGTGTGTGTCAAAAATTACTGAAATGTTTGTATAAAGTATATATATAGTGAAACTGAATATTCATATTCTTTTGAGTTATCTTGCTCAAAATTCCTATGAAATTATATATTCTACCAACTGGAATATTGTACATAATTTTAGCTTGTAAAAATTAGTCTATTATGAGGTGGTCACTCTATGGGTAAAGCGCCTGATACACAGGGCACCTCAGTTCAGACCCCTAGCACCTATGTAAGCAGCAAAGTAGGGTGGTATGCATTTGTCATGCCGGTGCTAGAGGCAGTAACAGGCAGGTCCTGTGGTCTCAGTGGCAAACCAGCCTAGCCAAAATAGGGAGTTGAGCTCCAGGCTCAGTGAGAGAATTTGTCTCAAAAATAAGAGGGAAAAGCAAGTGAGGACATCTTGATATCAGAGTGAGTCTGACCCTTACATTCTCCTGTGTAGACAAGTATACACACGTGTGCACTCATATATGTATTAGTATGTATTTACGTTACACACACACACACACACACACACACAGTTACTAGAAATTGAAGAGATAAAATAAGAAAGGTAGAAGAGGTGCCCATAAAACCCATCAAATAGTGCTTCCATCAGCTTTGTCCAGAGAAGTTTCTTTTTGAGGTGGTCAGTGGTGACTGCAGACTCCTAACTAACTAAAGTCCTGAGAATAAGGTGACTGTTAAATGTCCAGCCATAAGTGAGATATTTGTGTCACTCCTTCCAAAGCTTGAAGGAGCAGAAAAAATATCAGAGCCTGAGGAAGGAGTGGGAAGAGGCGTACAGTCCTGACTTACAGGCATAGCATGGCTGCTACACTCCTGAACCTATAACTATGATTTTTTGAGTAGGATCTGTACAAGACTGGACCTGTCAACACTCTGGCATCAAAGGGAAAGGGCTTCATTTCACTCCAAGGGTTTCTACTCACTTAAAGGTTGATTGGAAAGAGAAAGATATTTTTCCACTGGTGTAGACACTGGTAAGGTGCCCATCTACCTATAAGCAGACCCTCACCTGTGTTTCTGAAGACAACTTATTAAGTCTCTCTCTCACACACACACTCACACCCAAACAAACAAAAACAAAAAAATTACAGGAGGACTAGCCAGGCAGATAAAGGGTATTAACAGGAGTGACAATGGGGCAAAAGAGGGTACCTGGCTAAATATGATTGAAGGATGTTATGTACATGTATGGAAACACCATAGTGAAACTCATTATTGTGTATATTTAATATATGGCTAATAAAATATTTTAAAAAGGAAGAAAGAAAATATTCCTAATTGCAAATAAGAGGATCTTATAAATAAAAGATCCTAAGGACTCTAACTGAAAATGCTTAGATATGATAAGTACTTTTAGTAGATCAACAGCTTTGCTTTGCTTTCTTTGTTTGTTTTTTGTTTTGAGACAGGATTTCTCTGTGTACTCTTGGCTGTGCTGGAATCACTTTGTAGACCAGGCTGGCCTCAAACTTACAAAGCTCTGCCTGCTTCTGCCTCTGCCCTTGCCTCCCTGAGTGCTGGGATTTCAGGTGTGCACCACCACGCTCAGCTGATCAATAGTTTTTCTATACACCAGTAAGGAACATGCTACGAAAAATCAGGGAAACAGTTCATTCACAATAGTCTCGAAATAACAAAATAAATAAAATAAGGAAATGAAAGACCTCTATAATGAAAACTGAAACACTGAAGAAAGACCTTGAAGAAAATACTAGAAGAGGAAAGACGTCCCCCACACACAGATCATCAGAATTCATCTGGTGAAGATGGCTGTCTTACCAAAAGTGACACACAGATTCAATGTGATCCAAATCTTAAATTCAGTGAAATTCTTCATGGAATTATAAAACTCATATGGAAGCCCAGAGATCCCAAACAGCCAGAACAGTCTGGAGCAAAAATTACAATGCTGGAGGTTTCATAATTCCTTATTTCAAATTATGCTATAGGACAATGCTAACCAAACAGTATGTGTTGATACAAACTGGGGCATGTAAATCAATGGAATACAATAGAATACCCAGAAATAAACTCATTTAGGTACCCTATGTGACTTTTCACATAGGTGTCAAAAACCACAAGTTGGCAACATCTTTCCAGTAAGTGGTTCCTGGAGTACTTGATTTCCACAGGCATAATGACAGTGCATCTTTCATTGGTTCTCTGTACCAAAATAATAAAACACATCAAAGGTTTGAACATAAGACCTGAGACTTTGAAATTGCTAAAGGAAAGTAAACATAAAACACCAAAGGATATAAGCGTAAGTCAGGACATACTGAAGTGGACTCTAGCAGTACAGATAATTATCGTAAGAATTGATAATTGGGATTGCATGCAATTAAAAAGTTTCTTCACAGTAAAAGAAACACTCAACAATGTAAAAACTTATTTTACAGGATAAGAAAATAGTCTTTTCCCGGTAGGCATATGGCAGAGGACTAATATCTATTAGGAACGATATTATATTAGAATTTATAAAGAACACAAAATTACACACACACACAAATCAGTCAAAAATTGGCATAGGAAATAAAGAGTTACCAAAAGAAGTCCAAATGGCCAATAAATACAAAATATTCAACATATTTAAAACTCATATGTAAACACAAAAGACATGAAATAACCATAATGATCTTGAACAAAAAGAACAAAGCTGGAAGTATTCAATATCTGATTACAAGGCGTTATAGACCACAGTAACAAAAACAACCTGATGATAGCATAAAAACAAACACAAAGACCATTGGAGCAGAAAAAAAGGTCTCAGGAATAAATCCATGCATCTTCAGCCCACTGATTCTTAAGCAAAGTGTGCAAAGCATACATTAGAGAAGGGAAGCTCTTCAGCAAATGGATGTGTGAAAACTGAATATTTACATGTGAAAGACTGAAACTAGACTTCTATCTCTCACAAATCAAAATCAATTCCCAGTAGATAAAACACTATTTAATGTAATAAACACCCCAAACTTTGAAAGTACTTGAAGAAAGCAGAGGGGAAGTGCTTTAACATGTTGGCACAGACAACAACTTCCAGGATGTGATGCCAGTTGCTCAGAAAATAACCATAAATTAACCAAATACTAATACATCTAATTAAAAAGTTTTGCACATCAAAAGAAATAGCCCAATGAAGAAACAACCTATTAAGTGGGACAAAATCTTTTTTTATTAATTTATTATTTATTACAATTTATTCACTTTGTATCCCATTTGTAGCCCCCTCATCTCTTCCTGGCCCCACTCCCCCTACCTCATCACCCCCCTCCCTCATCACCCCCTATGTCCCTCCCCTAGTCCACTGATAGGGGAAGTCCTCCTCCCCTTCCCTCTGACCCTAGCCTATCAGGTCTCATCAGAACTGGTTGCATCCTCTTCCTCTGTGGCCTGGCAAGGCTGCCTCCTCTCCAGGGGAAGTGATCAAAAAGCCAGCCACTGAGTCCATGTCAGAGACAGCCCCTGTTCCCCTTACTAGGATACCCACTTGGAGACTGAGCTGCCTATGGTCTGCATCTAAGCAGGGGATCTACATCCTCTCCATACATGGTTCTTGGTTGGAGTATTGGTCTCTGCAGGACTTCCTAGACCCAGATTTTTTTTGCTCTTTTGGAGTTGTGGAGTTCCTGTCCCCTCCAGGTCTTTCTATCTTCCCCTTCTTACATAAGATTCCCTGCACTCTGCCCGAAGTTTGGCTTTGAGTCTCACCATCTGCTTTGATACCCTGCTGGGCAAATTCTTTCAGAGGCCCTCTGTGGTAGGCAAACAGGGTTTCTTTGTATAACCTTGGCTGTGCTGTACTCTGTAGACCAGGCTGGCCTCGAACTCAGAGATCCACCTGCCTCTGCCTCCCAGTGCTGTGATTAAAGGTGTATTCCACCACTCCTGGCCTGCAAAATCTTTTCTATTTGACAAATGGTTACCAATCCAGATTATATAGGTCACGAAAAAGCAACACCAAACCAAAATAATCCAATTTCAAAATTGACAAATAATCCAAATAGACATTTCTCAAAACAAAAAATGTGACAAGACTCCAGGCCCCCACCTCCAGTGTATTTGGGAACGCCTTGCCACACTTGTCCTTATTGTGATTTATAGGTTTTACAGCTGGAGGGGGCTGTTGATTGCTTTTCTCTCTTGACTGCATGCATACAACCTTCAAAAACAACGAGAGTTAGCCTCTATATCTGGTCAGAATGCAGAAAACAACTAACTGGGGCTGTGCAACTCCATGTGATAAATTTGCAACACAACCCTTACACCATAAGCTCAGGGAACATCATGGACAAGGGAAGAAAGATTGTGAGAGCCAGAGGACCAGGAAATCTTCTTTGAGAGTGTATCTTCTAAATATGACAGGTACATCCATGGAATCTCAACCTACGGTCTCCTAAACAAAATCTGCACAATGACAACACCAGTTGACATACCAACATGGATGGGAAAAACTCATGTGACCCTGCTCCTAGATGCAGAGCTACAGGCAGTCAATGGGAACTGAGAGAGGGAGACTCAATCTTCTCAAGGGGTAAACACCCAATAGGTTAGCCAACCTCAGGCTGTCAGCCCCAAGCACACACACAAACATAAACCCAAAGAATGGATTTATTTATTTATTTATAAATATGTGTGTATACATATATATGTAATAATAATTAAGGATGAAGAAGTCATGAAAAGTGGTTATGGGAGGACTTGGAGGACAGGAAGTTAAAGGAAATGACATACAGTACTCGTGTATGAAATTTTAAAAATATACATTAATTAATTAAAGAGAAGAATGGTATGATCTCATTTTCTGGAAAATGGAAGAATGTGGAGACCATGAAAAAAAAAACTAAGCTAGACTCAGAAGAACAAATACAGCATATTTTCTCTCAAATTCTGAAATTCGGGGAGATAATGCAGGGGCAATGAGAGAGAAGGAGGGATTTAAAAAGAAAGAGAAATTACAACAAGGTAAGGTAATGGATTAAAAAGACAAAATATACATAGGATCCTTTCTCCCATCTGCAGATGTATGAATGCTGAAGGGGTGGCTCTTTGTGTGCTAAAAGAAAGAACATGTTCAAAGTATAATGATATACATATGAGATATCACAGTGAAGCCCATTACTCTGTATCTCAACCAAAAACTCATATGAGTAAAACATAAAATGGCTAATGAATAGATGAAAAACAATTACCATCCTCAATCCATCATGAAAGTATAAGTGAAAACATGCTGAGACTCCACCTCACCCAAGTTCAAATGACTATCATTTTTAATAAGAAGAAACAAGAATAATAGATGCTGTCAAAAATACGGAAAGCAAACAACCTTTATACACTGTATAAATGTAACCACCATGGACAACAGTATATAGATTCATGAAAATATTATATACAATTACTAGGGCTGGAGAGATGGCTCAGTGGTTAACAACACTTGTTGCTGTTGCAGAGGATCTTGATTCAGTTCCCAGCTCCCACCTGATGGCTCATAACCATCCACAACTCCAATTCCAGGGGATATGACCTCCTCTTATGATCTCCAAGGACAGCAGGCATGCATGTGTGCACATACAGACAGGCAGACACTCATACACATGAAATAAAATAAATCTTTATAAAATACAATTACTATCTGATCCAACTACATTATTCCTAGAACATAGCCAGAGGAAATGAGTTCAACACATACCTTAGTTACTTTTCTCATTGCTGTGAAAAAAAGAAAAAAAGCCTGGCAAAATCCACCAAAGGAAGTAGTTTATTTTGATTCATAGTGAATCCAATCCATTGAGGCAGGAAGGCATGGCAACAAGGGTCACACGGCATCCAAAATCAAGAAGCAGAGAGAGATTAATGCTGGTGTTCGGTAGCAGCTATAAGATGTGGAAACTTTAGAGAAGACAAAAAAACAAAACAAAACATGATCTAACAGGAGAAAGAGGATTATTAGTGACAGGGAGGGGAGGAAGAAAAGGAAAGGGAATGGTGGTTGGGAAAGGGTGAAGGTGAGAGTCAGTGTGAACAATACATATACATATACATATACATATACATATACATATACATATTCATAACTGATATAATATATACTTAATATTTTATATAATACACAACATATAATACATATTTTATAAAAATATTTATACACAATATTAAAATTATAATTAATATTATATCTAAATATATGGTATATTTACAATTAATATAAAATATGATATAAATATATATTATATACTATAAATATAAGATAAAATAGATGTTATATTTTATATATGTGAACAATAAGGATATATAATTACAGTATATTAATATATTTGTATATATTTTATATAGAATATTATATATAATATATTATATACTTATATATCATGCTTTTATATATTTCCAATATTATATATATATAATTCTACAGTGAAACCCACTGGTTACTACATTAATATGCCATAAGAAGTATCACAATAGGGGCTGAGGGGATACAGTTTGGTTGGTAATGTGTTTGCCCAACAAGAATAAGAAAAACTTGAGTTCAGTCCCCAGCTCCCACATAAAGAGGCAGGGTATGAGGGAATGTGCTTGTGATCTCACTACTGGGTGGTGGCGGGAGGGAGAGGAGAGAGGCAGACTTGCCTACTCAGTGAGCCCCAAGTAACGAGAAACTGTCAGAAAACAAGGTGGTCAGCTCCTGGGAAGTGACATCAGTGGGGTCCTCTGGCTTCCACAAGCACCCTGTACACACGAACACACACAAAGAAGTAAAACAAAACAAAACAAAAAAGAGTTATGCATCTCACCAAGGATTTGATTCCTCTTAACACCTAGAGGTAATATTTGACTTTGCCCCACTCTTACCCACTTAAAGGGTAACAAAAAAGCAACTCACCTATAGTCACGATGGCTTAGTTTTCCTGAATACAGAGGAAGACTGAAGTCTTCTCCAGCATGATGTCCCAGGAGTCACCGACTCTAAAACTGAGTGTAAGTAAAATCAAATAAGAGACCAAAACTGTTAAGTGGCTGTCAGAGTCTCTTTCCCTCAGTGCTCACTGACTTGTGTTCCTCTCAGAAGCTGCAAGTGATGAAGGGAGTTGGGGAAGGGTGACAAAACTGGCTTTTGGTGCCTTCAGACTGGGTGCTGCCCAGTAGCCTGAGTATTCCTACTCAACAAGGAATAGTTTGGCTTTGAGCTATATACTACCTTAAACCCACCCCGAATGTAAGGAGGAGGTGGTGTGGTTACTACCTAATTCACACCTGCATTGGTCTTGGCTTGCATATTGCTGATCGTCCATGGGGTGAGTATGGGTACCAATGGCACCTCTTCATGAAGTTTGGTAGAAACTTGACGGAGCCACTTGAGGTTGGTTGAAGCTGCTAATAAAACAGATAGGCTTATAAAACTGATTCCTTGTGCTCAAAAGAGTGAGTACACAGAGATAGTGACATCCAACCAGAACCCACAGGAATAACGGTCCCAAACAATGAGGAGGTCCTACCCAAGCTAATGATTTATGCCAAGTACATTTTGGGGATGGGAGGGTTGAGACAGGTTTTGTTGTTGTTGTTTTTGGTGTGTGTAGGTGTGTGTGTGTCTGTGTGTGTGTGTGTTTGTGTGTGTAGCCCTGGCTGACCTTGAATTCACTCTGTAGACCAGGCTGGCCTTGAAGTCAGAGATCTGCCCACCACTGTATCCCAAGAGCTGGGATTAAAGGTGTGCACCACCACTGCTGTGCTGCCAATATGTTTCTTATGGATACAAATGCTTACATACTATTTGAGGGGAAAGTGGCCAAGGTCAACAGGGAGCAGAGCCAGACAATGTTGACAAAGAGAACACAGAATACCTCAAAGAGTTCATCACCGGAAACCACAGCCTTGACTCCTTCAAGACCCTGGCTTCAGGACCTTGCCAGAACATTGCCACGTTCGCTACTAGACAAATACCTTAATGTTGTAATGTTCCTTTTATCCTTTCAACAAGGCCACTAGAAAGCCTTGGGCCAACCGGCTTCCAGCCACATCAGGGGTTCACAATGATGTATTCCAAGATAGTTCTTGAAACTTTGATTCTAGCAGGATTACTCTACATGTGATCAACATATTCTTCATCAGGTAGCTACTGTTTATTTGCACCTCTTTATGTTTCCTTCACGGTAAAATCGTTAGGTTTGCACGCAGGCACATTTTTGCCTTGACTTGTATTTTGTTGGGTTCAGAGTGCTTGGAGAAGCTTTCTTGTAGATCTAAGTGAAGAATACCATACTGTTTGTCACTAGCATGTTTCTTTTTTTTCTTTTTGTCACCTTCATATTTGGTTTTTATAGAACTTCATGTGAATCATCTGACAAGAGTCTAATTGATGAAAATGGCCAGTAATTATGTGACACTAGTGCTATGTAATTTGTGTTTTGCCACTGATTTATGAGATAGTAGATATGTGCATATATTTGAGTGAGCTGAGAGATACCATTTACCCTTGTGACTTACCGTTGTGAGCTGGCAAGTACTAACTTAAGTATCACAATTCTCTTTAACTTTTAATGGTGCTAGTATTGCCTAATTGCTCTGTTTCAGAACTCTTGGAGATAATCCTGGAATATTTTTTCTTCCTTAAAAACATTGGAATCCCTTTGACGTAGTTTCCTTCAGAAATTGTGGTACATTTACACAATGGAATACTACTCAGCAATTAAAAACTAGGAAATCATGAAATTTGCAGGCAAATGGTGGGAACTAGAAAAGATCATCCTGAGTGAGGTAACCCAGAAGCAGAAAAACACATATGGTATATACTTACTTTTAAGTGGATATTAGACATATAATATAGGATAAACATATTACAATTTATAGCCCTAAAGAAACTAAACAACAAGGAGGACCCTAGGGAAGAGGCTGAAACCTCCTTCAGAAGGGCAAACAGGATAGACATAGGAAGTAGAAGACAGGGAACAGGACAGGAGCCTTCCACAGGGGGTCTCTGAAAGACTCTTCCCATCAGAGTATCAAAGGAGATGCTGAGACTCATAGCCAAACTTTGGACAGAGTGCAGGTAATCTTATGAAGGAAGGGGGAGATAGAAAGACCTGGAGGGGACAGGAGCTCCACAAGGAGACCAACAGAGGCAAAAACCCTGGGCCCAGGGGTCTTACAGAGACCGGTACTCCAACCAAGGACCATCTAGAAAGATCCTAGACCCCCTGCTCAGATGTAGCCCATGGCAGCTCAGTCTCCATGTGGGTTTCCTAATAAGGGGAGCAGGGGCTGCCTCTGACATGGACTCAGTGGCTGGCTCTTTGATCACTTCCCCCTTAGCGGGGTGTGTGTGTGTGTGTGTGTGTGTGTGTGTGTGTGTGTGTGTGGAGGTGGGGTGGGGGGTAGAGGGAGGGGCAGCCCTACCAGGCCACAGAGGAAGATGGTACAGCCAGTCCTGATGAAACCTGATAGGCTAGGGTCAGATAGAAGGGAAAGAGGACCTCCCCTAACAGCGGACTAGGAGAGGGAGATAGGAGGAGAAGAGGGAGGGTGGGTGGGACTTGGAGGAGAAGAGGGAGAGGTCTACAGCTGGGATAGAAAGTGAATAAATTGTAATAAATAAGAAATTAAAAAAAGAGTGCCTAAGGACTTCTGATTATAACTGCACCAAATTGAAATTAGATCCAAGTCATGCTTTTATGATATCTTTTGCCTTCTCTCATATTTATTTAGTAGACTTTTATAGTATTTACCTCACTTCAGATTAGCATTATGACTAGGCTTTTTTATCCTCTATATTTCCTAAATAGTTATAAATTCACATAGAAAAATCAATCTATTAATCTGTTTAAAATAGATCTTTGTAATGTACTTATTATTTTTTTAAACATAGTTTCAGTTTATTTTTTTTATTGATTTTCAAGATAAGTAGTTCCATGTATAGTACTCTGAACACTGGAGGCATCTAGTTAAATACTGAACAGTTATTAATAAAATCGCTATGATTTTTACTGTTACATAAATGAGTTCCTAGGACAAGTGAGACATGCTAAAGTACGTGGAAGAACTTTAGAACCTTGCAGAGTGACTCCAGATTAGAAAGAATAAGCAATCTCTGGCCATCATTGCATGCAAGAACCTTAATCTTGCTGCCGAGGAGGGAGATGCAGGAGGCTCATACGTTCAAATACACACTGGTGTATTTGGTACATACTATACAACAAGTCTCTTTCTTTAAAAACAAAAGAAAAAGAAAAAGAAACAAAGAAAGAAAATAACAAGAAGTATGGTAGCAAATGCCTCTAATTCCAGCACTTGTGAAGCAAGCAGATCTTTGTAAGTTTGAGGCCAGCCTAGTCTACATAGTGAGTTGCAGGATAGCCAGGGCTACCTAGTAAGAACCTGTCTCAAAACAATAACAACAAAACCACCATCGGTCAGTACATTATAAAGCACAACCTGATAATTCATTTGTGCCAAAAAATGGCAGCTGTGATGGCACACTAGTCACATTGGATGTAACCTCTTCAACTGGGACTCTAAAAAAAATAACACTCTAAGACCTGGGATGTGACAGGCACACTGACGTGAGTCAGACATAAGGACACTTGCCCATGACCTTTTTTTCTCTGAGGAGCACCTCTACCTCTGCCAGGTATTGCCTCAAACATGTTTTCTCCTGTCCATAGTATTCAGCACCCTTTAAATGGACATGAAAACTGCCTGTCACCCAGACAGACATTTGATTGCCCAGGTTTGGGGGACTGTAGAAGTGGACAAGGTGCGCAGAGCTTCTTCCTTAATGAACCACGTGGAGTAACGAAGAGACAGGAATGAAAGTAAGAAAGCCAAAAGACAAACCCAACAGCAATGACTGTGAGTCCCTAAGCCTCTCTCCCAACTTGCTTCACGTGGGACCACCGCACTGCTCACTCAGAAATGATCCATCTTGTGTATAGATACATCACTATTTGGTCTGATGCTTTGTGGTCAAGGTTGCTCGTCAATTCCAAGTGTCACAGACTAAGAAATGTTGCAATTCTTTTTTTTATCAGTGAAGACTACTCATCTATCCCACTGCATTTATTTTCTAAGTAGAAAAGGTCATTTAGAACTGTTGGATCAAAACAAAAAGCAAGCAAAGAAAATTTATCAAATACTCTAACCAACCTCACAGACAGTTTACCAGAAGCTGACTTTGTAGAGGTCAATAAATAAGAACAAAGCTTCTGGGACTACAGTGTCCCAAGGTCAAAGGCACTCGCTGCCCTTCTGGTGGATGCCAGATCAGTTCCCAGCACTTTCACGGTGGCTCACAGCCATTTGTAACCTCAGTCCCAGGAGGCCCAACACCCTTTTCTGGCCTCTGTGGGCACTGCACAAATGTGATGCACCGACACCCCTTAGGAACTTCAGTTTGTACTATGGTTCTAAAATAGGAAAGAAATGTCTGCTACAGAAACAGAACTAAAGGGCTTGAACAATTTGGGAAATTTTTAAAAAACAAAACAAAACAAAACAAAAAAAACAGTGAAAGTATTTTGAGTAGAAATGAAGCCCAGTGCAGCGGCATATGCTGGTAATCCCAGAACTCAGGAAGGCAGAGGCAGGCAGATCTCTGTAAGTTCCAGGCCAGCCTGGTCTACAAAGGAGGTCCAGGACAGCCAAGGCTACACAGAGAAATCCTGTCTCAAAAAATAAAAAAAAAAGAGAAATGAAAACAATTTTGTCTGATGAAATCAATTAAAAAGTTACTTACATAGTTTTTAAAGATTATAGATGTCAAAGGCACTGTCTTACTTAGATTTTTATTGCTGTGAAGAGACACCATGACCAAGGCAACTCTTCATCATGGCAGGAGGCATGCCAGCATGCAGGCAGACATGGTGCTGGAGAAGGAGCTGAGAGTTCTACCTTTTGATCTGCACGCAGCAAGGAGGAGATTGGAATTCCACACTGGGTGTAGCTTCAGCATAGGAGACCTCAAAGCCTGATCCCACAGTGACACAATTCCTCCAAGAAGGCCCACACCTACTCTAACAAGGCCACACCTCCTAACAGTGCCACTCCCTAAGGGCCAAGCATTCAAACACCTGAGACTATGGAGGCCATACCTATCAAACCCCGACAGGAACATTGATATAGAACTGAACTTTAAAAGACAAAGAGCATCCTGAGAGTTTGATCTTTTCTTAATAAAAAGCCCTGAATGACTTCACTTTCTAGCTAACTCATCCCCAAACAAAGATCCCATCATTACTGTGCTTCTGCAACTGAATTCAGGGGTTTACACCTCGATGAACTCAAAGCAAGCAGAGCCTCGACCTAAAAGTGGGGAAAGATTTGCTATCCACAGCAGGTAAAAACTGCCCTGTGGCTTTGAGCTGACCCATCCCAACGTCTACCTCCCCCACCTATGAACTACTGGAGGTCGTGAAGGGGTCCGGTCCTGCAGATCCAAAGCTGCAGGATCTCCATGTGACAGGGAAACAGCAGGATGCCTGAGAGGAGTTCTGATGGTGAGGATCCAATACTGGTAGAGTGGCAGAAGCCGGAGGCCTCCAGCTGGCCTGACTAATCGCAAGGAAGGCTGTTTGAGCAAAAGGGTCCACTGTGGGGCACAATGCAGCTTCCATTGCCAGATGGTTTTTGTTTGTTTATTTTGGGGTTTTTGTTTTGTTTTGGGGGAGTTGCAAGGGCAGAGGATGACTATGGAGGGGGGGCCAGGAAGACTGGGGTGTATAATGTGAAATTCATGAAAAATCAAATGAGAGTTAACAGATAATAAAATGTTTCATACGTCACAGAGGACTCAAGATAAAGAAGGTATTTTATTGGTAGGTTTCAAGCACATGAGCATTCTTGCAGAGGATGTCTGGCTGGCTAGGGCCGCCTATTTCCTTCATCCACCACTTTCTCTTTGCTGACCACATTATGTTCTTTATCATCTTTAGGTAACCCTCCTACTATGTGTCTCAGGTAGCTGACAGACCAGATGGAAAGGCCAGAAAAGGAAGAAAAGAGCGAACCAGATCGTTAAGGGTGATAACAGTAGTAGGCCTTAGGGATCTTTAATTCACTGAACATCTTCACTGAATGAAGTTCACAGCGGGAACATGAGCCCATCTGAAATAGAGCCATTAGAAAGAACCCCGTTTTCAATACGACTTGCAGAACAACAAGCTCCAGGACAGAAAGCGTGTGTTGTTATCATGGCCACCTTTCTACCTGACATTGGTGAAGTTCTCTAGCGTTTCAGGAACTCAGTGTGACACAGGACTACAAAAGACGACCTCCACATCCTTTTCCAAGCCTGAACATCTATCAATCTAGAAACACTGGTACGTGAGAAACATCCTGTAGTAGAAACGAGGTTAAATAAGGTCAAAAAAATCTCTATATTTGAAGATTTTCTGGCTTTTGCTTACACCTCTGAAAACTGTCCCCAGCTTTGCTCTGTCTTGGTGAAATGCCACTTCTTCAGTGAAGGCTCCTTGGTCATGCTGTTTAAAACTGGAATCTCTCCCTATCTGCTGCCGCCAGCCTTCTCCCTCACATTTGACAATAGAGTTCACGCTGCACCTTTGAACACGCTGAATCCCTCACTAAGTTTCTGCCTGCCTGCCTAGCCGTGACATTGAATATACCCAAACAGAGGTTTCGGTTTGCTCAATCTTATATACCGGGCACTCTAGAGCAACACATGAAGTCTAGTGTTGTTGAATGGATGGATGAATTCCCAATACAAATTTAAAATGAAATGTTCCCTGACTTATCACAATTGTAAAAATCAGATGTGTCTGATTATGACCTATCTGAACATTGTCTCTTACTTACCAAAGTATATTTTAAGCAGATTTTAAAAAGCAACACCTTTTAAAAATATCACTGAGCGAATGCAGGCACAAACTGATTTGACCTTATTTTCAAGAGAGAGAGCACATTTGATGTTAGTTAAGTTCAAACTCTATGAATCACTAAGCCAATTAAAAAAATCAAACAGGAAATAATGCTTTTTTGAACTTTGTCACGCTGAAAGCCTTTTTCATGCTAGAAATTCTTTAGTGCTGATGTCTAAAGTCAAAAGATGTGGCCATAAAGAGAATGAGTAAATAGGATTGGTCCAATCATATACTTATTGGATAAAAAAATGAATTTCCCCTTAGAAGTAATCTCCGAAATGTATTGACTAAGCACACACACAAATGAGCTCGTTATTTGCTTTTGAATCAAAATACTCAGGTAAACAGATCATTGGATTATTAACAAAAACAATGTAAGTAAGTAAACAGTCAGGATTGAGACACCCAGTTACAAGGCCATCACAAAATCACTTGCCATTTCACAACTGAGTGACTTCATTCAGTCTCAGTGAAACACGGTACTCATTGTTGAATGACCAAACCTAAATCCAGCAACTCTGAGAAGCTCTTCTCAGCTTCCTTCTGGATTGTCTTCCTTCCTTCCTTCCTTCCTTCCTTCCTTCCTTCCTTCCTTCCTTCCTTCCTTCCTTCCTTCCTTCCTTCCTTGTCGGGAGCCATGACTCCAGTGGCCTGCTTTGATATTTAAATCTCGGTGGAGAGATGGCTTTTAGCAGGCCTTTACTAATGGCAGAGTAGAACTTGCAAGTCCATCTCCTTTTGTTTGTGACAGCAGGTGGGATAGTTTGTGAGGGTCACACCTCTTCCTCAGGCTCCTCGTGGAAATTAACCAATTATTCTGAGATGTTTTACTGGCTAAAAGTAACTCCTCAAAATTAAAGAGGTCAGAAGGAGGCAGAGGAGGAGGCAGAGACTTGATACTTGCTGCTTGCTGTAGCAGCCTGCCTTTTGCTGTGGCTGAGTCTGGACCTTTAAAAAGTTTCCTGTGTGCTGTGTGTTTATTTTATTAATTTTAATCCTCACTCCCAACTCAAGAACCGTTCAACTCTGCTGGCTGGCTCCGGCACTTCCTTCCTTCTTTCTTTCCTTCCTTTTTTTTTTTTTTTTTCTTCAATGAGAGCCAAATTTTGTTAGCTGAGGAAATACATGGCTTGCTGGATAAAGTGCTTGCCACCCAAGCTTGGAGAGCAGAGTTCAGCTCTCCATGACCCATGTAAAATCAGGTAGGAATAGCAATAATAATAATAATAATAATAATAATGCCGGTACCCTGGAGGCAGCAACAAGGCTTCCCTAGAGCTCTGGGTTTAGCAAGATAGCCTGTCTCAACAGAGTGAAGAGTGATTGAAGAAGGTAATGTTGAGCCTCCATATCCACACATACCTACACTCATGGGAACACACACACACACCCCCCCCCCCACATATAATGAGAACCATATTCTGAAGGGTGGTGGGAAGATGAAGGAACAGAGGCACTGAGACAACTGCGTTCCTCCACATTGTGACAACAGAGGCAGTGTGGACCGCCTGGAGGGTGAGTGGCCCCGGGCAGCACTGAGCACTAAAAGCAGGACGAAGGCAGAGGAATGGCCCAGCGCCTGGGACTCAGCTCCTGGAAAAGAATGGAATTCTTCCCTCAAAGGAGGGGGAATGTGGGAGTTACCAAAGGCGGCATGCTACAGACTGACAGCTTATAAACCTGTGACCTTTATAACAGGCAAGAATCAGAGAAGACACTTCACTGTTTCTTTTAGGAAATGTTGAGGGCCACCCATCAAAGAGACCCACACTCTAAAAACATGCCAGAAAATATTATCTCAGGGTCACAGTGGATGGCTTGCTACTGTTATACCCAGTTTGCGAGCCCCCAAAAGATCTCCAGGAATCGACTCCGTTGCAAAACACATGAGGGTCTTTTTTAGTGTAAATTACAAGCTGCAGCTCGGGCCTACACAGCCCCACAGCTGAGCTGAGAGCGCCGCGCCCAGGTTAGTGGGGTGATTTATAGATTCTGGTCCCTCCCAGCATGCCCAAGGCAGGGACAATTCCTGCCTGGCAAGCATCTATTGGTCAAGGTACTACATTTTGAATTGATAGGAAGGTTCCCAGACCATTAATGACCAGGTGTCCCTCCCTAGGGGGAGGGTCCAGTTTCCTAGCAACTGTATCTCTAGTGGGTAGGGAAAGACCGCAGGGAGGTAGCCCTCCCCTCAGGGAACTTACTGCTATTCCAGGCCTACTCTACATAGTGTTAACGATCGATCACTGCTTATCTTTTGGTCTCTCACTACTTTGACAGGGCAGCCAACAGCCATACAAGAGAATCTTGACTTTAGGGCATGCCTCTGACATAAACTTGCCAATGCCTTTACACTACAGATAATGCCTGGAGTAGATCAACAGATTCATTTTCAATTAAGTTAATATATTATTACCTAGTTACTATTTCACACAACTCATGGCTTCTGCAGTGCTACTCAAAAGCTTCTAGGAAGTGACCAAATTAGAACTTGGTTAAAAACAACAAAACAAAACAAAACAAAACAAAACAAAAGACTTCAAAGGCTTATCCTATGTTTTCTATAAGAGTTGAGGTCATCGTTCTGTATGTCCTTCACACATTATAATCAGTTACTTATAAATGGGAGGATACTTCATTAAAACATTTAGCTGAATGAAAAAGAAATAAAAAGGAAGGACATGGTCCTGGGTTTTAGCTTGAGATGAATGAAAGAAGGAAGCCAAAGAGGGAGGACAATCACTCCTAGGTGTGGTGGAGGAGAAGGCTTAAAGTGGAGAAAAGGGAGAGCAGAGTCAGAGGCAGGGACATCTGAGAGATTTCAAAGTGAACATGTCCGGAGCTGGACAATGTGAGGAAAGGAGGAAAGTGAAAGGGGAGAGGTGCAGCCGAACAAGAGGGGCAGTCTGAGCCAAGAGAGTAAACGGTAGATCAAAAGGTTAAGTAACCATAGTGGTTGAATTATGAAGAGACGGGCAGCCCGGCCCCTGGGTTGTAGTTTAGGGTAGGTGTGGTATGCCAGCCATACCCTGGAACAGACAGGGACTGAGGGATGCTGGAAATACCTGACAGCCAGGTCCCCTTTGATATGTTAAAAAAGGTACCTCAGCTGTTTGTCTGGTTTTGAGACCTGACCTTAATTAAGGTCTCTGGGATGCACAAAATCCTCTTCCCAGGTTCTTGGTCTCATTGACAAAGGAGCTTAAAACCCAAATTTTTGGAATTAGAGGAAACAACAGGACAAACAGGCTTGAGACTTTGACAGCTTTGGGGACCAGAGTGATGAAGAGATGGAGAAGAGAGTTATTCCTTTTATAAGAGTTCAAGTAGAAATTAAGGAAAAAAAAGAGACAGAATCTGCTGCCTAGGCATTTCATTCCATGCATGTTTTAGTGCCCTCCTCTCAGGACAATATGGGCCCTGGGTGTGAAAGCATCTCCCGCCTTTCTGGCCAACAAAGGGCAACATATGTAACTTTATTACTCTTTGGTTTAGCCTTGTAATTGGCTAAGAGTTGTCCTGTTTGGCCATTGTGTGTAACTCAGGAAGGAATTAAGACAATTTATTGTCCGTGGTTTACCTTTTGGTTGTGTGGCCAGGAAAGATTAACTAACAGCCCGCTTTGTTATTTGTGTATCTTTAGTTTTTGTTAGCTTTGGGCCAGGAATGAAGATTTAATGGTTTTTATTATCAGGAGCCTTTGTGGACCGTTTAAAGTCCTTGTCCTTGGCTTAATCTTTAGCTTGCGGTAAGGTTCAAGCATATTGCGTATCTTCACTAGGGCTGAAAGGCTACTTCAGGCATATTCCTGATGAATGGAAGGTCAGCACGTGAGTCATAAGCAATGTGGAGCTTTTATACCATGGCATTTGAAATCGGCCTCCTTTTTTAGGGCTGATTTTGTTCGTTTGTTTGATTTTTAATTTCCTGTCTGCCAGGATATTACTACCTCAGGTCATGGCACTGGTCTCAGAAAGCCAACGTGCTGATATTGGTGTGTCAAGTGCCTGGGAAGCCACTGTCACTGAAGGGCCCTTTATTTTGCCCTGGCTACCCAACAGATGCTATCACTCCCACAAGGAGAGCATTTGTGTTTCTCCTTGCAGTGGGATCAGGTTGTAGTCTTTTCTGGATCAGTCCAGGAAGTTCATCAATACTTTTTTTTTTTTAATTCTCTCTCACTGTACACAGATCTTCAGAATGTGTTGAATTTGGACTCAACAAATTGAGTCCAAACTCAAAGGGAACAAAGATTGAGAAGTGAATGGGAGAATGAGGCATTTTAGAGATAAGGGGAGAGAGATACAGATTTACAACAAAAGGGTCACAAGAAGAACCCCCTGAAGAACTAAAGCAAAAAGCTGAGGGAAAGGCTTTTGTTCTCTAAATTTGTTGGTAATAAATACTCAGAGCGGGGCCAGGGAGCTGGCACAGTTGGTAAAGCTTTTGTGGCACAAGCTCGAGGGACTGAGTTTGTATTCCCTCTGCTCATGTTTTTAGAGAGCTAGCATGCTGCCCATGCCTGTTAAGACCAGCCAAGGCAGAAACAGAGATCTCCAGAGCTCAATGGCCAGCCATTCCAGCTAGATTGGCGATCTGCAGGTCAGTGGCGCACTCTATGCACCCACAACCCAAAAAGTGTAACCTGAACTATTTCAAAAATTTTAAGACATATACAAAAGAAGAGAGCAAATGTTTTCTTACGGCAAGAGCCTGCATATAGCTTTATCCCTAGGCTACATTTGGTCAAGTGAACATACTCATTGCTTTCGCTCATTCACCTAATGCATATTTGTGAGTGCATGCTGTATGCAAGACATTGCAGGTGCTAAGGAGAAAGTAGCATTGCATTTGAGGGGAGGCCTGAAAAAAGAAAATGGAGGAATCATCCGTACTGTACAACTGATTGATGGGAAGAAGAATTTCATGCTGAAGGGTCGCTGGCCTGAGATGGGTGTGTGCTTGGATGGTCAAAGAACACAATGAAGATGAAGAGGACTGATCCCTTCTAAGCACTTGGGCCAGCTTCTCATATATGACTAGTGTTTAATTATTATTATTCCCAAAAGTCTGAACAGGATGGAGTGGAGCGGAGCTACATTTTTTAGTGTTGGAAGACTGCAGCCAAGCTGGGGAAACAAATTGATAAAGGCGAGCGGCAGGAAGGCGCATTCTGCGGGGAAGACTTCTTAAAGCAGAGACAGCCATTTGATGGCAATGTGGAACAGGGCCAGCCGGATTTCACTAAAAGTCAGTGAAGCTCAAAGAGAAGGCACTGCTCTAGAAATGGGCAAGAATGTAAGACAAGGATCTGGGACAGCCAAAGACTAGTGTGGAAGTAGCAGAGGCTAGGAATTTCCACTGTTTTAAATCCACCATACTGTATATTTATTATATTTTAATGTCAGTGGTCCAAGAAACATTCTATATAACACATAGAGGGAATACTATATATATTATGTGTTATAACATATAAAATTAATATATAATGTAAATATAATTTAATATATAACATATTTTATAATATATATATATAATAGAATGATAGAGGTCTTAGTTAGGGTTAATGAAATAACATGACCAAAAGAAACCTGGGGAGGGAAGGATTTATTTGGCTTAACCTTCCACATCGCCATTTATCATTGAAAGAAGTCAGGACAGAAACTCAAAGAGGATGAGGCAGAGGCCATGGAGAAATACTGGCTTGCTCTGACTGCTTTCTTATAAAACCCAGGACCACCAGCCCAGGGATGGCACCACACACGATTGGCTGGGCCCTCCCACATCAATCACAAATTAAGAAAATGCCCTACAGACTTGCCAACAGCCCCATCTTGAGGAGACATTTTCTCCCTCTCCGACTCTAGTGTCTGTCAAGTTGACATAAAACTATCCAACACACCTGTAGCGTTTAGGGTCACTCACAAGGGTGGAACAGCACCCATATAACAAAACTTCATATACTACAGGTGTGGTGGGTGAAGGCAGAGGCATGACTCAGGTGAAAAATGCTCGCGATGAAGATGAAGGCTTATACACTTGCCCCAGCTAGACCACATGGACTTGAGGCTGTAAGTAAAGAGCCATCCCAGTACACAAGTACAGCTGATTAGAAAACTGAGAAAGATTAGTGGCCTAACGGAAAGGTTAATTCATAATCTATAAAGAAATGATACTTTGATTATATGACCAAGAAAAATAAATAAAGGCAAAGGAAGGTTTAGAGTAAAGGAGAGAAAGAAAGTCATTTGTTGATATGCGTTAAGTACAGAGAGAAGAAATATCTTTACCTACCAACTAATAATGAAGTTTTCTGGTTCTGGACACATTCAGATTTTTGCTATGGAGACCCAGCTTTGCTAGCTACAACGTTCGTGCTGGGAAAAAGTATACTAAAAAAGAAGGAAAAAAAATCTTATTATGTTTTAAGTATGTTTACAGTTTTGTGCTGGGCTGCATTCAGAGCTATCCTCAGCAGTGACAGCCATGGGTTGGGCATATTGGAAAGGGCCACAAATGAGGAGGCAGCGTGTGTCGGTCAGGGGATGCGGAATATATGGTACAGTTACCACCTGGTGCTTATAAAAAGGGTGAGAATCCGAGGGGAAGCGACACCGCTCTGTGATTCTGAGTTGAGAAGACCGGATTCACTTTCAGCAAGTTTGAAAATAGTAGTCAATAAAAAAATATTAAATGCTAGGAATAAGTTGTGAGCATGCTATGTCAGAACTAGAGATGAATATGTCTTCTGCGATGCCAAATTTGAATAACCATAAACTTGGTACAGCAGATTCATTGGCAAGAAATCGCCAAGGAGTCCTATGCTCCTTGACAGCAGGCTGAACAAAACACAGGTTATTTTTATTCCAGTCTTAACTGCTCATATTAACACAGAGAATCACTCTTTACATGGCAAACACAGCTCTCTACGTCTAGGTGACATAGACATGTATCATGTTGGTGACAGAAGGCTACAGGGGGCTACAAAAAGGCTACAAAGAAGCTACAGCAGAGTTCAAAGATTTTCAAAGGGGCTGGAGAAGCAGAATGCGGGGATTTGAGAGTCTCTGGGAGAGTAAGATAACCAGTCAGGCTTGAAGTACGGAAGCATCTCGTGGAGGCTGGAGAGGGTGGCGGGCAGGTCTGGGTGCAAGTCAACGAATGGGTGGACAGATGGCAGGCAGTTCCAGGTAGATGGATGGAGGCTGGCAGACCTGAACAGCAGGGGCCAAGCTGAAGAAGCTTCTGGGACAGTTTTGAGTTCTCTGCCTGTTGGTCCGCTGTCACCAACACCAGGTGTCAGGTGACTGGGCTGCTGCCAGCATTGTGTCTGGTGTTCCTTTTTTCAGGAACCAGGTGAAGGAGCTGCACTCTCCTATACTGGGCCTGGCTTTCTTTATAAGATTTTAATGTGCCCTTATGTCCCCATAGTGCTGTTTACTTGGACGAGTTTCTACTTCTAGGGATAAGTTATTAGTCCGGAGCTCATGGGTCACAGCAAACAGATGAGAAGATAGCATGTCCACCAAGAAACAGAACTACCTTCCATCCTGATGAGCGGCCAGAGGCTGCTTGAAAAAACAAAACAAAAAAAACCCCAAAACAAACAAACAAAAAACCCACTGTTTGTTACTCAATACGGTATAACTTAGAGCAGGGCCAGGCCTAAGCTCAAAGAAAAGTACTGAAAACATCACAAACTAAAGTAAGGCAGACCAGGAAGATAGGGAAATCACAGTGACCAAAAGAAAGGCATTGGAGGAAAGGGACCCTTTATTCCAGGGGTCTGGTCTTCCCCCCCTCCCCTCAGGAACACCAGAAACTTCAGATACTCCTGACAATCTATGTTTTCCAAAGACATTTTATCAATGAGAGCAGAGAAACGGTGCTGAGGAGAAAATGATGTACTTACGACCTTGTGGTTCTAGCACTCCCCTGTCATTTCCAAATCTAAACGGTATCTCATAAACCTCGGTTACAACTTCGATTTTGGAATCGCATAGGAAAGAATATATATATGAATATATGTATATATGTACGTATGCAAAGGAACCCAAGTCCAGGGCTCCTTTGAGGAGCCCACGTCTGTGTCAGTGGGATTTACTTGTACTCTCTGGATGCACCCTTGTTGTTCTTTTTAATAAATCCAACCTTGCTTCTTAATTCGGCTGCCCCCGAATTTCTTTTCTTTGTCCTCGGCTACAAATCTCAGTTGTGCCCAAACTGAAAGACTTTCCAAGCCCCTGGGGAGGAAGGATGGAAGCCTTGCCCCTGTCCTCATCGTTGGTGACAAAAAGTAAAAGTATCCTAAAGCCTTCCTTTTAGCAGTTCTCCGCGAGGAGCTAGCTCCTCGCAGGGAGTGAGTGCCAACGGCACACGTGTCGGGGTGAGGGGGAGCTGGGCTTAAAAGGGAGCTACAGGGTGAAAACGGCAGAGCCTGCGGCGGTAAGAGGGCTTGTCGTCGGATAGGACATAACCACACTAAATACACAGAGGAAGGATGGATCCTGGCCAGCGAGAAGAGCAAACTGCTCCCTGCCCACCCTGAAGCCCCTGAGGAGCAGGTAAGGCACAGATCTCCTCTTTGGTGTATTTTTACTCCCAATGCTAATGGTAACAGACCCAGTGAAACCTCCACCTTGTTCAGGAAGGTGGCCCCAGCTCATCTCGCAGGCAGACACCGTGGCTACTTCTTGGTATCTGTGAGGACAGAGGGGGCTTGGTATAAGGAACAGGGGTCTCTGCCCAGGCAGCTAGTGCTTCGCTGGCATGAGACGAGGAAGTCTCGGGTTGACACTTGACTGCCACCGGGTTGCCAGCATTAGGGGTCAGTCGGGCACCACCAGATGGAGGAAGTCCTGTTACACCCAAACACACGCGTCAGTCAGCATCCCAGAAAACGTAGGACCCTGAGATGCCCCGGGACGCCCCGGGAAAAACACACGTTGACTCCAGAGCTAAAAGTTGAAAATCACGTTGTACTTAAAAATAACCATTTCTACCCTGACAAGGTATAGGACTATCATCCAAGCCTAAACACCGAACTGGATATACCATAGGAAGACGCCAGACATACTGAAGAAAGACTATTCGCAGAGAAATCTCTACCAGCCTCAGAAACACAAACAGATTACGCAAGGTCCCCGGTCGCTTTATTAATTAGATTCCATTAGCTACATCGGGGAAAGTGTCCTCTCAAACACGACTCCGCAGGGATCCAACCGTGCGCTACACAGTCATCAACTGTTGGTAAGGAGACCTTACCTGAACGCGTAGGGACGTGTCTATGCAAAAGTCTCACTGAGGATTCCAGCGCCTTCCACTAAAACCCTGGGATGCTTGGAGGCGCCTCGGGTTTCGCAACCCCTCCAGCGGGCCTGCCCAATTCCGCCCACCGGGCTGATTGGCCTGCGGGGCGGCGGGGCGGTGTCCGCCTTCTATTTCACTCCCCGGGCCCGGAGGAAGCTCCTGGCTCTTTCCCGCAGCGGCTCTTGAAGCTCTAAGAGGCTGAGGCCGCTGCTCGCATCCTCCCAGGCTCCATCACACTCCGAGGCGCCTCTTCCGAATTCCACTTCTTGGGAAGCCGGAGGTAGAGACGCGCGAGGGCAGTTCCCAGGAAGGGTCGGGTGCTCCGGGTGCCTGAGTCTGGTCGGGGTTGCAGGGGCCTCGGAAGGCCGTGACGACCGAGTCGACGCAGCCCCAAGCCGCTCGGGGAGCAGCATCCCCAAGCCGGTGTTTTTGGTGACAGACCCGCGCGGCGGAAGGACCCTGCCGCCCGGTCCCCAGCCGCGGGCGGGTGGAGGAGCGCGCTGGGGCGGAGGGGACCGAGCAGGGCGGGACGGCCGCATCCAGAGCCGAGCACCGGGTCCACGTGGGTGACCCCGGAGCTCCCCGGGATGCCGGGGCTGAGTTAACCATCCGGCCCCAGCCCCGGGAGCATCAGGCCCCTCCTCACCACTGGGCTCTGCAGGGCAGTGAGGTCTGCCTAGGCTCTTGGCCCCGCGGCCATGTGTTTAGCTGAACTGTGTTTTTTCCCCAGGTGGAGATGGACCTTGAAGAGGGCCTTAACGGAAGAGCAGACAAGAACTCGAAGATGGGCAAAAAGAGGTAGCTAGATCGTTTCGCTTTCATACTTGACGCGCCTTGTACGTTTGAGCAATTAGGTTGTAGCCTCCAGCAGCGCACTGAAGGATTACTGGTTGGTATTTCAACCTTCAGAACTGTAAACCAGCCCTTGGAAGGAACTCCTCTGCTTGGAGCAGTCCTTCAGATGTGTGTGACAGAAAGAGGCTCCTGTTCAGCTCTAGACCGGCCATTGCTCACAAGCGTTTAGTTTTATGACCTCAGCTTTAGGAACACTGCTGATCTCTCACGCACCTGAGCTATGCTGCCTGGGCTCTCAGCTGTGGTCCATGATCTTCTGATAAACAACTTCACAAACACAGAATGTGGCATGACAGGTGAAACTGAACAACTGCATTCAGGTCATAGCTGGCCACCGTGGTGCACACCTGTAATCCCAGTACTCGGAGTGCCAGAGGCAGGCAGATCTCTGTGAGTTCGAGGCTAGCTTGATCTGCAAAGCATGTCCAGGGCAGTCACGGCTACACAGAGAAACCCTGCCTCGAAATAAAATAAAATAAAATAAAATAAAATAAAATAAACAAAACAGATCGTTTTAGGTTGGTTATCTATACTTAAGTAAGGAAAACTTAAAATGTAATTTCTAAGAGAAAAAATATTTTCGGTATATTTTTATTATAGTGGATTGCCTGTGACAGGAAATTAAAAATTTAACTCATTAGATTCATTGTTTATAGACAACTGTAAACTAAGATAGTAGGATTTAGTAGATATATTAATATTATTAGGAACCAAGTTTTCAGTGTAAGAGGGGAAAACACAAAGTAAAAATAAATTTTATGTTTAAAAATGTTCAGTTAGAAGTCATCTGCTGTGGTGCATGCCTGTAATTCCAGCACTCAGGGAGGCAGAGGCAGTCTGATCTCTATGAGTTCGGAGGCCAGCCTGGACTACAAAGCGAGTTCAGAACACCCAAGGCTACACGGAGAAACCCTGTCTCCAAAAACCAAAAAATAATTTTAAAAAAGGTAAAATTAGAATAGAAACTTCAATGTGAACTCAAGTCTCTTTAGTTGTTCACTTTCAGTCCACTAAAAAGGACCTTGGAAATGAGCTCTTGGTGCTTTCTGTTGAAGAAAGTGACTCTCCAGAATAGCTACTTTCAGCCAGATCTAGAACAGAAAAAAATACAAAGTGAGCCTGCAGTATCTGGTACTAACAAGCAGGGAGGCAGGATTTGATGGAGTGGTCGGAAGACAAAGGAGGACCCTAGCAAGATGGTCTAAAAATGCCTCCGGACAGGCCTGGCTTTGTATTCTGTTTCCAGAACCCATATGGTAGAACCTGAAACCAACTGCAAGTTGAAAGTTGACCCTGACCTCCACAGACAATTGCCTTGGCACACAAGCCTCCCTCCAACCCTGTGCGTGCATCCTTGCACAATAAATAAAATGCTTAAAAAAAAAAATCAAACCCATAAACCAGACATAGGAGCAAGCTGGAAGGCTTTCTACTGGCTAGCGTTGGGGCAGTTTGAATTTCAAAGAAAGTAAATGCTGTACGTGATGTAGAGTTGGGAAGTGAGTGCTAATGAAGCACTCACTTTCTGAGAGGAGGGAAACAGGAAGAGGTAAAGCAAAGCAAGGGGACCATCTTTACAGAACTCTGCAGCTATCACCCTGGAAAGCACGTCACCGGCATCTATCCGTCAGGCGAGGACAATCAAAGGGTCTGGAGTCATTCGGAGAGGAGAATGTCTCTTCCCGGGCAGAGAGTTTGCTCTTTTGCTCTCAGCGCCTTCCCCAGATGATCAGATGTAGCTCCATGCGGGGTGGCACAGGCTATGAAATTAGTCAGCACGTTGGGATTTGAGGAGACTCTGGCTGCAGGAAAAGTTTTATCTGAACCCAGCCAGGCTTCTAGCCTGGTGCGACCTAAGAGAAATGTATTGCGAGACACATTTGTAGTTTTAAATTTACCCCCGTCAACATTAAAAAGTAAAGAAATCGAGTTCGGGAAAACACTGGGTATCCTCGCCACAGTAGTTTTTATATCTAGTATAAACTATGAAGAAGATGACATTCTCTTCTTCTCTCCTTCCATATTTTTATATTCAGTATTCATATCCTATTTGTGTTCAGCTGGAAATACGTATGTCCAACACGTGGAACGTTTTAGAAGATAATTGCTCTGCACAGTAGCTTAACAGACTGTGCTGACACAAGCACGCATGTGCGTCTGCGTGTACACAGGGATTTGTCCTTGAGCTGTGTAGTAAGGTGGAGGCTGTCCATCAACTCACTGTGTAGCCCAGGCTGGCCTGGCCTTGTAGGTCATCCCACCTGCTTTTTCTTAAGAACTGGAATTACAGGTATGCCCCACCACTCCTCAGTATATTGTGTATAAAAAGAAAGGTGAAGATTATATGCATACCTCCATTTTATTTTTGGTTCTGCTATGACTTCAGAGTAGAGAAACTCCTTTTACTTTTTGTTTAATGGCTCTTATTAAGCACTGATTTTGTTATTCATTTATTTTTTTTTGTGGTTCTTAGAATCAGCTCTAGGATGGTTGTCTGGATGAGCTCCTAAGTGCTTTTTAAGCTCTAGTTCTGGAAGAGAGAATACAGGACGTCACCAGTTCTCACTCCCAGTAGAGAACACAAAAACACTCATCAGCTCAGAGCACAGTGCTTAAAAAGACAAATTGACAGTCAAACGCATTATAGAAGTTTTCTGGATATTCATTACAGATAGTACCCTTTCCCCCTTCAGTTCTAGGCATTGAACCTAGGGCCTTGTGCACGCTATACAAGTGTTCTCTATCGATAGGCCAGTGCTAGGCCAGTGCTGTGCCATGGAGCTACCCCCCACCCCCTGGCTGAAAGCATTTCTTCAGGGTGTCTCAGAAGCCTGCGTCATCTGCCTCACAGTTTGCTGGTCCTGCAGCAGGACCTGGGACAAGTTAAAATAGCTCTTCTGCATGGGGTTTGTCTGTCAAAGGCCAGCAGTGTGCCTTCTTCAGAGTCCTTAACGCAGTATGTGTTATTATGCCTGGAATGCTACTTCTCCCAAGCAGTGTCAGCGTCAGAGAAAGAAAAAGTAGGGAAAGGGCACAGAGTTGAAAAGGTTTGTTCCTGCCTCTCTTCCTGCATCCTAGCTCCAAGGATGCTGAAGCCGTGACCTCGACCACGAACACGGGACCCACCCTGAGGTTGTGTGTTTGTTTTCTGTGGTGTGTTACTACAAACTGGATTTTTTTTTTCTTTAAAACTGTCTTCTGACTTCATTTAGTGCATGAAAAAAATACATATACTTTTAAACTTAAAAGTCTGTCAGATAGATGTTCTTTCTAAACTAGTGAGTCATAAGGCTGGTTTGGTACAGTTCGCTTCCCACCCACACTGGCAGTTACATGTGACAAATGCGGGGTTATGAGGCAGAGCTGTTTGATTTGCAACTTTGAACAAGAGTTCACCTTTTTATGTGTAAGGGCAGCTTTTGACAATTTACAGAGCCTCTTTTTTCTTTTTCTTTTTTTTTCCTTTTAAAGCCACAGCTTCTTAAAGTTGCATTTGTTTCCATTACAGTCTACTTATGAACAGAGACATCCTTGCAGAATTAGACCTGCTCACAGAGTAACTTAATTACTTTTCAAGTTAGGGTACTTTTTATGTTCAGCATCTGATCGATGCTCTCCCTGTAGTAAAGAGAGTGATTACAAATACTGTCTACCTATGAAAGAATGGGAGGAAGGAGCCAGAGAGGTCAAGGACACCACAAGAAAACTTACAGAACCAACTCACCTGGGCCCACAGCGGCTCATAGAGACTGAACTGCCAACCGGAGAGCATGTGTGGCATGGACCTAGGCCCTCTGCACATATGTAACAGTTGTGCAGCTCGGTCTTCATGTGGGTTCCCCTAACAGCAGGAACAGAGGCTGTCTCTGACTCTGTTGCCTGCCTTTGGGTCCCTTTCCCCTACCTGGGCTGCCTTGTCTAGCCTCAATAGAAACAGATGCCCTAGTCTACTGCAACTTGATATGCCAAGGTGGGCTGATATGGGAAGCCTCCCCTTCTCTGAAGAGAAAGGGAGGGTAGAAGGATGGGATGGGGGGAGGGGAAGCTGCGAATGGGATGTAAAGAAAAGGAAATCAAAACAAAGGAACAAACAAACAAGAAAACCAAATACTGTCCAGAGTGCCAGTAAATACACACACACACATACAAACATGCATATATAAGCAGTAATTAAACTACACCTAGACTTATCAAGAAGGCAATTGTGGAGGTTAATTCTGGAATATAATTTATTTTCTTTCTTTCTTTTTTTTTCAATAGAGTATCACTCGTAGCTCAGGTTTTCCTCTAACGTGTAACTTTGCTGTCTCAGCCATCGTAGTACTCGAATTATAACTATGCTTTGCCATGCCCAGCTGTAACACCCTAATTTAGACTAATTTAAAAAAAAAGGAAAGAAGTAGAAAGCTATGTTCTTAATGTCTAAAATTTCACTTCCAAAAGATGTGTAGATGTGGATATTCACCCTAAAAGATAGGGAATATGTAGTGCACGAGAAAACATTCATATACAAAGCCCGGCACCTGGGTGAGGACAGTAGCTCTGTGGTAAAAGCAATTGTTGCATGAGCCTGAGGACCTGGGTTTTTGTTTCCAGAACCCACGTAAAGCCAGACACGATAACATACATCCATCATACCAGCAGTCTGTGGGAGAAACATGGAGTCCAAACAGGAAAATACCTAAAGGCGTGTGGGCCAGCCAGCCTGGCAAATCTATGGCTGAACAACGAGAGAGCTGGTCCCTAACAGGGTAGAGGCAAGCAATGATGCCCGAGGATTCCGCTGGCCTCCATACCTGCACTGTTTCATGTATGTGCCTCCCCCCCCCCACATACAGGAACACACGTACACACAAGTGTAGGGTTAAAATTAGAAGTGTGATACCCAGTGATAATAATATTTAAATGTCTAAAATATGTGGACATGTGTATTTACACTTCATAAATGATAATCAGACTGCTTTAATGGGTGCTGTGTAGACATATTTGTCCTGCTTGTTATTATTTTTATAACTTTCATGGCATTTTTGAAGCTTTGTTTAATCCCTTCGTTGTGTTCCTCAGTAAAAAGGAGAAGAAAGAAAAGAAACCTGCTGTTGGCATATTTGGGATGGTGAGTTTGGGATTTACTCGTTGTTTAAAATACTTCTGTCTGAAAAGAGATATTCTGAGTGGCTTTCTTAGGAAGAACGGGGATGTGGAGGAAAAGTGAATTGGTTGGCGTTAGCTTCTTTTCAGAGGAATGCCAACCATTCACAGCTTACCATGTATGGAGCCTCAGCTGCTTCCTCTTCCTGGTTTAGATTTCAGTCTTTTCCAGGTTAGTTATGCTGCCAGTGATCTTTTACCTCTATTTTTCTTCTTGACGGGCATTGCCAGCTTGGTAGAGGAAACTTGCCGTGTTCTATGCTGTCTTTTGTTGTTGTTTGAGACAGGGTCTTGCTCTGTATGTACAACAGATTGGCCTGATACTCCTGACCCGTCTATCCCCTGCCTCCTATGTGTTGGGATTACGGTGGTACACCAACATGCAAGATAACATGCTCTCTTTCAAGGCTCTGAACTCCTGGCAGCTTTAATTCAAAATCCTATGTAGGTACCCACATTAGTTTAGGTCTTGGTGGATTATTCATTACTTGGATTCAGCAATCAGATGTGCCAGTTAAATCTGGAAACACTCCTCAGTAATTCCAATTCTAGTCAAACTGTATGTCAATATTAGCCATCACAGAATGGGAATTGATTTCTATCTTTACAAAATATTATTATTATTATTTTTACTATCATCTCTTATGAAACTTTAAACATTCTCATCAGCTAGCACAGACGAGAAGACACACTGAATTCAATATGAAGACTTAGTACACCGCAGCTGGAGAAATGGCTCAGCCGTCAAGAGCCCTGGCGTTTCAGTTCCCAGCACCCACATAGACAGCTCTCTGCCACCTGTATAACTCCACCTCCATGGGATCGTATGCTCTCTTCTGCCCATTGTTGGCACTCGCATTCACACACACACACACACACACACACACACACACACACGTAAAAATAAAAATAAATTTTAAAAGAATTGGTCCAGCCTGCGGTGAGACTATTGCCAAAATTCATCAACGGGAGGGGACAGCTTTGTGCTCCACAGCAGCGGTGATAGTCTAAAATGTGCTTGAATTTGAACTCTCTTTTGCGGCACCATCCATGGCGCGTGCACTCACTGCGCATGCTCTGCTCTCTCCTAGTTCCGCTATGCGGATTGGCTGGACAAGCTGTGCATGGTCCTGGGGACTCTGGCTGCTGTCATCCACGGAACGTCACTTCCCCTCTTGATGCTGGTGTTTGGACACATGACAGACAGTTTTATAAACACAGAAACCAGTATTCCACCCAACATTACAAATCAAAGTAAGGATTACTTGTGGTACCAAATTTATTGGAGTTTGGCTAATAACAGTCGCTTAATGTACCATTTGTGGGGCTTTTGCTAAATGTGCACGATTGTGTTTTGTGCTATGAAAGGTGGGAGGGGGTGGAGCTCCAGCTCATGTTTGAAATGAGTGAGAAGATAATGATTATGGGCATTAGAACACCCAAGAGAAGTGCTGGCAGAGATATGTAGAAAAGGAGGGCACTCTATGAAGTCAGACAAGTCTTTGAAAGCTTCAGGAGGAAGTACAGGAATCTAACCAAGACTGTGATTAGCGAGCTGCGATGGCTTTAAGAGTCCGTGGCTATGAGTGTGAGTGAGTCTGGCGTGACCTCCTTGGCTAAGAGTGTAAGTGAGGAGTTTAGGGTGACTAACACTTTTAGCTTAAGAAACTGGAAGGACATGGTTACTCTCAGTTGAGAAAGAGGAAGGGAGACATCTGGGTAGTTTTGGATATTGTCATGCGTTGGCCTGTCTGAAAGTGGATCCAGGAGTGGAGAAACCAGCCCTGAGACAGTTGTTTATGAGGGAGAGGGAGAGAGTACAGGAAGTGAGAGAGAGAATGTTAGTTTTAGGATGGGAAATGTAATGCTTTTGTTCTTATGGAACTAAGAAAGTAGGAAGTGATGTTTGAAAGAGAGTGGAGAGATTTAGAGAGGTCCTCTATGATGGGCAAGATCCAAAGATGAAGGGGAAATGCTTACTCAAGGTAATAACAAGGACAGCTTAGCTAAGTGACAGGTGGAAACAGTGCTTTAGTGTCAGAATCTCAGGCATGGGTGAGGAGCTGGGAATCCATGCATGTTTTCTGCATTAGGAAAACCTCCTGGGAGATTTCTAAAGGCTCCTGTGGATGCCTGAAAACACAGAGAATACTGAACCTTGCAGACATGTACAATGTATTTTTTATATATGCAGACAATGAGAAAGTTCAATTTATAAATTTAGGCATGATAAAAGATTAATGACAGTCATTAAAAAAACAAATACAACAATATACTGTGTTAAAAGCTATTTCAGTGTCTGTTCCTATTTTCTCTAACATGTTACTGTGTCCTCCTGATGCTTGTTATGATGTAGTCAGATGATACAGTTTCATGATTCACTGCAGGAAACTGAAAGCACAAAAAGTCCAACACTGAGTAGTTAGGGGACTGTTAGAATTTAATTTTTTTCAGTAAGGTTGGAAGCAAGAAACTGGCTAATAAAAAAATATGCCAAACAGCACCCTGGAAGGATGAAGAAATGAGTGAGCCGCTGAAATACTTTGTCTCTATCTAACACAAACATGCTTGGCTTGGGAGAGGCAGGTTGCTAGCTTCGAGCTCTCTGCATGACTATCGGATGAGTAAATGATTGGAGGACTTACAGTTCAACTTGTACTTGGTAAATGTGTTGGTTATATATTTATATATACATATATATAGTTATATATTTAGAAGACTGTGTGTGTGACACAATTAATGAAAACACAGGCCTTGAATTTGAAAGAGAGCAAGTAGTATGTGGGAGGGTTTAGAGGGAGGAAAGGAAAAGAAAATGATGTAATTATACTATAATCCCAAAAAGTTAAAAAACATAAACAATGTTCTCAGTGCCTATATATGAAGACTCTTGATAATTCAGTGATACACTTAGCTTACAAGGACCCTTCATTTTTTTTAATTAATTCAAGTATGTGGGGGGGGCATTCAGGTGGATATTTGTTGAGGTTATCTATTGTGTACAGAAGAGGCCATTGGATCCCCTGGAGGAGGCTGTGAGCCACACAAGGTGGGTTCTGGGAACTGACATTGGTTTCTCTGCAAGAAGAGTTTTCATTCCTGACTGCTGAGCCACCTTTTCATCCCTGGACTTTTTACATTTGATATTAGAAAACAAGCCCATGGCATCATTTGAACTTGTTTTTGAGTGCTCACAACTGAACTTATGGCCTCACAGATAGTAGGCAAATGCTCTCCCACTGAGCGACATTCCTTGCCTGATATTTGAACTCCCTTTTAAAAATTTATTTAAGATTTATCTATTTATGTATGTTTATGAGTGCTCTATTTGCAAATGTGCCTGCAAGACAGAAAAGGGCATCAGATTCCATTATAGATGGTTGTGAGCCACCATGTGCCTGCTGGGAATTGAGCTCAGGACCTCTAGAAGAGCAGCCAGTGCTCTTAGCCACTGAGCCATCATCTCTCCAGCCTTATATTTGAACTCTTAAGTCTAAGATAAACACTATGAATCCTTACCCCAGAAATATGCATGGAAATATCCAAATTAACTTGGATAATTGGACCATAGGAACCCTTGCTGCTTTGTTCATGGGTCTTGGGCCCACTTCTTTTTGTTAATGTTTTTCCTGAGTTAGAACTATGTCCATTTTCTGACTGTTGTGTCCTAGACTACAGAGCTTCCTTGTTTATTAACTGCTCAGGAAGGCCCAGGTTCTTACACAATAACCACACAGCTGTGTAAAGACTTAACTGGGTCCATCCTTTATTGCTGCTGCTGTTGTCTCCGCATTAGCGTTAGCTCTTCTGATGCCCTGCTTGGTCTCAGCATAGCTTTACTGTGAGGTCTGATTTCCTGATGCTCTACTCCCATGTCTCTTTAGCTGGGTAAAAAATCTGTTCAGCCTTTCCCTCAGGCTCTGATTACTGAGACAGGGAACTCTCTAGCCCTTCCACACTATTTATGTGTGTGTGTGGGGGGAGATGTCAAGGCTTCACCACCAGAAGTTTTCTGTAAGTCTCTGAATTCGCATCTCCATGTCAACTAAGTTCAGTCTACAAGTAGACCGATGTAAAGGCTGCTGGGGTTTTGAATGTGTTGTGCTGATATTGGCAGGGCATACAGAAGTCTAAATGACATCCAGGAAATTAAAGAACTGGCAGTGGATTAGCATAAGATAGGCCTGGGCAGTACATGTTGAAGGGGAGTTAAATCCTGCATGGGATATGGGGAAAGGTCAATGGAATTAGAAGCTCACGCTCTTCACACATGTCCATATTGCTCACATTGCAAGTCATCATTTTTCTTCCTTTCTCTCCCCTCTATAATGTATAATCTAATATCTTTGCAACGACTATAAAATTTGAGATGCACCTTTCACTGACCCAACAGTCTTGATTATGATAATTTTTCCCCATACAATATTTATAATATGTTCATATACATGGTCGTATATGCTTATGCAGTGTTAATTGTCTGTTTGTGTGGTGCTGGATCAAACCCAGGGTATAGTGTCTGCCGGGTAATTACACCCTCACTGAGCGATGTGCCCAGGCTGCATTGCTTGTAACAGTATGACATTGGAAACAACCAAAATGGATGCAAATTTTAATTGATATAAACATATTAATGTTTTGTATATGAATACATACATATGTAAAAGAAAGTTTGATAGCACATACACGGAAATGTTGCACAGTGGTTATCTGTGTTTATGTGTGGATGGTTAATATTTCGGGCTTTCTCACGTCTTTGGTTCAGACTGTTAGCACTTCCCGATATTGGATGTTTTATTCTTCTTGATAATTCTGAAGTAACAATAGGAGTAGAGATATGCAGTGTTAGTGTTTAAATATGTGCCCAAGTGTCTGGTCACACTGGTAAAATTTATCTGTCACTGTGAGATTCTTCTTGAAAGTGAGTAATCGCTGGGTGCAGGCTATGTGTAGTTATGCATGGCTAGCAGGGCAGTGTTTGAACGAGTGTCGATAAAGCTTGAGTTAGACCTGAATTGAGTTTAGCTGAGTCACTTGAATCCTTTTTTTGTGTAAATTTTCAAGTGAAATGAGTTTGGTTTCTTTTTTCTATGCTTATTTTTGTTGGAGACCAAAGAGGCATAAATGGGCCAGCTCTGTTTTCTGGTTGTCTAGGTGAAGTCAGCAGTACACAGATCATCAGCAACAGCAGTCTGGAAGAAGACATGGCCACGTAATTCAACATTTTTTTTATTCTTTCATTAATCTTTCCTGCATTAACCCATTATAAAGATCTATTCGATTTTTCACTCTTATAATATGATTTGAAGTTGAATTAAGAATCCTTGTTTGTAGCTTTGTAATTATTAGTTTACATCTTGCACAGTTTCCCTAGTAATAATGATACTAAGATTGGCCCACAGGAAGATTTTAAAGTCAGCATCTAATTCTAAATAATGAACTGAAACATCCTAGAATAAATAATTGTTTAATTTTGACCTTGGCTTACTTTGGGGAAATGCTTTGTTAATGATTTACCCTATTGGGAGTTTGTTCCTCAGAATATCTTGGGACAAATGTGCAAAGATCTAGGACAGTATTCAAGCAATAGGATTCTGCATTATGCTATGAATGGTTTGATATGTTCAAAGGAAGTTGAGACACTGGATTATATTAAGAAGTTAAGAAGCTAAGACTCTGAATACTATTGCACAGAGGCAGTATTTTCTTTTTTCTTTTTTTTTTTTTCAATAAATAGCAGCCCCCAAAGGGCTACAGTTTTTATTTTCCTTGAGCAGAATGTACAGAAAAACCTAAACTGGAGTTCAGAACGAGAGAAGTAATGCAAGGTCAAGTCCAAGCACACGGTGCCATCACTGCCTTCATCTGCATATTCCAAGGCCTTCGCTGAGATGCTTTTACCTCCTTATTCCACTCTGAGAGCCGTGCTCTAGGAGGCTCCATCTGTCACGCATTTGACAGGAACCCAGAATTATAATAACGGGTGTGATGGAAGGACTGAAGTATTTATAAATATCCCACATTCACAACAACAGAAAAAAAAGCAAGGAAAACATTTATGAATATTTGAGAGATCATACATCAAAGGAGGAAGGAAATGAGAAATTGCTTACTGTTATCCAAGGAAAATTGTAAGCTGATAAGACAGAGCATCACCGTGTAGAGCCTGTTTAGAAGCCCAGCCCGGAACACACTTTATCAGCCCCCTCAAGAAGGAATGAGGGTCTGCCAAACTGGTGGACTGCTCCAGGAAACACATTGTTCATCTCCAGCTGGGATTTACTTCATTGGCTCTGTTACGACGCAAATTCTTTTTTTTTTCATCAATTACACTTTATTCATTCTGCATCCCCCCATAAGCCCCTCTCTCCTCCCCTCCCAATCCCACCCTCCCTCCTCCCTCTGCTTGCATGCCACTCCCCAAGTCCACTAATAGGGGAGGTTCTCCTCTCCTTTCTGATCTTAGTCTGTCAGTTCACATCAAAAGTGGCTGCATTGTCCTCTACTATGGCCTGGTAAGGCTGCTCCCCCCCCCCAGAGGGAGGTGATCAAAGAGCAGGCCAATCAGATTATGTCAGAGGCAGTCCCTCTTCACATTACTGTGTAACCCAATTGGACTCTGAACTGCCCTGGGCTACATCTGTGCAGGGGTTCTGGGTTATCTCCATGAATAGTCCTTGGTTGGAGTATGAGTCTCTGGGAAGACCCCTGTGTTCAAATTTTCTTGTTCTGTTGCTCTCCTTGTGGAGTTTCTGTCCTCTCCAGCTCTTACTATTTCCCACTTCTTACCTAAAATTCCATTCACTCTGCCCAACAGTTGCCCATCAGGCTCAGCATCTGCTTTGATAGTCTGAAAGGCAGAGGCTTTCAGAGGCCCTCTGTGGTAGGTTCCTAGGTTGTTTCCTGTTTTCTTCTTCTTCTGATGTCCATCCTCTTAAGGCAGTATTTTCTATATTGAGACAGCTTCATGTTCCCCTTCCTCCCTCTTCCTTTGAGACATGCTCTGACTTCACTGTCCAGGCTGCTCTCAAGCCTGTAGTATTCCTTCTGAGTCTGCCTTTTAAGGGCTGGAATTACAGGTTTAAGCAACAAGGCCCAGTTAACAATAATATCTGGATTGTTTAAAATACATTACCAAGGAATCATGGACACACTCAGCACTGTGAAGGTATTCCCAGGAGGCTTTTGAGCTTAAAACCAGCCTGGGCTACGTTGTAGCCAGATTAGGTTTCAAAATAAACCTAAAAAAATATAAATAAGAGAACAAATAAATAAGACTGGCTACATTATAGCAAGACTCTTTTAAAAATTAAACTAAAAAATATAAATAAATGAGCAAAGAAATAAAACTAACAGATTGTTCCCTAGCCATAAGGTACACCACGTGTTAAATGGGGTTACTCTTACTATATGATCAGCACATGAAAAATAATTAATTATAGATGTATCTACTAATGAGAAGTATTCTTCTTGTACCATATCTTTTTATCAAGTTATAAGATGTAACAGGGCACAATATGTTAGCAGGATGGCCGATAGGTTGAGCACAGGACTGTGAATGTCTCATCAGAGACTGTCTTCCTTTTAACTAAGCATTTTGATGCTTTCCTACAACACACTGAATTTTTCAGAAGGTAACAAGTGAAACTTTTATTTTTAATTGGGGAAATCTGTGCCCTATCATTCACTTTGGAAGGTTTGCCTTTAGTCTAGCATTAACTGAGTGGAGAAGCCCAAGAGTTGTTTGCTCTGGTGATTGTGAAGATTCTGAACAAGACAGCATCAATTCACCTTTTCTTGATTTAATTTGAGGCCTTTCATTTTTCCTTGTTTCAATTTAAATTAGAAGGGCCTGCTCTTTGATTCATTAAGACATTTTAGGGCAGTTAATAATGACTAATTGAGCAATACTATTAGTTTTCATCTGTGACTTAGCAGCCACAGTCTAGCAGGAGTTCAAAGGGCGTGGACTCACTCCCGTCTCTGGTTTGCACTTTCAGACAAACTCTGTTGCTTATATCCCTTGACAGGAAGACAACCTGAAGGTCTCACTGCCCATGAAGCTGATGTCATGAGATCAGCACTCTAACAAATGGCATGTCCTACCGGATGCCAGTTCACTAGGCACTCTCTCATAGTAACTATGTTCTCTGCATTATTATATGCAAAGAACCATTTTATGTAAGCACCATTTTACCAGCTAGGAAATTGGGGCATAGGATGGGAGGCAAACTGCCTGAGCTTACAAGGTAGTGAAGAGCCGGCATCTATTTGTCTGAGTGCGGCAGCTGTCAGTAATTCCTCTACCTTGGTGCAGATGTAGGTGGATACTGACCATTACAAAGCCGTTAGTGACCATTACAGCTGCTTCTTTTTTGTGAAGGAGGGTGGGCTACCAGCACGTACAGCGTCCTTGTTTTTCAGGTATGCCTACTATTACACCGGGATTGGTGCTGGTGTGCTCATAGTTGCCTACATTCAGGTTTCGTTCTGGTGCATGGCAGCCGGAAGACAGATACACAAAATCAGGCAGAAGTTTTTCCACGCTATAATGAATCAGGAGATAGGCTGGTTTGACATGCACGACGTCGGGGAGCTCAACACCCGGCTCACAGAGTGAGTACCTGGCTTTTGGCTGGAGTCTGATGTGGTCTCGTTCTCAGTGCTGTGGCGGAGACGCACCAGCTCTGTCAGGACTGTCGGTGCATCACTGAGCGGAGGAAAGCCCTTGTGCCCGGTACCTGGGTCTTCCACAGCTTCTTGTCCAGGGCATGGGAGGATGGAGGTGGGGCTCCTGTTTGCCTGGCACTGAGGGATTAGACTGGCAGAGTCAAGACACACTCAGCGAGCACAGCAGTGATGCACAGGGGAGCGACAATGTGGGCTGTCCAGCCCCGCTGAGCCCTCTCCTGCCAGGGTTCCTTGGACTGCAATGGAGAGAAGGAAGGAGCTTCTGTCTGTCTATCATCCTCTGCTCTACAGAAGACACGATGAACTCAAAGATTGCCTTCATAGAGGACAGAGCCAGATGCACGCAGAGAAATCTCTGAGCAGTTTGAAATTTCACAGTGAATAGTCTTAAATGTCCCTTGTTCATAGTCTGAGGCCATGTGGGCCTAGAATGAGGCCACAGCTGAGCTAGCTTCATAGAATACTGTTGATGACAAATCTCCTACTGGAAACCGACAGCCTGTCAAGTGAAGTGTATATATACAAAGATTCTAGACATATACTTTACGTCAGACTTGGTGATGCAATGCAAAATTGGATAAGTTCTATGTTTCCAAATCTGACATTACTTGTAACATGATCTCTTTCTTCTTTAGTGATGTGTCCAAAATTAATGATGGAATTGGCGACAAAATTGGAATGGTTTTTCAGTCCATAACTACATTTTTAGCGGGTTTTATGGTAGGATTCATAAGTGGTTGGAAGCTAACCCTTGTAATTTTGGCTGTCAGCCCTCTTATTGGATTGTCATCTGCTTTGTGGTCAAAGGTAGGTGAATCCACCTCTCTTAGCCCTCTCCAGACAAGAGGGAGGGTCTTTTAAACTTCTGCTTAACAATCAGCAGAATAAGCTGACCCAACCCCACTGAGCTAGTACTTGTGGAAAGGGGGCCTCGTATATAAAAGACATGCTGAGCCGGAAAGATCTGTGCCCAGGAGAGAACAGCACCACATTCACTGTGCAATAAAAGTGGCCTTCCTGTGACTACACTGCCCCCCTTCCCTCGTGGTTTTTGCAGGACTTACTGTCACTCTCCAGGGCACAGCCTGGCTTGAGTTGTACTTTTACCCGATGAGCCCTCTTGCCAGCCTTTGCCAGCCTAAAAGCTTGTTTTTCTTGATTGATCTTCCTGCTTAGTAGAGCATTGAACAGGTTAGATTCAAACCCTTCAGAATGTAATAAAAGTTTATTTAAAACGTGTAGGATGCCTTGTAGATAGATGAAGAAAAGAGAGTGCAGCTGAATCTTATAAGAACTCCACATTGCTTCAGTTACTGGGGCCTCCAACTTACTCCCTGCTCTGCCCCGTCTTAGAGTCTCAGGTTGTCGGCTGGGTTAAAGGGTCCATGCACTCCTTTGAGGAGCTGTTTCCCATTGTCGGCTGGAGGCTATCTTCCCAGACGCCTTGGGCAGTTGGCCCAGAGTCTTCTGCCCAGGATTCTCTTCCTTGCCCAGACATTGGGGCAGCTAGAGGGTACTGGTGGCATTCACAGATCTTGCTCCTCATGGTTAATGTGCAAGCAACATATTTGAATCTATTGGTTTTTTACTTTGCAAAAGGTAGAGTTGTTAGGCATCCGAAAATAACACAAGATTGCACTTTGACAGGTGTTGACTTCATTTACTAACAAGGAACTCCAGGCATATGCCAAAGCTGGAGCAGTTGCTGAAGAAGTCTTAGCAGCCGTCAGAACCGTGATCGCATTTGGAGGACAAGAGAAAGAACTTGAAAGGTTTGGGTTTCTTTCGCTAGGAATTTAAAATTCTGTGTCATTGCTAATGTTCTGGAAAGTTGCAATTCTAATTCTGCTTTCCTAGTGCATGCCTTTAGAAGAAGGGAGTGTGTATGTTCTGTTTCCTTTTTGCATTGGGATGTTTTGAAAGCCTGTGTTTTCATTCTAAGAGAAGGAGGGCCTGGTACAGAAACTACGGATAAGGAAGTGTCCGGTACACAGACAGTCATTAGTTTAAGAAGTGAAAGACTGAAGAGAGAGATGGGGGTATTTTTTCAGAGTGAAATGTGCTGAAATGTGCTTTGATAGGGCTGGAGAGATGGCTTTGTGATTAAGAGGGCCTCCTGTCCTTATGGAGGACCTGAGATTGGATGGGTTCAAACACCTGTAACTCCAGCTCCAGGAGATCTGACCCGCACCCCTTTTGGCCTCTAGGGGGTGACATATGCATCCCCCAACACACATACATAATCTTTCAAAACATGTTCTGATAAGAGAAATGTACTTGAGGAACTTGAGGAGAGCACATTTAAATATGGTAAAGGAATTCCTCTTAGAGGAGAATTCAGCCAGCCTGACACCTGAGAGATGAGACATTTGCCATGGCTAAGGCAGAGATGAGTCATCTAAATCTCCCAAGATAGCAAAAGTTTCTGTAGGGTTTGGGATATATCATTACAAAACTTCTGCATCTGAAGCCATCAGTCTGTCCTTCTTTCCCATCAAAATATCAGGTGTGGGAGGAAACTGGCTGGCATGGAATAGAAATTTAACCACAATTGTGAATGCCTTAAATGCAGCAGTCAGAATAGATTCATTATGTTACATTCAACATTTCTTTTTTTCTCTTGCATTTTTCAAATCTGTTTCTTTCTCTATATGGAAGCTTTTTGCTTTCGTGGAATCCTGTGTGGAGATTGCTGGCTTTGTTTCCTGAGTGACCAGAATCCTATTCTGAAAGTCCTTACTTACTCCTAAATGTTCAAGAATATGCCCTACTTTTTCTCTAGCAGTTTCAGACCCTCAGGCCTTATGTGTAGACTGCTTTGTCGTGGAAATTTCTTGTTTCTCTTTTAACTAAGGCAAGTAGTTTTTCTGGGTATAACAGCCTTGGTTATTAGCTTTCAGAATCTGACTGTATCACTCTAAGCCCTTCTGGTATTAAAAGTTTATATTGAGAAATCAACTGTTACTCGGATTGACTTACCTCTGTATATGATTTGGCCCTTTTCTCCTGCCGTTTTCAGTTCCTTTTTTCTCTTCTTTCCTTCTTTCTTTTCTTTCTGTGTTTTTAGTGTTTGAACTATAACATGATATGAGGAGTTGTTTTTGTTTTGCTTTGTTTTTTCTGGTCCTGTCTCTTAGGTATTCTTCATGTGTTTTGTACCTAGATTGACATCTGTTCTAGATGTGGCAAAATTTCTTCTATAGTTTTTGTTGGAAATATTTTCTGAATCTTTGGCATGAAGTTCTTCTACGCTCATCATTCATAGATTTGATCTTTTCATGATATTTCAAAGTTCTTTCATGTTCTTTTTATATGTTTTAAAAAAAAATGTATCATTGTCCTTGACTGAATGATGAAATTCTTTTACCTTGACTCAAGTCTTGCTAGACTGTCCTCCACATTATTCAGACTCTTCGTAAGTAAGGCTTTCCACTAGCTTTTGATTTGACTTACTGAGTTTCACGTTTTGAGCGTCATTTTGTTTTGCTTTTTCATCAGTGTTTCTGTCATTATTGAATTCCATTTTCATATCTTGAGTTGACGTCCATATTTCATTCAGCTGCTTGTATGCTCTTTGAGGGCATTCATGTTCTCCTTGAATTCTGGGAATGTGATTATAGTTGTATTTTTTTAATTCGTTGTTTGGAATTTCAGCTGAGTCACTGTCCACACTATAGTTTTTGGATGCTACATGTTGTCTTGGTTTTTCATCTAATTTTTGAGCTGGATATTGTCCATCTGGAGTTAGTTTGTTAGCAGAAATTGTTATTGTTTTTTGTTTCCTTGTTCTTTCTGCGTCACCTCTTTTTGCTGAGGGTCACCCAGCACTTTTAATTGGAGTGTTGTGGTTTCTGTCACTCCTTAGGGGTGCTCTTTCTATCAGTTTGCTCAGCTAGGACAGAGAGCTAATAAGCTGGGTAGCTTAGTCAGATTAAGCCTGATGTGCTGGCAGTGTGTGGCTCCATCGTTCTGCTCTTTCATGTAATTTAAGCCTGATCCAGGTTGTACTTCTTGTAGAGCTTAGGGTTTCTCACTGCTTCACCTGCAGGCCAGTCTGTGTCCCCACTGTCACAGGGTGCCTGTAGCTTTCTTGGTCTGTACCTACTGTATGTGTAGAACAGCAATCTTAAAATTCACATATCTATACACACAAGATAAAGCTATACTGCTTGCTTTTAAGAAAGAGCACTTTGCCATGCAGCCCTGCCTGGCCTGGAGCTCTCAGTCCTTTCACCTGGGTTGCCTAGGTTCTGGGATTATTGCTGTGTGGCTCTAGGCCCATTTAGTGCAGTTTCTTTAGGTATCAAACACTTGGTTTAACATGTCACAGTTTCCATATCGTGTGTAATCTTCCCGTTGGCCCTTCTAGCACCCCAAGAGAGCAAGCTGGCTTTAAAGCTTCCTTAAGGTTCAGAACTTTAAACTGCTTTCTTATGCTAAGATTTTCCAGCATTATATATCTAGTTCATGAACTATTGGCTCCTTTTCTTTTCTCTTTTCCCCCTTCTTTGTTCTTCATCCTCTTCTTTCTCTTTTCCTAAAGTCTTCATTCTCCCCCCCCCCCCACTTACAGCTTCTTTTTCCTTCTACCTTCTTTCTCGGTACCCCTACTCTTTTCTTCTCTCCTCCTCCTTCCCCAAGTAGGACAGGCTGGACTGGAACTTGCAGTCCTCCTGCTTCAGCCACGCTAGTGCTAGGATTACAGGCACCACCACGACCAGCTGTTTTTCTTGTATGTGCAATAATAGGTACTTTTGATATTTTTTATTATTTCGTTATTATGAAGGCCCCCCAAAGGCACAAGCCTCAGTCTTCTCTTCAACAAAGGAATAATATAATAATAGTATGTCTTAGGGGTAAGGTGTGGAGAAAAGAAGAAAACGCTTGTGTACTACAGGGCTGGATGCATTCCAGTTACTCAAGTAACTCTTGTCATGTTAGCATAGTTTGTTAAATTTATGAATGGAGCATATGTAATAATTTCTGTTTTTTTTTTTTCAGGTACAACAAAAATTTAGAAGAAGCTAAAAATGTTGGGATCAAGAAAGCTATCACGGCCAACATTTCCATAGGTATTGCCTACCTGTTGGTCTATGCCTCATATTCACTGGCGTTCTGGTACGGAACCTCCTTGGTCCTCTCAGACGAATATTCTATTGGACAAGTGCTTACTGTAAGTAATATGTAATTTATAAGAGGAGTCCTCAAAAATGACAATTAAGTTGAGTGGTTTTAATTTGACCTTAGAAGAATGTGCTTTGAAAAACTATTAAATACTACAAACAAATGTTCATTCAATAATAAGAAAAAAAGTCTTCATCTTGAAGCGTCACAAACCAATGTCTTAGTCACTGTATGATTGCTGTGAAGAGATGCCATGACCAAGGTAATTATTTTTTTTTTAATTTATTTAATTTTACTGTTTTGTGTGCGTTAGTGTGAAGGTGTCAGCTCCCTTGGAATTGAGGTTACAGACAGTTGTGAGCTGCCATGTGGGTGCTGGGAATTGAACCTGGGTCCTTTGGAAGAGCAGATAGCGCTCTTAACCACTGAGCCATCTCTCCAGCCCCCAAGATAACTCTTATAAAGGAAAACATTTAATGGAGGCTAGCCTACAGTTTTAGAGGTTTAGTCCATTATCATCATGGTGGAAAGCATGGTGGCACATAGGCAGACATGGTACTGGAGAAGTAATTGAGGGCTACATCCTGATCTGAAGGAAGAGACAGAGAGAGAGAAATGAACCTTGAGCTTTGAGCAGCCCATCCCCAGCGACATACTTTCTCCAACAAGGCCAACCATACCCACACCTCCTAATCATTTTAATCTTATCAGAGTTCCATTCCCTGGTGACTAAGCATTTAAACATGAGCCTAGGGGGTGAATGAATGAGCCTAAGTTTGAACTCTCTACTATCTCACTGTGTCTTTTATCTTATTATTTGTGGTCTGATGTCTGTCTGTCTGTCCTTACAAAGAGCTCTTTCCTCTATATTCATTGAACAGCACAGAAAACATTGGAAAAGAATGAGGATTCTTTTTCAATGAAAAAGGATTCTTTTTCAACGAAAAATTGAATAGAGGTTCACAAGGAAAGATGCTATTTTACTGACCTCAAATAGCAGGCAGACATGATCAACCTAGACCCACATGTTGTTTCCAACATTTATGGTGGATACTTGTTTCCTTTAAAGTTGCTTTCAACTCATTGTCTGTATTTTCGCAAGTTATTACCAAAACACACACACCTATGTAATTCTTCTGAAATATAGAAAAGTTGATTGTTTAACATGTCTGAAGTCCAAGGCATGGCCAGGTTGGTTACTTTGCTTTCTTAACAGCAAGTTACACTTAAACCCTATGCCGTAGGGTAACAGAGTCACTATATGGTTTTAAATGATTTTAAAGCATATTATTAACTTGGTTACAGGGTCTGGCAAAAATGTAGTCTCTGAAGACAAGAAGTGTTTTCAAAAAAGATAATTCCCAGACCTGTAGCCTGAATACCATTAACATTAGCTACCTGTCTGCTATGAGCTTACATTTAGTGGGATGGTCTCATTTTGACAAGCTTGTACTGAGTGCCTCCCTTATATCTTAATCTCTTATTTTTTTTTCTCTTCTCTTCCCTTCTTTTCTTATTTTCTGATTTACTATTCAAATAAAAAACGAATAATAAAAATCTTTTGCATGGCAGCTGATGAACCTTAAAGATCTGTAGAAACGTAAATCGTTGCTCTTTTTAATAGAATATTCTATTTAGAGGTTTCCCACATTGGAGGACTGTGCACAAGTAAAGGCAGTTTTCTTTCATTTGAAGACAATTAAATAATTTATAAACAAAGCTCAATCTGTGATAGCCAGCTCCTTTTTTTTTCCTTCCTAAGCACAACCGTGTTGAGTTCATGACCACGGCCACCTTTTTTTGACTCATTTAATGTAATTCCATTTTTTATATTTTCTCATTTTCACTATGTAGTCCAGGTTCTCCTCAAACTGGTGATTCTCCTGCCTTAGCTGTTGACTTTGGCAACCATAGGTGGGCACCACATGTCTGGAAAACAATTCTCTTCATCAAAATTTAGATTTGTAGGGGCTAGAGAGATGGCTCACTGGTTGGTGGTGCTGGCTGCTCTTCCAGGGGACCGGGGTTCTTTTCCCATCACCCACATTGCAGCTCACAGCTGTCTGTAGCTCCAGTTCCAAGAGATCTAGCACCCTCACACAGGCAAATACCAGTGCACATGAAATAAAAATTAATAAATTCTTTTTAAAATTTTAGAATTGTAATACAGAAGCAATAATTGCCTTTATTTTTTTTTTAACCTCATTTAACACCATTTATGAGGCTGTTTGATTAGGAACAGGCTTTACTGCTCCCTTCACCAGTTTTTAAGGTAGCTTAAATTTTTATTTTATTTCTAATTATGTGTATGTATAAGTATGTATTTGTCATATGCATGTGTGTGTGTGGGTGCCACAGGAGACCAGAAGAGCTAGAGTTTCAGGTGGTTCTTAGATGGAGGTTATGAACAGCCCAACATGGGTGTTGGGAACCAAACTCATGTCCTTTGCAAGAGTAGTGTGTGTTTTTAACTGCTGAGTCATATTTTCAGCTGGTAGGGTAGTTTTTATTTTTAAGCAGCCATGTTTGTTTGTTTGTTTGTTTGTTCTTGTTGTTTTGTTTAAGAACTTAGGTTGTAATAAGAAATGTGTCCTGCTTAGTGTGGTGTAGAGAAACATTTTTGGTTGGTTTTCCATATGCTGAGTGTAGAACCCGGGCTTTGTGTATGTCAGCCTGAGCAGCAGCACTTCTCCTCCTGAAGGACATCCTCTGCTTTGGATAATCGATATGTATCAGATGTTCGCTGATCAGGAACATCGGAACAGCGCACGCAGGGTTCTATTCCAGACTCGCTGTGTTCAGGTTCTAGCTGGACTTTCCCAGCTGAGTGATCTGGGAGCAACTGCCTAAGCTCTTCTAAGGTTTCTCTTCTAAGCCTCCTCTGTCAAACAGACATGACAGAAGTATGTGCCCTAATTTCCAGCCTTGTTGTGAAGACTAAGTGTAGTCCACAGTCATGTTCCTGTATGGCTAGGAAATGAGTCCTGAAATCAGTTCTTTAAAGCTCCAATAGAGCAAAGTCAAGTCTTTAGGAACAAGAGGAAAGTATTTTGAATAAAACAAAGAAGAAAAACCCACATAGCCATTTGTTAGATTTCAAAAAGAACACAGCATAGGGAGATGAAGTAGGAGCGTGGAGTCGTGCCTTATGTGTGTGCTTCATGAGAGAGCATCTGCAGAGGCAGTAGCACCATATGCACCGTAGACAGAGCAGGTCGACTTGAAGACCAAAGACTTGAAGAGAATATTCTGAAGATGAACAGTGCCAATTCCGGTACAGACCTGGTCGTTTTAGTCTTGTGAATATCTAGGTAAAAATGTTGAACCTTTGGAAGAAAAATACAAATTTTCAATTTAGTATGATGACTGTATAGAAATTATACTCTTGTGTAATGAAGCACAAATAAGACTAATTCCAAATTCCAAGCACATTAAGTGTTTAAACTTAAATTCACACTGATTTTTTTCATTCTAACCAAAGAATCACAGCTATTTCACTTTTGTTGACTACAGTGTTATACTTTTATATATGTCTAAAGTGGAATGGTTAAGTTCAGCATAGCTGATTACCAGGATTTGAACTTGAATCTCTTAGTCACAAACTTAAAATATTTTCAGTACTTAGTATTATTATGTTATCTTTGTTGCTTTCAAATGAAATTGGTTGTGTTAGAAGCAAAAGAAAACATGAGAAAAATTGTACTTAAGCTCTCAGTAATGCATGATTTGGTCTCCCTTCCTCAGATCTTCTTTTCTGTATTATTGGGGAATTTTAGTATTGGACATATGGCTCCGAGCATAGAGGCCTTTGCAAATGCAAGAGGGGCAGCCTATGAAATCTTCAAGATAATTGATAATGTAAGTCTAACCTGTCTATTTATCCATCTACTTAAAAGGGTTTTCTGATTGAGTCAGTTTCACTATTACATCCTCTCTCCACAAATTGTCACTGCAAAGTAGTTACTGTAACCTGGTGATCTCCTAAATTATTTTTCTGCTTAGGAGCCACGCATCGACAGCTTCTCAACGAAGGGACACAAACCAGACAGTATAATGGGAAATTTAGAATTTAAAAATGTTCACTTCAGCTACCCGTCTCGAAGTAAAGTTAAGGTATGGTGATAAACGGTAGATCTATGATTCAGTAATCTGTTGGATAGAGATGCTACTTTAGATATTTTAAAACAAAGGAAATAATCACATATTGTTGGGGGATAGTCTGATGATTGTATTTTGATGCAAATTCCTGGCTCTCAAGATATATATATCTCTCAAGATATATATATATATATATATATATATATATATATATATATATATATCTCAAGCCTGGATATACCCACCCTTCCTGTGTAAACCTGCCTAAGACATTATACCAGATTGGTTGATTGAAGATCTAAAACTCATGTCTATCTTGTTTGCCTTTCTGAATGAGGGCATCGGAAGAGGGAGAAAACAGGGAACAGGACAGGTGCCTACCATGGAGGGCCTCTGAAAGACTCTGCCCAGCAGGGTATTAATGCAGATGCTAGGACTCATAGCCTAACTTTGGGCAGAGTGCAAGGAATTTTATGAAAGAAAGGGGAGATAGAAAGACCTGGAGGGGACAGGAGTTCCACAAGGAGAGAAACAAAACCAAAATATCTGGGCCCAGAGTTTTTTTCTGAGACTGGTCCAACCAAGTACTGGTCATGGAGATAACCTAGAATGCCTGCAGAGATGTAGCCGATGACAACTCAGTCTCCAAATGGGTTGCATAGTAAGGGGAACAGGGACTGTCTCTGACATGAACCCAGTGGCTGGCCCTGCAGGGAGCAGCCTTACCAGGCCACAGAGGAAGACAATGGAGCCAGTCCTGATGAGACCTGATAGGCTAGGATCAGATTGAAGGGGAGGAGGACCTCGTCTATTAGTGGACTGAGGGAGAAGCATGGGAGGAAATGAGAGAGGTAGGGCAGGATTGGAAGGGGGAAAGGGAGGGGCTACAGATGGGATACAAAGTGAGTAAATTGTAATAATTAATTAATTTTAAAAAGAGGCCTAAAACCTGGGCAGGGCAGAATGGGGTCGGAGTGGCTAAGGTTCCCAGGCTTTGGGAACAGGAAAATCAGGGGAAGAACACAGGAAGAGAGGAGCAAGGAGGAGGCCACAATGGGTTAGCGTGGAGAAGAAATCACATGGGCCAAGAGAAGGACTCCAAGGAGAGCGTGGATGGAGAAAACACCAAAATGAAAAATAAGAGCAAGTATTTATAAGATTATGGATGGAAAGTAGCCCAGAAAAGGATAAAGGTTAAAGGCGGATGGCACTGGGTGGGGTTTGGGAGGTAGAGGTGGTGAGGTTATTGAGACAGCGTAGGTAAAATATCTGCCCAGCCCAAGGTAAAAAAAGGCAATTATAAAATTTCACAGGTGTCTGTGTCCTATTAATTGTGATAGTGGGTTAAACAATTCCACTGAAATAATTAGAGGGCCAATAATAAATAACATCGTTTAGCTCAACACCAAATATTTACTACAACAACATATATTTTATATATTTAAATCCAGTATTGAATTCAGCATTCAGCTTCTAGAATGTATGTCCGTCAGTCTGTCCTTTGAATTGTCCTAACTAACGCTGACTTCTCCCGTGCCTTCGCAGATCTTGAAGGGCCTCAACCTTAAGGTGCAGAGCGGACAGACGGTGGCCCTGGTTGGCAACAGCGGCTGCGGGAAAAGCACCACTGTCCAGCTGCTGCAGAGGCTCTACGACCCCACAGAGGGCACGGTGAGTGGGCACGCAGCCCGCAGCAGTTGCCAGGGCCCAGCGTTCTGGCTCCGTGATCCTAAAGCGTGAAACTCACACGTGTTGTTTCAGGTCAGTATCGACGGACAGGACATCAGGAGCATCAACGTGAGGTATCTGCGGGAAATCATCGGCGTGGTGAGCCAGGAACCTGTGCTGTTTGCCACCACGATCGCTGAAAACATTCGCTACGGCCGGGAGGACGTCACCATGGACGAGATTGAGAAAGCCGTCAAGGAGGCCAACGCCTACGACTTTATCATGAAGCTGCCCCACGTGAGTCGTGCCTGACCGCTCTCACCCCAGGCTCAGAGAGTAGAGCTGGCCTGAGGAGGTCCACGTGAACTCAGGAAGCCTCTCTGAGCTGGAAGAACTTCCTTCGCAGGGGCCTCCCCTTACCTTGGGTCTTAAGCCCTCGCCTCCCTAACGTGATAGCTGTGCACTTCTTGCGCATCATCTTGGACATCCCAGCTCGAAATGTGACCCGAGACAGTTTGTTGCTTTGCTTTATTTTCCTGTTTTCTGGTTGTTTAATTGTAGAAATTTGACACCCTGGTTGGCGAGAGAGGGGCGCAGCTCAGTGGGGGACAGAAACAGAGAATCGCCATTGCGCGTGCGCTGGTCCGCAATCCCAAGATCCTTTTGTTGGATGAGGCCACGTCAGCCTTGGACACAGAAAGTGAAGCCGTGGTCCAGGCCGCTCTGGATAAGGTCTGTGAGCTCTGTACTTATAAAGGTCTGAATTACAAGAATAATAGTATTCCATTTTTTTTCATGTGACTGTGTAGGTGTGTACGCATTATGCAAGTAAACATGTATGCACATGTGTCCTCCTTAATTGATCTCCTTTCATTTTTTTGGCATGAACCTAGAGCTCACTGATTTGGCTGGCAATACTGGCTAGTCTATGAGGCTCAGTATCTTTCTGTGTCTGACTCTTGGGAGCATGCTACTTTAAAAAAAAAAGTTTTATTTATTTTCTATTTGCTTTAAGTCTATACAAAATATTTTGATCATGGTCTCCATTGTTATTGTTTTGTTTTTGTTTCGTTTTTGAGACGTGGTTTCTCTGTGTAGCTTTGGCTGTCCTGGAACTAGCTCTGCAGACCAGGCTGACCTTGAACTCAGAGATCCACATAACTGCCTCCCAAGTGCTGATATTAAAGGTGTGTACCACTACGTCCAGCTTTGATCATATTTATTTATTTATTTATTTATTTCAATTTGTTCACTTTGTAACCCATCTGTGGCCCCTCTCTTGTCTCCTCCCAGCCCCCCCCCTTCTCCCACTCCGCCCCTTCCTTAGTCCCCTGATAGGGGAGGACCTCCTCCCCTTCTATCTGACCCTAGACTATCAGGTCTCATCAGGGCTGGCTGCATCATCTTCTGTGGCCCGGCAAGGGTGTCCCCCCACCATGGGAAGGTGATCAAAGAGCCAGCCACTGAGTTCATGTCAGAGACAGCCCCTGTCCCCCTTACTGTGTAACCCACTTGGAAACTGAGCAGCCTATGGGCTACACCTGTGTAGGGGTTCTAGGTCCTCTCCATGCATGCTCATTGGTTGGAGTATTGGTCTCTACAGGACCCCCTAGGCCCAGGTATTTTGGCTTTGTTATTCTCTCTGTGGAATTTTTGTCCCCTCTAGGTCTTTCTATCTCCCTCTTCTTCCATAGGATTCTGGCATTCTGCCCAAAGTTTGGCTATGAGTCGCAGCATCTCCTTCAATACTCTGATGGTAGTCTTTCAGAGGCCCTCTGTGGGAGAGTCCCATCCTGTTCCTTGTCTTCTACTTCAGAGGTTTATCCTGATGTTAATCCTTCTGATTGAGGATTAAGCATCTTCCCTACGGTCCTCCTTGTTGTTTAGCTTCTTTAGGACTATAGACTTTAGTATGTTTATCCTATATTATGTGGCTAATATCCAGTTATAAGTGAGTATATATCATATGTGTCCCTCTGCTTCTGGGTTACCTCGCTAAGGATGATCTTTTCTAGATCCCACCATTTGCCTGCAAATTTCATGATTTTCTTGTTTTTAATTGCTAAGTAGTAGTCTGTCCCCAAACCCAACTCTTCCCAGATCCTTCCTCATCTTCCTACTCACCTGACTTCATGTTCCCTCTCTTCTTTCTGTAAAAACAGACAAGCAAGCAAAAACCATGTAGTTTATGTCTTCTGACTATGTGATCGATGCACTGAGTTTTACTCCACTGAAAAAAACTGATTTTTCCTTTCCCACAGCTATCAGATTCGAGTAGCTTCTTGGCTACAGTGAAAATTAGTGAAACCATAGGCTATTTTTTTGGAGCTTTCTTGGCTCTATAATGTTGAAATCCTGCCCTTTAGTAAACATAAGATGAAATACTGAGTTTACATATAACAATTCATGTATCAGAAGCCAGATTTCTCTCTCCTCAGGCTAGAGAAGGCCGGACCACCATTGTGATAGCTCACCGCTTGTCTACAGTTCGTAATGCTGATGTCATCGCTGGGTTTGAAGATGGTGTCATTGTGGAGCAAGGGAATCATGATGAGCTCATGAGAGACAAGGGCATTTACTTCAGGCTTGTCATGGCACAGGTACAGCCGAACTCTAGAAATGTCCTACTTTATATTGGTGATGACATGGTACTGCTATTTGATGTTATAGATAAATTTCACTTGCTTATCTTGAAAAGCATAAAACGTGCTTGGATATCCAGAACCAGGCAAGTGTTCTATGTTACTTTTTCTAGGAAAGAGGGAAGCTTAAAAAGAGATAATTAAAGTTTAACAACATTTTGAGATGAGCTAGCCCTGGTAGTAGCTCCTAGCCACATTTGGCTACTGACGGTTGAAGCATTGGTTAATCTGGATTTTAGAAAATTGTTTTTAAAAAAATTAATTAATTAATTATTTTACATATATGTGTGCTCAATCTATAGGTCACTTGTATGCCAAAAGAAGGCATCACATCCCTGTGGTTGCTGGGAATTGAGCTCAGAAGAGAAGGCCGTGCTCTTAACCACTGAGCCATCTCTCCAGCCCTGGAATATTTTTAAGTACAAAATGACACTGGAATCCTGAAGGCCAAGTATTAAAAAAAAAAAAAAAAAGCAAAAAAGCATACCATAGCAATAATATATCTTGGATTTGTTTGATTAAATATATAATTAAATTGACATTTATCTATTTTCCCGTTTTCAAATGCGGCTGCTAGGAAATTTTAAATGACAGATGTGACGCACATTACAGAATGTTCCACATCACCATTGCTGATACCGGTTCCAAGCAAACTTAATTGGCCGAATGTCCCAGGGATGGAGGGAAAGTTTTATTTAGCTTTCTGTTGCTGTGATAACGTACCATGACCAGTCACAACTTGGGGAGGAAAGGGTATGTTTCATCCTACAGCTTATAGTCAGTCCATTGCCCAGGGAAGTCAGGCCAGGAACTCAAGGGAGGAGCTGATGCAGACACCATGGAGGGACGCTGCTTACTGGCTTTCTCCCTCTGGCTTGCTCAGCCTCCTTTTTCATACAGCCCAGGATCACCTACCCAGGTATGACACCACACACAATGAGGTGGGCCCTCCCTTCTCCATGATAAATCAAGAAAACACCCCACAGACTTGTTTAAAAGCCAGTCTTAAGGGGTCATTTTGATTAAGCTTCCTTCTTCCTAGATATGCCTGGGTTTGTATTCAGTTGACAGCAGCACAGCAATGACTATGTAACAGCCATTTTATTTGGGAGCAGTCTTTTTCATTTTGTGGTTGGTTTTAATTGCAAATAATATTACAGGAGAAAGCGTAGCGGCTTAACTTCTTTTCCCATAATAACTTGAAACATTTCATTATTCCTTAATGCTCATGAGTGAATTATTTCCCTTGTTTAACTGTACCTAGCCAACTTCTCTGTCTATCTTATTTGTTTTAGACTAAAGGAAATGAAATTGAACCAGGAAATGACGCTTATGATTCTCAAAGTGACACTGATAACACTCAGTTGACTTCAGAAGAATCAAAATGTACTTTAACAAGGAGATCAACTTGCTGGAGTATCCAGGGACAGCAAGACCAAGAGAGAAAAGTTAGTACAAAAGAGGGCCTGGTATGGATGTGGCTTGTAGTCTTAGTTATAAATCCTCTCACACCTCTCCTTGTGACTATTAGCTGGGTTAGTTGGGGCTGGGATAGGCGGAAAAATGAGATATAACTGCTTAGAATCATTCTATCATATTTTCTAGGTTATTTCAGAAACCAAAATCATAACCTTTTACAGTCAGTTTAGAATTTAAGAATAAGAATTCATATGAAGTTTTCTAAATGTTTGACTTGTGTAAAGAATCCGCAGTGGTCTGTATTAGTATTGCCCTTGTTGCTATAACAAAAATAACTACTAAAGTAACTTCAGGGAGGAAGGTTTATTGTATCCCACAGTTTGAGGGTGTAGTTGATGACAATGACATCACAGTCAGGAAGCAGAGAATGATGAATGCTTGCATTTGCGTCCTTTCCCTTTTTAGAAGTACTCTCACACCAGTTAACCAAATCTTAATCGTCTGCTGGGTTATCTGAATCATCCCCTAAAACTGGCAATAATAAGCTGTCATTGTCAGGAATTTCTAAAGTCAGAAATGTTGGCTACATTTTAAGGAATTAGTAAAAACATGTTTTTTGTTTGTTTGTTTGTTTGTTTTTGTGGTGCTAGGGCCTCCTCCATTCTAGTTAGACGTCTTACCAATGAGCATGTCAGCCCTCATTTTCTATCTACTCTATCAAGTAGTATGCAGCTCTTCCTTGTATGCCTGCGTGCTCTTAGCATACATAAAGATGCTGGACAGATGGAGAGGGCTAGAGTACAGCCATAATATATTTAAATAAACATATAGCCCACCAAGAGTATGTTTATGACAGAAGCACATATTCTTTATAACCTCAGATGTCAGTAAAATCAGATTATTATATGTTTGAGCAGTTTAGTAATTTTTAAAAAGATTGAGGCTCTGCTGGATGTGCCAGTAAATTTTCTTTGCCGTTTGTTCCTAATTGTAAATATTCTTGTCTTCTGAATCCTAGGCTAAGAGTATTGGTCACAACATCATTGTTTGTGTTTCTGGGTTTTTTGTTTTTTTTTTTTATGAAACTTGTCAGAATTGGGTTCATAAATAGTACTACCAGTCAATAAGGAATAGTGTTATATTCATTAATGATAATATGGATAGATGAAGCCATAGATGACAAATTTAACTATCAATTTTTAAATAATACTTGTATCTATATTGAGTATTTTGACTGTGTATATGTCTGTATACCGTGTGTGTGTGTGTGTGTGTGTGTGTGTGGTGCCCCTAAAAGCCAGAATCGGATCCCCTAGAACTAGAGGTACAGACAATTATGAATTGCCTTTTGGGTGCTAGGAATAGAACATGGGTCCTCTGGAAAAGCAGCAGGAGTGCCCTCAACTGCTGAGCCTTTCTCTAGCCCCCAAAGTACCAGTTCTGTAAGCTATCTTTTTGAAATGTATGTTTTTTTAGGAGGAAGACGTGCCCCTAGTTTCCTTTCGGCAGATCCTAAAGCTAAATATAACTGAATGGCCTTATTTAATTGTTGGTGCACTTTGTGCTGTTGTAAATGGATGCATGCAACCAGTGTTTTCTATAGTATTTTCAAGGATCGTAGGGGTAAGTGTTGGTGTCTATTTTGTGTAGATTTCTTTGTGTTTACTGATAAAAAGTGAATGAATTGCGTCCATTTATACCATTGACAATAAGCCAGAAAACCATGAATCTTCACATGGTTTGAAGTTGGGAAAATCAAAGTCTCATTTGTAAGAAGAAACCTAATTGTTTTATTTACATTTTTTGAGAATTCCTTATAAAAGTACTATATTTGCATCATTTTCATCTCCTTCAACCCCCTCCAATTCCTGTGTACACTTCCCACCCCCTCTCAAGCTTCCTCTCTTATAATTATTGTTTTACACACACACACACACACACACACACACACACACAAACACACACACACCCTACTGAGCCCATTTAGTAGAAAAACACAAAGAAATAAGAATAAAAGAGTTGGCTAAGTGAGCTGCCAGAGAACCAGAATACCAGATGCTGGATGACAAGGGAGCTGTACCCTTGACAACATAATTGCCTAAACATATAATGATACACCAGCCAACAGGCCTATGTGGGTGGAAGACATTTCACAAGGCTTCTCACAATGCTGAGAGAGGGAGTCTCCATTTTCTTTAAGAGATGAGCTTCTTGGCAGGTTATCCAGACAGCTTGGGACACTTGGAGATCTTCGCAGAGTAAAACAAAGAATTGTTGAACAGCATTGTTTCTTGATAGGATTCCAAGTGGAGAGGATTTATTACAGTCCATTCCATAGTAGGTGGCATGCATTAATCTACATGGAAACCCAACCCCCTCCCCCCAAATATTGGGCGAATCTATGAATGGTAGACCCCCACCCCCATTGAAGGAAAGCCGAATGCAAGATGCCTTGGAGGGCGGCATTCCAGAAGCCAAACCTGTTCCAGTATACAAAGTCTGTCTTGTCCCCCAAACTGTGAGAATGTGGGGAATGGGCTTCCATGCAGAATGCCTTCCTCAGCAATAGAACTAAGAACCTCTCAAATATTTTGTCAACAGGTTTTTGCAAGGGATGATGACCCTGAAACCAAACGGCAGAATTGTAACTTGTTTTCACTGCTTTTTCTGGTCATGGGGATGGTTTCTTTCATCACATACTTCTTTCAGGTAAGTTTCTACATTTTTTTTCTGCATTCATTTTGGAAGATTTGCAAACATGTATGTGATTTTCCTATGTGTGTGGTTCCTCCTTCTTTACTTGGGCTGTAATAGTCTGTGGCTTTGCCTCCTCTTACTTGCTTTCCTTCTCCTCTCCGCCCTTTTCCTAAAGACAGCCCTTGACCTAACGACAGCAAGGGGATGTTCAGTTGCTGCAATGATTAGAATGAAGATGGAAACATGAGAATGGGAGCCCCGGGGATAAGTTTGGAGCTAAGTATTTCTGTTCAATTTGGTATTTAGAGAAATGTCTTCCTGTATTTGGACAAAAGAAAGAAAGAATAAGGAACTAAAAGAACTTGCAAATATAGCACACTAAAAAAAAGTTGAGATTTGTTGCTAAGCTCTTGCTACAGAGAAAGAACCCTTACAATGATAGGAGAAGCATTAAAAGCTGTTGTATTTTATGATTAATATTTACTATTGATATATCTTCGGTAAAGCTGCTGCTAATCCTAAACAGCTGTATACCCAAATCACCACACAGACACTGGGATTTATTTAATTAACCTAGAACACAATGCTGGGCAATAGTTGTTCCATCCTAAACCTCCAAGCTCTCTTAGTTTCTAACATTTAGATTTCCCACATTATACTTGCTTTTAGTGATATATTAGGTCCAGTCCATCTCTCCATGTCATTCCAAGATCTCTCCCTCCAGCTCTGCTTTCCTAGCTCTGCCCTTGCCCTTTTGCCTCCCACTCTTTTCCTGTCCTCTGGCTCCTCCCCTCTCCCCTGCTTCCTTTTTCTTGTTCAACATTGTGGCTAGTTGCTTTATTTTGGCATGTTTACACAAAGTTGAGACAGGTAATACTTAGAATAAATATCACAATACAATGTCCGGATTGAAGCCAGAGAGTGGGGAAGAGAAATCAGCATTTGAATGACCAAGGGTAAGGTGTATACATTTCAAAAGAACATTATACCAACAAAAAGCCAATCATGAAGAAGAAGAAGAAGAAGAAGAAGAAGAAGAAGAAGAAGAAGAAGAAGAAGAACTGCTTAAGACCCATCCTTAACATGGGTTTTGCTACTTGAAAATCATGTGATTCCAATTATAAACAAACAATTATAAACAAATTATAATTCCAATTATAAACAAATTATAAACACTGTAGTGTTGAAAGGCACGCAGTGTAGACTCTGGGGTTAGACCTAGATCTTTCTGTCATTTGCACACATGGCCAATTATGTATTTATGGGAAAATTAGTCATTTTATCTGTTTTTGCCTGAACTTTCTTTCTCCAAAATATGGGAAGTTTTACCTCATGATGATTAAAAGAAATATGAGCAAGTGAGCAAGCCCATATCTATGAGAGGCATTATGAAATAACCTCCTACCCAGTGAGTCAGTGATTACCCACATGAAATATTGTAGCTGAAACTTTGAATACATTTCTTTAATACATTCTGGGCTTTAATTTAGAATTTTATTTTATGTGATGAGTGTTTTGCCTGCATGTATGTCTGTGTACCATGTGCATGCCTGTTGCCAGTGGAAGCCAGAAGAGGGAGATGAGTTCCCTGAAACAGGAGTTACAGATGGTTATGAACCACCACCAGGAATGGAACTAGGGTTCTCTGGAAGAGCAGCCAGTGCTCTTAACTACTGAGCCATCTCTCCAGCTCTTAGTTATATTCTAGACGTGTATTAATATTTTTGTAGACAAGACACAGTTCCTGAACACTGTTGGAGATGAAAAAGGGGAATAAAACGGTTACTTGACTAAATGCTTAAAAGGCTGTAGAACTCCATCTTGCTAGAATAAATAGACATGGCTTACCTGCAAGAGACTCACGGGTGTTCGGAGAAGTTTTGGTTGCTCCGTGTGGAGTGGGTAAGAGATTGGGAGGGAGGCAGCTTGGAGATGGTCACTCCTACTTTGGCAGTTGGACTAGCGAAGCATAAAGAGTGAAAGCCATTCCCTCACAGCCTGGCTGTGTTGGGAAAACTGAGTCTCCGGTGACTCAGTCTGAGAAACAGCCAGTGGATCCCTGGACATCAGTGGATTTCAAATCCATGCTGGAAAGGATGGAATGCCCAGGTGCTCATCCGAGAATCAAGCAGGGACCTCAGTGAGGACCAGAGAGTCAGCCTGAGTCCTTTCTTGCTCAGGAGTTCACATTCCTTGGTATAGACCCTGATAAGCCCCTGCTGGGCTGTGACCTCTGGAGACCTGTCAACTATTCCAACTCCCAGCTTGGTTTTACGCACGATGGTTCTAGGGCTTTGAGATTGTACGTGCACAAGCCCACCATGTAACAGAAGGTAGCTCTTGGCAAAAATGACTAACTCCTGCAGGTGGGTAGTAGCCCATTTAGTCTAGCAAATTCAAAGTGAGAAAAATCTTTCGTGTACATTTGGTCCAACAGCAGAAACCTGTTTGTGGCCCCCATCTGGCCTTTACTTACATAGTCCCTCTTTTCCTTTTCCATCTTGACTTGATTCCTCAGCACGTTTTTCCTCCCTTTCTTTCAGTAACACCCAGAGTGCAACTTGAGAGGCACAAAGGGATATATGGCTGCCCTCTTCGACACCACAGGAGGTTACAGGGTTGCAGTTAGGACCTTCCATTCTTTGTTGCGCCATACAACCTTTCCCATGCTGCTTTTCTGTTTCTCATCTATAGGTTGCCATTTCCAGTTTCATGTGAAAAGGGGAATATTGCTGCTTCCAAGTCCTTTGCACCCCCTAGTCATTGTGTTGAGGGCTTGGCTGTCATTCCTTCCCAGATGTGGCCTGGCATAGCAGCACACTTGTATCTTACTGTTCTTTCCTGCTTACAGTCCCTCTTCTAGACATTGAACTGTACAGAAGGATGGGAAGATGGAATCCAAAAGGCTTCCTCTTGAAGAGCCACTTTGCTCAATCTGTTTTGATACCAAAGTTTGGCTTTCTCAGTTCCTCCCTTATGGATGGGTGGCTATAAATTCTTTTTCCAGATTTCACCTTAGGTTCTTGGGCAGCCATTAACAGTGCATCTTTTGTCTCACAAATGTTCCAATTAAATAATAGTTTATGCTTACAGCTTGTCTTGGTTAGGTTTTTATTGCTGTGAAGAGACACCATGACTAAGGCAACTCTTATAAAAACAAACAAACATTTAATTGGGGATGGCTTACAGTTTCAGAGGTTAAGTGCCATTTTCATCATGGTGGCAAGCATGGCAGAATGCAGGCAGACATGCTGGAGGAGCCGAGATCTCTAGATCTTGGTCCGCAGGCAACAAGGAGACTGTGATCCACACTTGGCAGGGCTTGAACGTTAGAGACCTCAGAGCCCGCCCCCACAGTGACACGCTTCCTCCAACAAGGTCACACCTCCTAATAGTGCCACTCCCCATGACACATGAGTTCATGGGGGCCGTAGCTATTCAAACCACCACAGAGCTTGTTTAGAGTGGCCCTGCTTTCTAGCTGATTGAATGATGAGGAGCTGGGAAGGGTTGGCTGGGATTGGGATGGAGTGGGTGAGGCACATAAATGCGTTTTTAGTACACCTCTGGATACCCTGTCACTAAAACACCGGCCTCTTCTAGGCCTCTCGCCACTGCAGCTACATGCCTGGCCCTGCAGTCTAGGGTCACAACAAGACAGCCACCCCAGGAACTGAGGCCTTGCGGCTGCATGTGTCATATATTCCTACCACAATAACGGCGGTCCCCCTTCCTGCTGTGTAATTGCTGCCTGAGTCCCCGACCAGTCTTCCGTGTAACGCGTCCTCGTTCCTCTTAGGGCTTCACCTTTGGCAAAGCTGGAGAGATCCTCACCAAGCGACTCCGCTACATGGTTTTCAAGTCCATGCTGAGACAGGTACGGCTGTCGAGGGTTGCACCCCGGGGTGAGTATGGCTCCTCTCTTGAGCTCTGTGGACATAGACTGTAAGAGCTCTGTCGTGTTCCGTAGCTAGAGATTCTGCGTGGGTGCTCAGCCTCATCTTGAGAGGCTGGTGAAACGTCCGTAGATGTAGCTTCAGCCTGTCTGCTGCAGCTGGGCACTGGGTTGAGACAAATGCTGTCCCCCTCCAGCATTGGGAAACCACAGAAGACAAAGTGATCTTCATTTTCCTCATTCCCCACTCTTTCCCTCTTTCTCCCGTGAACCTGGGATACTCTGTCATGACTCTTGCCCTCAGGCGATATCCTTCATGCCTTTCATTCCACAGGTTCAAGATCATTGCCTTGACTCATCATTCCTTACTGCCTAGTTTCGTTAAGGAGACTGATGTGGTAACCCACAGGCACTGTTAGCTCAGTGACATAATAGGACAAAGTCCACCTCACACTTTGTATCCTCAAAATGCTTAGAATGGGCAGTGTGGATATTTTCCTTAAAGAAGAAGTAGGATTTGGGAAAGGTAACCCAGGGCAGCCAAGAAGAAGGAGGAAGGACTGTTGTTTGTTTGTTTGCTTGTTTTGTTTTTTTAGTAATTGTGAGAAATTTGCGTATGACTTTAAAAATAGTATGTGATCACTAGTCATTTGCTGTTGACTAAAAAGGTGTTCAAACATCCTAGCCCAGGCAAGCCGGAGGCACTGGAACCCAGTTCGGAAGCAGCAATGTTCCATGAGAAGAGGCCAGTCCCATATTCCTGGCTGTTGCTTTGTTTTTTAAGATTTTTTTTTTTTAATTGCACGTATATGGGGGAGAGGGGAATAATGTGCACATGAGGGTAGGTGTCTGCGGAGGTCAAAAATGGCCTCAGATCCCCTGGGGGTGAAAGGTTACTGTGTGCTGCTAACACTGGTGCTGGGAACCAGACTCCGCAAGAGCAGTGTGCCCTTTAACCTCCAGCTTCCTGCGCAGCTGTTTTTGATCCCAAGGTCCTTTCCCAGTCTTCCCAGCCACACTTCAAGAGGTAGCTTGTTAGCTCCAGGTGTTTACAGCCAGGACCGAGCCTGACGTGTGAAAGGGCCTGATTTTATGGTGGCCTTTCACCTTGGGCTTTCTGTCAAGCCATATTCAACACCGGGGTTCTACTTACCCTCCCGCGGTAGACCTTGGCAAACCACCGGATGCGGGATGCTCATCTGGCCACCAGCCTGCAGGCTAGCCCTCAGGTCTGCTGTTCTTCAAGAGCTGACTGGCTGGCGTCTGCGATGCCCTTTCCATAAACTGTTCAGTACCTCAAACATATGAAAGCCGCTGCTGCTGAAGTATAGTATTAAGAATTGCAAGGTAGTCAAACCTGAATGGCCTCTGTTTTCAAGGATGTCGTGTTCCGGGCGGGGAGGGGGGAACACTTTAGTACCTGAGAATACTAAAGAGTGCATTGATACAGGCTCTAGTGAATCATTGCACTTTGGTGATTTTTTTTTTTTTTTTTAGTATGTTCTATGTAAATCAGTCTCTGCTTTGAGCATCGTTGATTCAGATATCTATAAAGGCCGAAGTTATTTGTGACAGACATAAGTTCATACTTCAGAACCACGGTCTTTCCTCTGCTTGCTTTAATAGATGAGATACCAGAAGGAAAATCTTTTTTTAAATATCGAACGTTATTTGAGTGCACATTGCTTTTGACTTTTTAACCTCATTCATTTATGCTACCCTGACTACTGTTAACTCTTTGGGTGTTTAGCTTCGCTCCTTTGATACTGATAAATGTCTCAAACTTCCAAATTTCCAAACTTGAACTTTTGACTTCTCTTTCCTCAGTAAGCTTACTCCATACCTACTCTTCATGCCTCTCTGTAGCATTGTTCAGACTAAAACCTTGAGGACTCCCCTCTCTGTTTAATATTTTGCCTCTCCACCGATTGATCGTCAGCCTTATAGCTGCTCTCATTACCTCCATCCTCACCCCAGTGTGGATGCAATACGTATGCCACAAGGGAGATTCTGTAGTCTGTACAGTTGTCAGAGATCGTGCCCAGTGTGCATTGCCCAGCCACACCTAGTCATAAGCAATGGCACCCTTTTCCAGCACACGACATCTCCAAGACTCTAGGCAACTGCACAGTCATGGGAGAGAGGCTCAGGGGAACCCCGTTGAGAGGAAGAAGTTTATTTAGAGATAACAGCGGTTGTTTGGTTTAAGCTACCACAGCCTGCTCGCTTTGCTTGAGAGATTGAGTGGGCCTAGGCCTCAGTGCTTTTGTGTGTGCTCCATCTTCTCTCAGACGCTCCTATCTCCCATGTCTGCTCACAGGGCCCCTTAGAAAGGCCTGCCTTCTCTGCCCCTTCTCCACCTCGTCCCCCACTTCTGTGACATGTTTCTGTCCAGGGTGTTAATTGTCATCTAGACTGTGCACATTTGTTTACTTGTGCCTTCTTTCCCAAGAGCTGAGGCCTTACGGTGACAGTAGCATTGTTAGCCTTCACTGCTTAATACTTGAAGTTATGATAGTGACAAGGAGAATTTTTTTTTAAATATAAATTAACAAACAAAATATTCCAGTCACGTGTTTGTATGTTAACTCACTCTTCTGCCAATTGAACGTTAAATTCTGGATGCCAAGCGCAGGGGATGTGTGATAGTTAATGTTGTCACTTTCTCCTAGATCTGAGAGTTTCATAAACAGGGCATTAAGATTTAAAAACAAAATGCTTCTTGTGTTTCAGGACGTAAGCTGGTTTGATGATCATAAAAACAGCACTGGCACACTGACCGCCAGGCTCGCCAGTGACGCCTCGAATGTTAAAGGGGTATGTGCGCACTCTGGGTGGGTGGATGTCTTCTTCCATTTTGATCCAGAGCCATTTTGAACAAGACCAAGTTCCTCACTATAGGTGTTAGTGACTATCTTTAAGAAGATGTACATAGGGGCTGGAGGGGGAAATAATGTAAATATCCATTTAACTCACTGGGATATCACATGTGTTAAACATAGATTGTATCGTATGTAACTTCGAAGCACTCTTTTGTTATTGGTGTAGTTGCTAGAAAAGGAACCACTTCGTGTGCTGCCGTTCCTTGAGGCTTTTCCTGAGGAGTGAGTGCGGCTAATGGAAGAGAGAGTGTTGACAGCGCGTTTTCCAGGGTCGGCCTGCTTTACTTCTCAGTTATCCAACAGAGTTGTCCTTGCTACTCAAGAGGACACGTGTACCTCCTGCCAGGGTATTTCTAGGAGCAAAAGGAATTAAGTCTTCCTTAAAATGATTGTAGGAAACAGGACATATATTAGAAATGATTGACTGCATAGAAGAAATAACTTTTGAGTTCTCACATCCTCAGATTTTGATTCCTGGCCGAGCACAGTTTCTTCTGTGCCCCCCCCCCCTTCATAGCAATACTCCTCATCAACAAGAGGATGCGTAAACTCAAACATACTTAGTCCCTGTTGTGTCCCCCTCAACCCTGAGCCTTTGTGTTGGTCTTCGTCTTTCAAGCTTCCTGTATGCCAGAACTATACAGATGATGTTTCAGGTTGGGGCTTCCGTTAAAATAGATTGCAACATGAACCCATCCACACAGAAGATTGGAAAATTCTTCAAAGTCCTAGAACTCTCGAGAATTACTTTCGTAGTTATCTTTTTTTGATGGATAAATCCAACACCAAAGACTTATGACAAGTTGTGTAGGACAAAAATGAACAAATAAGACATAATTATGTATTTCATGTTACAGACGAGGCTTTTGCCCTCATGCAGTCTGCTTGGTAGGCCAGACCATCAAAAGTGCAAAAGGATGGCTAGAGACAGGACGTAAGAGTTAGGAGAGGGCCTTTGAGGAGGGGAGGGAGGGAAGGCATGCAGGCCCGCCTCAGTGATGTCAAGGAGGCAGGAGGCCTGAAGGAAGGGCAAGTGCCGTTCTTGTAGGAACGGAAGTCTGTTCCGGTAAGATCAGAAAGTGCTGACGTCCCAATTCTAGCACTTTCCTCAGAAAGGAAGATTTTTGCAATCTTTTGATTTACCTTGATTCTTTGGCTCTCATGATCCAAAGCAGGATATGCCTGTGTCTTGAAGGTTCCAGCAGGGAGATGCTCTAGGCGCTTCTGTCCATCAGCAGGTGCTGTGGAGAGTGAGTTCTGTGAAGGACTCAGATGCTGACAGAGGGAGCACCCTAGTGCGCCCCCATCCTGCAGTCTTCCAGACTGTTGCCCTTGACCCTCACACGAGAAATGTGCAGGAAGAGCTCTTTAAAGGTCACTCTGCAATTTGATCTGTGCACAGTTTAGCCAAGGCTCTCTTCAATATAAGTTTAGTTGTCTATACCATATATGTATATGAATCATATATATGTGCTATATATATGCACACTGCCTATATACACATACATGATGGAGAATATATATATTTCCTTTTTTTTCAAATTAAATAGAAGTAAATTAAACCTAAAATAAGTTTCAAATGAGGCCAGGTATATTTTAATATCCTTAATGAAAACACTAACCTTAGTTTACAAACAATTGGGTAACTCACATAAAAATTGCCACCATTCCCAGGTCAGTATCGTGGTCAGTGTCTTTAACTGTGCTCATTTGTGTAGCTTGCTTGGGTGATCATGCTGTGATACATAAAGATTTCCCGGTATTGAAAACTCAGCCAGGGTGAAGAGAGGGTTCAGTGGGTCGCAGCACCTTCTCTGCAAGCGTGAGGGCCTGAGTTTGAGTCCACAGCACTCACGTTAAAAAAGCCGGGCGTGGCTGTACATGCCTGTAACCTCAGCATTTGGGGGACAGAGGTGGGTGGACCTAGGAGCCCGTGAGTGAGCTTATGGTTAATGAGAGACCCTGTTTCAAGATGGTAAGGCAGAGACTGGTAAAGGAAGACACCACAACCTGCTCTAGCCTCCAACATGCTGGTGTACATGGAGCACATAATCACACATGTACATATATACCCCAGTACAAACACACTGAAAAAAAAATCAGAATGGAGAAAAAAAGCTAACTAAATCCTGGATTCTTTTTAATGATTTAATTGTTATTATTTTATGTACATTGGTGTTTTGTTTACACATATGTTGGTGTGAGGGTGTAATTCCAGTTCTGAAATTATAGACAGATGTGAGCCGCCATGTGAGTGCTGGGACTTGAACCTGGTCCTCTGGAAGAGCACCCAGTGCTCTTAACCACTGAGCCACCTCTCCAGCCCCTAAATCCTGGTTTATTGATCTACTTTCCTATTTAAGTAGAAATCAGGAAAATCCTCATTTAGAAACACAATGAACTTAGAGTAAGCAGTACTTTAGTAACTGAGAAGGTAATTAGGTATATTTGCATGAAAGTAAATTGTCCTAATTCTTAAGAGTACATAAACATGTATTTTACAGTTAATATAAACATATGTCTCTCATTTGTTGTGTTTTTCAGGCTATGGGTTCCAGGCTTGCTGTAATTACCCAGAATGTAGCAAATCTTGGGACAGGAATTATCATATCCTTAATCTATGGCTGGCAGTTGACAGTTTTACTGGTAGTAATCATACCGCTCATTATATTGGGTGGAATTATTGAGCTGAAACTGTTGTCTGGTCAAGCTCTGAGAGACAAGAAAGAATTAGAGGTTTCTGGGAAGGTGAGTCAAACTAAATACAATTCTTTTTTTTTTTTTTTTTTTTGAGACAGGGTTTTTCTGCCGCGGCTGTGCGGGATGAGGCTCTGCTGGACCTCACAGAGATCCACCTCCCTCTGCCTCCACAAGTGTTAGGATTCCAGGCGTGCACCACCGCACCCAGCTCGAAGCGCAATTCTTAGCTAGCAGAAAAACAATTCCTGGTGTGATGCTTGGCAGTTCCCTGCTGCTGGCTGTGCTGTGCTCTGAGGGTGTTTTTCCAACTTTAGTTTCCTGCAGATTCACAACAGAAGAAAGAGTGGGGAAACACCTCTCTGGTCTGAAAGACTGACGGCTGCTTTTCATGGCTTTTCTGGGTTCAGGCCATTGCCTCCAGTTTCTCCCAGGTTCCCATCCAGCCCTCTCCTTCCTTTCATTCTCTCCCCCCCACCCCCGGCCTGTTTCTTCTCTCCCCACTTTCTCTGTTTTTCGGTCTTTCTTGCTCTAAACCATTCCTGTATTCAGGAATGTGGACCCATTTTGTATTTCGTGATTGGGGATCTTTGTTATGGAAAAGTCCTAAGAGTATGTGTTCTTTCCATTTTAGATTGCTGCCCTTTCCCCTTTGTGGTGCCTTCTCCTTCCCCCATATCTGTTGTCCTTCACTTGATCCTGTTTGTTGTACACACCTAGCTAATTTTTTTTCACAGCTTAACAAATGCTTTTGTGGACTTACTGGATTTCCTTCACATGTTTTATTTCTTGCAGTGACCCTACCAGGTATGTTCTGTTATAACCAGATTTTTTTTTTCAGGTGAAGCTGACGGATAAGTAGGCTTATGCCTTCAAGCCAGTCACTCCCAGAGGCAGTGACTGCCTTCAAGCCAGTCACTCCCAGAGGCAGGATTCAAACTCAGGCAGGGAATTATCTAGGAATTAGCTAGGAATCCACATTCTGTTATGGTGGATCATAATCAGACATTACATGCTGTCTACAGAAATAAGAGTTGTGGATCAGGGCTGACCCCTTCCCAGTGTCTACTAGGGCTAAATCTACTGATGGACATTCGGAATTCCCAAGATTTAGGGCCTGGTCCACTGGAGGTGGGAGTGGCTTGGGTTCCCAGAGTGAGTGAGTGAGTGTGTGTGTGTGTGTGTGTGTGTGTGTGTGTGTGTGTGTTTGTTTGTGTGTGTACATAGGTGTATTTTATCTCCTAGCCATGCACCTTACTGATGTGAGTGATGAGGGAGGCCCTGGAAGTTCGTTATCACCAAGATTCCTCATCCTGCTTTCTTGGAGTTCCTTTGAGGGAAATACTTTTGATCAGCTTTCTCACCTCCAAACCGTTGTTTCTGGGGTCAGATGTCACGGTGTGAGTACCCTTAGTCCTTCTGGGTCAAACAACATCAGTTGCAGTTGGAAAAATCCTTCCTGAATTAATGACTTCCTTTAACAGTGTGTTTATTGAGGGTTTTTTGTTTGTTTGTTTGTTTTTTATTACATTTGAAGAAACGTGTTATGAGATAGTCCTGAAGTGATTGGAGTATCTTTCAGTGTAAGTAGAAAGATGACCAGTGCTAAGAACCAGGCATCAGATGCAAGTTCTTGACGTCATTTCAGCAGGAGTGAGGAAGAAAGGGGTATAAATGGAAATGGATGCATGTGTCTGTGGCAGATTTTCTGAGTCATGGTCAGGCTCTAATTCAGTAGTAGCTCCTCAGAGGGCCTATGGTACACAGAGACTATGGTTGTGGCTATACCAGCCATCCTGTTTAAAATTAAAAATCAACCAAATTCATGTAGGTCTCAGGGTACCATGTATTATTATCATCTGTGAGCTGTGTGTGTATTCTCTTACTTAATGCCAGCAGTAACCATGCAGAATTATCCTTACTGGGGAGATGATAAAGCCAAAAGGTTAGAGAGTTCCTGGATCTTGTCCAAAGTCACAAGGTGATGGACGTCCCTCGGATGTATTCCCTCTGCTCTTTTCCTCCTGTATGTATATCCTCCTATAGCTTATGTAAGGATATTATCCTTCCTTATTCTCCCTATAAAGTCCATTCTCCTATCTACTAGATACAAATATTTTCAGAGGCTTTTAACAAGTCGCTTACAGTCCAACCTTTCATTCTGGCTGCAGACCTGATGTGGTCTAGTCCTTGATGGGTCTGCCCTTTTCTCGCACTCCACTCTTCATTGTCCACACTGCTGGGCCACCGGGCCTTTGTGCCTCTATTACACGCCTTTCTGTTTCCCTTGGCTCTCATGAATGGCTCCTTGACATCATTCAGGTTTCTGAGTTATATTTTCAGAGGCCATGTACTCCCTGAATACATGGCTCCTCTCAGCCACTCATGTTTCTGTTTCATTTCTTTATTAATGAATGGTGTGTCTTCCTTGCTAAAAGATAAGTTCCACGAAGGACGAGTCTATCTCTGATCATTTGCCTCTAAAGCAATGAGGTAAGCTTGAGATTTCTAAGCAGTTCTATGTAATTTCACAGATCACGTGTACCCAAGTATGTGATGTCAAGGGCTGCTCATATTCCAACATTGTAATTTCGGGGCCTTTTTATGTAGGGACAGTGTGATGTCACGGACTGTTCATGTTTCCCATGTTTGATATCAGAGCCTTACTCATGGGGTCTGTGAAGTAGGCTATGTGCTCCATGCTTTAGAACCAGTCACTCCCAGAGGCAGGATTCAGACTCAGGAAGGGGTACTCCAGTAAGCTAGAAATCCACATTCTGTTGTGGTGGATTTTCTTTCCATTAGCATTTTCTGTCTGATACCAGAATATGCTCATAGCCTCCATCCTGTTGAAGCCTTGGGCTTGTCAGTGGTCAGTAATGTTATTAAGGACTAATGAGCTTTTATTGAAAACAGATATAGGTGTTTTGTTTTTTTTTTCAATCTTGAAAGCCATAACCAAACTTCAGTTTTTTTGAAGGCAGAAGGAGGATAGTGAAGAAGTTCTTTTTTTTTTTTTCAAATTATGCATTTTCCTTTCTACAAAACTATTTAGAAACACTTTCAAAAAGAAAGAGTACCATTTTCACTCTTTCAACTAAAAGTTCTTAATGTAAGCAAATCCCAGCACTCAGGGAGAGAGCAGCAGGTGGATCTCTGTGAGTTTGAGGCCAGATTGGTCTGCAAAGTGAGTCCAGGGCATTCAAGGCTACAAAGAAACCCTGTCTCAAACAAACAAACAACAAACAAACAAAAGAAAGTTCTTCTTTTGGGGGATTATTTAGTTTTTAAAATTGTGGAGAATGAAGCTGTAAGAACTCAAGTTCCTAGTTAAAGCTTTTTCTAGTTGCTTCATTGTGCCTCAAAATGAAGAGATTGTTCTGTGAAAAGTCTGTCCAGCATACTCTCATTTTCATCAGCGATAAACATGATATTTACAGACTCACCACAGCCCGGCACCCTTGCCTTAGAAAATGATGTGCAGAAAGTCTTTTAAACATTCATTGGACGGTAACCATGGACGTTGTTTTCCGTCACACATTGCTGTGGTTTGTTCAATGGTCTTTTTAACGCAGAAAAGCTCTTCTATATATTTGAACCTTTATAATGAGAAATATTTTTAATGTATCTAAGCAAAGATTGCCTGAATAAACTCTTTTCTCTAACATCTTATTTTCCTTACTTTCAGGATTTTTTTTTTAATGCGTATATAATTGGTGTGTGAGTGTGCAATTGTACATGAGTATGGGTGCCTGTGCATATGTATGGGGAGGTCAGAGGTCAGCCTCAGGGGTCATTTCTCAGGAGCCATCACCCTTGTCTTTTAGTCAGAGTCTGTCACTGGGACCTAGAGCCCACTGTTTAGGCTGGGCTGGCTGGCCAGTAAGTCCAAAGGAGCCTCCCATCTCCTTCTCCAGTGCTGAAATTACAAGTAGAGTGAGAGAAAGTAAGTGTGTGTGTACACATGTGTGTGTGTGTGTGTACACATGTGTGCTTGTGCATACACACGCACACGAATGTGTGCTGAACATCCAGAAAATGACCTGCTATAGCTATACCTTCAGATCTAAATGCATTTATAAAGCACGCAGCTAGAAAACCAAAGTCAAAACAAAACAAAAAAGCAGTAGCAAATGGTAGATAGAAAAATAGATGCAACAGATAGCAAAGCGTCATCAAGGCACTTAGCATACGGCATAAATGAGTGGTGCAGACTGAGAGAGCAAACAAAGGTAACATCAGATCGGGGTTTAGGGTACTGAGCAGAAACTGATTGGGGAGGAGGCAGCCATGCTGGAGTTGCCGACCGTCTCTGTGAATGAGCTTCTCCCAGAGGATTGAGCTCCATTCCCAGCACCCAGAGCTGTAACTCACAGCATCTGTAGCTCTGGGTTCAGGGGATCTGATGCCCTTTTCTGGCTTCCATGTGCAAGAGGGTGCACAGACACACAGGCCGGCAAAAGAAACACTGATGCACATAAAGTGATTTTTTTTTTAAATTTCTTTTTCAAACTAAGATAATTTGTATGGGATTCAGTGAAAAATAAGGGTATTTTCTATTTTGGGGTATAATTCTATAAATTATTATAACTCCATGGGATGAATCCTTGTTAAAATCAGTTCTGGCTCACGAAAGAGCCCGAGAGAAGAACATCTGAGCCAAATGAGGGGGGTTTCTCGGGTGTCCTAGAGTGTTAAAGAGATGTCAGAGGCCTTCTATCCAGTCCTTGCGCTTTACAGCTGAAGAGAATGAGAGTGGCAGCTCATCTCATGGCTGAGAGACTGAAGTATCAGTGGGGATGTTTCCATTCTTAACATCTCCACATTCCTTCACCCACACTATAAAACGTATGTACAAATATCCTGTTAGAGGTTCTGTGTTATTAGGACATGATTGGATGACAGAAACTTGGGGAGATCATGTCTGCCATGTTCCTCAAAAATAGTTTATTTTCAAATACCACTGAGATAAATGTTAATGAAAAATACCAAGGAATCAAACAGCAATAGAGTAAGCCATGGGAGTTTAAAGATGAACAAAGACATAATGAAAAGAAAATTATAGACTCTAGTATGTGCCTTTTAATAATAACTCTAAATATAAATGGTCTTAATTTTACAGTGAAAAGATGCAGACTGGATGAATAAATTTAGAAGCAATATGCAACAATATGTTGAAAAAACAAAAAAGAAAGAAAAAGCTCACCAAGAAAATATACAATTAGTAAGTGAAAGGATAAAAGCAAATGGAATCTGAAGCCAAGAAGGTTTAGCCACACTCGTAGCCAATAAAATAGAGTTTAAGGAAAAATCGGAATACATAACGAAGATTGCTATTAAGGGAATAATTACTCCCTTAAAGAAAAGATTATAGGTACCAAGTATCAGAGCATCTGACTTTACTGCTACTGGACCTAAAAGGAGATATGGGCCTCCAATACAGTAGTAGTATGTGAATGGACCATCCCACTCTCTCCTGTATATTATGTAGATTTAAAAGAATTAACAACTTGGCATTCTCACCACAGCAGGGCAAACTGCAAAAGCAGTGCCAAGAGGAATGTTTAGGTTGGTGAGCTCCTATACCACAAAGAGATCTCAGCCTAGTGATGCATTCAAGGTCTTGTAGAAAGGAGAACAAAACCAAACCCAAAACAAAGAATAATGATCAGGACACAAGCGATTGAAAGAGAACATAAAAGAACCATAAAGGACCAATGAGGAAAGATGGCTCCATGGGCATTAGCACTTACTGCCTTTCCAAAGGATCCACGTTTGGTTCCAAGTCTTGGCGTCAGGCCACTCACAATTATCTCCAGGGGATCCAGCACCCTTTTCTGGCCTCCATAGGCGTGTGCATACACATGACATGTATACAGATACATAAAAATAAATTAAAGGACTCATTAAGCAGAGGTAGTTTTTTTAAAAGATCAAGTTGCAGAACACTCAGTTAGCCAAGAGAAGGTCCAAATAAATAGAACTTAAAAACTGGGAGTGTGGAGGAACACTAGGAGATTTTAAAATTTTTATTTAATAAAAATTCTTAATTTATATATGTCATATATACATGTGATATATATTATTTTATGTGGGTTATATGCACATGAATACAGGTGCTGTAGAGGCCAGAGGTGTCAAATGCTCCTGGAGATACAAGTAGTTATGAGCCTCCTGACGTGATTATTGAGCACTGAATTGGGGTCCTCTGGAACAGCAATATGTGCACTTAATTGCTAGCCATTTCTCCAGCCCTATTAGGGCATATTTTTAGGGGGAAAATGCTTACACTATAGCAAATTTATAAGAAATGGAATGATTCTGGACAAATACAACCTACCAAATTAAATCTAAGGAATTTAGGAAATGAAATACAACAAAAACATGAGATTGAATGATAAGTTTCCCAGCCAAAAAAGTCCACACGACGACAAAGAAGAAAGGAAAGAAACCTCTCCAAACTTATTCTGTACAGCTAAGAAGCTACATTACCCAGGTACTAATACCTGATAAGGACAAAAAAACCAAATAACCTTACAGAACAACAAGACCCCCAGAAAAGGACAGCAGTGTGTCTAGTAAACAGACGCAAAAATTTTTACACTCTGTGCAAAATGAGTAAGAAAGAGGGCTGGCCAAGAAAAGCTTATGCAGACAGGCATGGTGAACGCTTGTGGTCCTGACATTCACGAGACAGGCAGGAAGAAAGACACGCCGGGCTATGTAGTGAGATGCTGTCTCAAGAAATCAAACCAGGAAAGGTACGCTGCGGTAGAGTCGAAATCACCCTCAGGATGCAAGAAAAGCTCAATACACACAGTTCAAAACTGAGGCACATGAGTAAACACACGGTTATCTGAGGAAATCCAGACACAGCGGTTGAAGAAATTCCACATCCCTTCTCGACGAAAGGCTTTGACTAGTGTAGAAGGATCACGCATACTAAATGTTGTGCATGGCATGTGTATAGCTAATATCGTGAAACAGGAAAAAGCTGGAAGCATTTCTTTAAAATCAGGAGTAAAATAAAGAGCAACTAATCTCACTTCTGTTCAATTTTAGCTAGAGAGATCACACGTGAGAAATATTATAAAGGCAGGAAAGACACAAAATACGATGTATATTAAACAGGAAAAGACTTGGCTGAAAGACTGCCAGAGCTCATGAATTCACTAAAGCAGCATATACAAACAAAAGCTAACTTGCAAACATCAGTAGCTGTTTCTCACACCAACCAGCACTTCACTAAGACAAGTTAGGAATCCATTCCTAATAACCCCAACTCCTAAGGATTTTCACTCTACAACTGAGAACTGATGAAAGAAGTTGAAGACCATACAAGGAAGGACGGCCTCCTGTGTTCATGAATCAGGAAATGGCATTCAGAGTCCATATGTCTCAAGGCAATTTGCAAATTCATTTTCTACGGGCTAGCTACAAAAAGAGAAAAGTGGTTAAAATACGGTGTATGTGTATCATTGAGTATTATTCAGACACAAAGAAAAATAAAATTCACTTGCAGAAAAATAGAATTGGAGTGTATCGTGTTAAATGAGACAAAGCAAGCAAGAATCTGATTTGCTTCATGGGTAGATTAGGTTAAGATGAGAGAAGAAAACTGTCTTGGACTGAGAAGGGACGAAGAGAGAGGGTGAAAGAGTAGATGGACATGATATGGAAATACCAGCGAGTCCTGTTCGTTTGTACCATTATTATTTGTTAATGACAAACAGCATTTGCTCCCTTTGACCTGCTGTTTTGACTTTCAAGAATTTTCCTAACTATTTCGTATTGATAAATGCTCCTATTCAAAGGTATTTTAGAAATGCTGGTTTTAATAAGATTTGAAAGTACTTCTAGGTATGCAATGTTAAGGTTGTCTGTTACACCATACTGCATATATTAAATAACCTTGGAAAATGCTCTTTATTTTATTTAAAACAGTATAGAATTCAGAATCTATTTTATTATTAAAGATGTATATGCTTGGGGGGAAAAAGCAATGTTTAAGTTAATGTGTAATATGATCATATGGAACTTTTTGTTTTGTTACATATTCCAGATACTATGTTTTAAAACAATGGAACTTATAATGAGAAAAATACTACATTTTAAAAGATATGAAAAGCCAGGTATCATGGTGAATGGCAGTATTAACATTACTTGAACTGAAGTGAGACTTTCTCATGTTTTAAGCCAATCTTGCTTATTTTTAAGACCCTGTCTCAAATAAATAAATAAGCAAACTAAAACAATTATAGGGTTAGGATTTGTCCACTGTAGAAGAAAGAGCACTATTAAGGACATACTGAATTCTCAAGATACCTTTTTTAAAGCCAAGTAAAGACAGTGACTTCAGGCAATCTGTCAACTTTAGTCTCTATAAAGATGGGGGAAAGATTAGTTGATCTCACAGCTGGCTCTGAATCCAGTTTGAGAAATTACTTAATATTCTTTTTCAGTAGAGAAGATGCTCATAGATAATACTAAATGCTCAATTCAGTATAATAAATTACTTTTATTAATATGGTTTATAGGATTCAAATTAACTTCCTGTTGGATCTTGTGCCTGTTGTGTTACAGATTGCTACTGAAGCAATAGAAAACTTCCGCACTGTTGTCTCTCTGACCCGGGAGCAGAAGTTTGAAAATATGTTTGCACAGAGCCTGCAGATACCATACAGGTAAGGAGCCCTGAAGACTAGCCAGGGCTCTGAGGAGATTTCCAAGCAGGACTGCAGTTTTCAGGATTGCTTTTGTGAGAAAGCAGGTGAAGATGCTAGAACCAACACCTGAGATTATCAAGACAGAACTAAAGAGACCTGAGTCTAGTCAGGGGCAACTGTGAACCAGTGAAGGCTTGTGACATGGGAGGGAGAAAAGAGGACAATTGTTAATCTTCTGGTGTCCAGTTGGGATAATGACCCCACTGAATAGTGTGTATTTGGGGTGAAGGTTTTCTATGGAACATGAAGTCAGAGGTGTTGTAGGACACTGAGGTGTCTTCTGGGGATATTTTCTGTTCCTTTCTTTCCTGGGGAGACTTTCTCTTCTCCCTTTACCCCAGCAGTATATATACGGCTCTAAAAGTGACCAGAAATGTGAGTAAGACCAACCCTGGAGTCTCAGCTTCTCCTCTAGGACAAGGCAAGAACTGGGCCTTATTATTTCCAACCACCTTCGTCATAGTCATGGCAGGCCCTCTTTTTTTCTGGAAACATTTCCATTTGAAATCTCAGGTAGCAAGACATGAACAAAGTTGGTGGGTTTAAACCAGAATAGGATGGTCAAAGGGCTGCTGCCCATCCCCACCCTGTTCCTGCCCACACCTCCAGTCCCAAGATCTTTGATGGTCAGAAATTCCTGGAATGTTAATCCTTTGTGAAGCCTTCCCTGGCTCCAGACAGTTAAGTGCTTTTTCTTCCCATAGCACATTTCCCTGAATTCCCTCCACTGCGCTGAGACTCTGCCACTCATCTGGAGGCCCACATGCAAAGACAGGCCTGCACCCTGTCACCCACAGCTTGAGTGTTGGGTAGATGTGTTGGGAGGTGTCCCATTCTTCTGGACCCCAGTGTTGTATGTCCCACAGTGGGGGAAAGGGAAGGACCATTCCTTTGTTAATGTAAAGCAGGCTCTTCTCAGGGCTCCAGGCTCCAGTGCTCTAGCCCACTGAGCTGTAATAATCTCCTAAAGATGAAGACAGCACCGAGTCTCAGAGATGAGGCAGTTTTCCAAGTTCACACAGCTAAGCAGACCGGGATCAATTGAATTGAACTGAACTGACTGAGAAATGAGATGGAGTGAACGTGAGTTGCTTTTGTTCCAGAAATGCTCTGAAGAAAGCGCACATCTTCGGGATCACCTTCTCCTTCACGCAGGCCATGATGTACTTTTCCTATGCTGCTTGTTTCCGGTTCGGTGCCTACCTGGTGGTGTGTGAACTCATGACTTTCGAGAATGTTATGTTGTAAGTACTGGATTCTTAAATGGGTGATTATATGAATATATTGCTTTTCTCCAGGCCTTTGAACCAAGGACATTTGCTGACACACCAGTCTTAGGTTTAAAACCTTAGATGTCAAATCCATCTTCTAATTAGTGAGGGCCAGAGGGATCTTGTGAAAAGTGGCCATTTTAAAAAGATCCCACACCTTGAAACACTATAGGAGGAAAAATTAACCGTCCATGTGTCTTATTTAGTTGTAGTTTAAAAAATTGCAGTGTTTTCCTTTAGCATGTGTATTGAACCCCCAAAAGAGGAAGTGACGGATCCCAGTGTTCTGGAATACTCTCAGGCATCACGCCAGTTTCAGGCTCACTGTTTACTAGGACACGTGACACGTGAAATGCGTATGGAGAAAGGCAGGGAAGGAGTTACTAACAAAGCAAAGGGCCTTTGAAGGATTTTCCTGTACGTGATGGGTGAGGAAAATGAAAGTTTCCCCTGTTTTAAAAATAGTTTAGCAATAGACTTAATCAGACATGGTACCCATTATAACAGGAGGTGTAGGCCAATTTAGGGGAAGTGTCAAGGCCTAAACATTGACAACTAGGTTCTTTCCAGTCTGTGCTGTGATAGCCATGTCACAAACGTAGGTGTGTCTTAGCAGCTGCATGGCGTGATATGTAAGGAGATATTTTTTTATAGGCATTGTGAAAATTTGATGCCATTCCCACAACCAGCTACTTAAGTCTCAGAAATAATGGAATTTAAAACATTATTTTGTGCATAAGTCAGTTGTACTTGTTATATAAATTTTACATGCCACACAATAGGTGTAGTTCAAGGAAGTTTATTCGAGACAGAGACAGTGGGAGAGCATAGAAGAGAAAAGGGAGGATGAGGAGAGAGAGAGAGAGAGAAATTGAGAGAGCGCAAGGGAGAGTTGGGGGTTCAGGGTGGCGGATGGGTTATTTCCTGCACACCTGGTGCAGTTGATGACATAGGATATAGGTGGTGACTCAGGACATTGGCAGGACCCTAAAGGCCCCCTGAGGGCAGGCCAATTGAATTGCCTGCACACCAACATAACATTCTTCCCTTTTTATGTAATTAAAACTGAGGAATTAGGAAGGGGCGGATAGAGAGAAAAAGGGAAAGAGGGAGAGGGGACTGGGGAGAGGGAGAGAGGAAAGCAAGAGCTCAAAAGTGGCCAGCTGACATGCTGAGGAGGAGGGAAGCTTCTGCCCTGGAAAGTTCAGGGTAGAGGGTGGGGTTTGCCAGCCATGCCCAGCAGCAGGTAGGGACCCGACAGTACTGATCTGAGTTGGGCATAAAAGCTCTCATCAAACTTGACTTCTGTGTTACTGGATTGGGTAGTTGGTTGTGGGCAAAAGTCAGAGCTGTCCCTGTCTATGCTTCATCTTGCAGCAGCCTTGTGTGGGAGGTAGAGTGTGGGGGAAGGGGTGGTGGAAGGAGAGAGAGACTATATAAACGAACAAGCATTACAAAACCTTCTGAGTCACAGACATCCTGCTCATGTTTGTTGACCGAATAAGTCACAAGGCAAACCCCGATTCAAAGGGTTGGGAACCACACTTTATCTTCTAAACAGAAGTATTTGCAAAGGTTGAAGAGAGATGAAAGGATTGACTATTTTCTTACCATCCACACTGCTATGCATTTAAGGAAAAAGTGTCTCATCTAAAACCTTTTTAAAAAAAATTATTTGAGAGAAGAGAGAGAAACCACAGAAAGAAGGAAGGAGAGGAGAAGAGAACCAAAACTTCTGGATTATATAGTGAAGATCCTCTGGGGGGCGGTGAAGCCCTGGCCCTGGGCTAAGGAGTTCAGGGTAGAGGGCAAGGTATGCCAGCCACGTCCTACAGCAGGACCCAGGGATGCTGGGAGAACCTAGAGGCCAGGTCCACTTTGGAATGTAAATATGCACCTCAGCGTCTTGTCTCCCTGTCTGAAACCCAGCCCCTCCCAAATGTGTACTTTCTTGTTGCTCTCACTCTATGTAAGTTACTCTTTGAATATGCGCTTTCTAAAAAGGAGATAAGTACCCATAAGGAATGTCTTCAGGTAGTGAGTGCACTTTATTCTTTGGGTACCGTAGTTACTTTTGCTGGTACTGTGATAAAGTGTCCTGACAAAAGCAACTTGGAGAAAGAGTTACCCCAGACTCCCAATCTGAGGGAGCACATTCCATCGTGACAGGGAAAGCGAGTCAGCGGGAGTGCAGACAAGGCCAGCTGGTCCCATTGCACCAGCAGTCAGGAGACAGTATGAACAGGAAGTCAGGACCGGATAGAAAGCTTCCAGGTCTGTCCCAGTAACCCACTTCTTCCTGCAAGGTTCCAGTTCCTAAAAGTAACACAACCTTCCCCGACAGAGCCACCAGTGGGGACCAAGTGTCCAAGTACATGAGCCTGAGGGTGGAGAACACATTTCATATTCAGTCACAACACTGAGCACTTTCCCATTCTTCCCTAAACCATAAAATAAGCCAATGAGCAAGTAATGAATGACTTCCTTAATCGTTATGGTTCAGATGAGTACAAAGGGTATTGACAAGATACTCAATCCCTAGCACTGTAATCAGGACAGAGAGCCCAGCACCCTGCTCTGTTTAATACTGATTAGAAAAAGGCTCTTTTTTTTTTTTTTCTTTTCAACTCTAACCAAACTCTTGAACACATAAAGGGAAACAGCATTCTTATGAGAGTATTTTGACAAAGAATGTGAGCAGTTTGTCACGGCTGCCAGACGCCGTGGCAAAGGGACAAAGGTGGGAGACCTCAGGCGTGGCCTCTGGGACCAGAGAGGCTGGAGTGGAGTGTTGTCTGGCCTGCCTGGGAAGGAGCAGGTGACAGCATTCTTCCATTCTTGCCTCAAGCCCACAGCCCTAGGTATAGTGATTCTAACCCACTCCAGGTACAGAGGAGTCCTTAGGAAGCCTGGTGGCTTCTATCTCAAGGGTTCCCACTGACAGTAAAGCAGAGGACCCAAAGTCGACTAAGGACTGCAGGGAGCACCATTCTCTCTTCCTGAGAGAACTAGACCTTGGGAGAATCAGGCCAGCTCCTAGCTGCTGTCCTTCATCTTCTGGTGTAGCTGAGGCATTACCAGTGGGGGAAGTGGATGGTGAGAGGAATCAGGCCTAGGCTGACTCAGGGAGGGGCCATGGTGGTGTCTTCATAGCTCCTGTGTGTGATGTTGTTCTATACAGAGCAGTGGTCATGCAGCATTCTGCTCCTGGGTGTAGAACTGGCAGCTTGCTTACACAGAAGCACATGGTTTTTGTTTGTTTGGTTTGGTTTTCAGGGTGTTTTCAGCTGTTGTCTTTGGTGCCATGGCAGCTGGGAATGCAAGTTCATTTGCTCCTGACTATGCAAAAGCCAAAGTAGCGGCATCACATATCATCAGGATCATTGAGAAAGTCCCTTCCATTGACAGCTACAGCACGGAAGGCCTAAAGCCTGTGAGTTTGTTCTTTCACTTATGTGACCTGCTAACCCCATGGTTAAAAGTAGTTGAAGAAGAAGCTTAATAAAATCTGTGCTTCTTGACATATATTGATTGTAATATAAAATTGCCCAGGCCTTGGGTTTATTTCATTAAAACTGATGTATGGTAAAAGCCAGTACTTTCACATGGCAGTTACAAAGAGAGATAAGAATACTGTCCTCTTGATAGGCCAAGTCTAGAGGAAAAGCTTTATTACATTTGTGTTATGCGTTTGGATGGTGTTAACGCCTCCGTATAAATCCACGATTCTCTTTTTAAAACGATTTTTAATTTAATTTTATTTTTTTGGTTATATATGTGTGTGGGAGGTATTCACTTGCTGCCATCCTCACGTGGGGGTCAGAGGGCAACTTTAGGAGTTGGATCCAGGGGTTGAATTCAGGTTGTCAGGCTCAGCAGCAAGGTTCCTACCTATGGAAGCACCTTGCTGGCCAAGGCATTGATTCTCTTAGAGTCTGTTTATTAAATCCTGGCTTTTCGAAGTGAAGTTCAACTTCATTTCAAAGTTCATAGCGGAATTTCACCACATTTGTTAGGAACCACCTGGCTGGGGTCTTTTTGCTCTCCATGGATAGAATCCATGAGCATGACGGTTAGAACGCTTTCATTCTCAGGAGTTCTAAGCCCTTGAGGGCCTACGCCCTAGGGAGCTGAACTAGCAGGCTCTGAGCTTTGAGAACTGGGGAGCCTATTACCCCAGACTTTCAAAGCCAGAGACTATGGCTGCTAGGTGCTGTGGTAGAGATTTAGTGCCCTAGGCTTTTATTACCAACTGCCCTGGTAATTTGAAACTATTAAAATTCTCACTGACCATCAGCAGTGAGCAGTAGCCGCTGGCAGTACTTGCTAGGTGTTATAGCTGTTGGGCAGGACTCCGTGTTCGGTTCCTTATCTCCTACAGCAGTTAGCCTAGGGTCTCAGGACTTTGCTCCTCAAAGCTTCGTGGTCCTTCCAACAGCTGGAGCCTAGAGTTTATATAGCTCTTCACAATCATGTCTCCCCCTGCTTCCCAACCATGTCATTCTCTACAACTCTTCAGTTACCCTTCACTGACATGGCAGCCATTGCTCCGCTGCTGCTGCTGCTGCTGCCTCTTCGCCGTGTGGTCAGCTCAGTCCACTCTGTTGATGAGAAAGAGCAAAAGGAGCAAGCGAAGACCTATCTATCAAGACAAGTATATCAAGAGTACACTGACACTAATTGCAGCTTCTGCTGGGCACCAGTGCTCTCCTGCTGTCTTGGGTGGAAATGCTTGCTGGAGACTTCCACAGCAAACTATTTAGAACAGCTCCAGATGGAAATCATGCCTCCCATCCCCCATTGAAAGTATGCTTTTTGCAGCAAGCAGCTGTAATTGCAATACCACTTTCTTCAGACATTCATGTGTTCAATGCAGCCGAAACAGCATGAGGGCAGTTCCTGCAGCTCTCAAAGGAGTTGCTTAGCTGACAATCTTCTGCTCAAGGAAGCCAGATAATAAGAGAAGGACCTGTTGAATTGCCCATTTTTGGACTCCTTTAATCCTTCATACAAAGGATTAAAAGGGTGTGTACGATAAAGACAGTGAGTACTCAGCACAGAGCCAAAGGTACTTAATAGTGTTTAACAGTGGTATTTAACAGTATTTAAGAGTATTTAATAGTATTTAGGAGTTGTCCGAGCACCCATGGAATGGTGGGTCCTTTTGGTCCACCTGGCAGCTGGAGGTAGCTAGGGTCAGCTCTGCGCTATGTCTTCCATATTGCTGAAATCGAATTGACTGCTGCCATTCTCACTCTAGAATCAGTTAGAAGGAAATGTGAGATTTAACGGAGTCGTGTTCAACTACCCGACCCGACCCAACATCCCAGTGCTTCAGGGGCTGAGCCTGGAGGTGAAGAAGGGCCAGACACTCGCCCTGGTGGGCAGCAGTGGCTGCGGGAAGAGCACAGTGGTCCAGCTGCTGGAGCGGTTCTACGACCCCCTGGCCGGGACAGTGGTGAGCACGCTTTTGGATTCCGATCATCTTAGTTTTCATCATCCAAGTGCCTGGAGATTATTAACTCTTGTGTACAAGCCAGTGTTGGTTTTCTTTTTCACGTCTTTAAGTAAAAGCCCCACTGAGAAACTATAGCTATAGTTTGCTATCTAAACTGTACCATCCACCCCAGGCACCTTGTCCGTCATCAGTGTCCCTCTGTTTTCCTTCCCAAGGAGCCTACTTACCACCGTCTGCCTTGTATGAGAAAGGCATCAAAACTTAAAGTAGGTTGAAAAATAGAAAAGGGGACTAGGCATTACAAGGAGATTCAAGCCAATTGCTAGGAAGAAAAGGATGTCAGTAAGAACAGGGGTGGTTTGGATAAGGTGAGGACGGAGAAGGCATGGTGATGTAAGGTAGCAAATTAATGAAAGGTTTCCTACTCTCAGGAAACAGTTTGGCATATCTGAAGGATGGTTGGGAGAAAACATGGAGATTTAGGGAGTGTGGACCAGTTGACAGTGAATGAGGTAAGAATAGCAGCAGGGTAGGAGACGCTGGAGGGTACAAGCTCAGGAGGAGGAGTCTGGAGGCCTGATGAGAGTGCTCAGCAGCCAGGGTGCTCCCTGCTCCCTCAGAGGACCTGGGTTCAGTTCCAAGCACCCACATGGTAACTCCATTTCCAGGGGAATCTCTCTGTTTGACCTATTGACCTATTTGTCCTCTGTGTGCACGTGATGCACATACACATAAATAAAAACCAATAAAGTAAAGATTTTTTTTTTTTTTAGAGAGGGTTTTTTTTTTAAGTAATCTTGGCTGTCCAAGAACTAGCTCTGTAGACCAGGCTGGCCTCAGAGCATAGAGATCCATCTGCCTTTGCCTCCCAAGTACTGTGATTAAAGGCATGTGCCACCACTGCCTGGCTTAAATAAAATAAAATAAAAATTTTAAAGGAGGAATATGAAGCATGTTTTGGCTGTGAATTTAAATGAATGTAGAGGGATATAGAAAAAAGCATGCAAAGAAACAGAACCTAGAGCAGAGAATTGTCATTATGTATGCATTTAGGTTATCCATGTATTCAGAGCTGATAGCCATTGCAGAGATAAGAATAGTGACCCAAACACTGATGCCAGTCAGCTCGAAGGCATCCCGGCCGCCATAATGACAAAGGGGAATGGGGAGTTTTCAACCCGATACCCCTGGCTTTTTAAACATCCCGCACAGTAATTATTCAAGAACAATCATTCTTTACTGAGCGTGTTAGTTAGGTTTTTTATTGCTTTGAGGAAACACCATGACTTAGAAAACAAGTTGAGAAGGAAAGGGTTTATTCAGCTTACACTTCCACAAGAGGTCAGGACAGGAACTTAAAACAGCACAGGATCCTGGAGGAAGGAGCTGATGTTGAGGCCGGGGAGGGCTGACTTGCTCCCTGTGGCTTGCTCAGCCTGCTTTTTTATAGAACTTAGGACCGCTACCCCAGGGATGACCACACCCACCATGGGCTGGGCCCTCCCCTCCCCCACTGATAACTAATTGAGAAAATGCTTTATAGCTGGATCTCATGAGGCATCTCCTCAACTGAGGCTCCTTCCTCTCTGATGACTCTAGCTTGTATCAAGTTGAAACAAAACCAGCCAGGACACTCAGTTTATTCGATAAGTTAAAAATGTTTTGCATCTTTTTACTTTATTAAAAAGTTTTTTTTTTTAAGTTCTGATTTTATGCTTTAAGTTTTGTTGTTAAAATTTGACCATAGAACTCCAAAACAGCAGTTCTCAGCCTGTGGGTCACAACCCCATTGTGGGTCGCATGTCAGATATTTACACTACAATTCATAATAGTAGCAAAATTACAGTTATGAAGTAGCAATGAGATAATTTTATGGTTAGTGGTACTTTTTTTCAGAGCACGTACGTGTGCACACACGTAGCATTTAGTGACTGCACCACTGAACAGTAGCTGTAACAGGCTCTAACAGTAAGAGCTAATCATTGGGATTGGCCTTACATTATTCCCTGAACAAGTTTTACATGCCTAGAAAGGCCTTCACTTAGCCTTGCATCTTGAGAGCAATTTTCACCAATTCCTGTGTGGTCTCCTATCAGACCACTGGCGTGCCTCTACCACAGAAGCGGTGCTTGAATCTATTTTATTTTCTGGGCTTCCAAACGTGTTTCTTAGAGGAAGGATTCTTTGGACAATATGGGTTTAAATGGTTCCCAAACCTTGTGTATTTTACAGTTATAATTAGGGCTAAGAGTGTTATTGTTTTTGGAGAAATTTACAAATTCCTTAAGACTTCCTGGGACCATTCAGACCTGCTGGTAATTCTGTGAGATAATAGGTGTTTTGCTTCCAGGGATATAGATATAGAATGAATTCCTTTCAAGCTTATTTCTTCAAGTTTGCTACAATGCTATACTTGTTAGGAAAAGAAATTGAAATTCCAAGTAACAGCTTTCAAATATATAACCCAAAGGGAAATGGAGTCAGTATTGTGGTATACAGAGGCTTGAATTAATCAGGCACTACACAGTTAGAAAATATGGGTTTTAATATTTTCTCCCATTTATAACATAATTCACTTAGACAATCACAGAATCCTTTTCTTCCAATACCACAAACTATTGCAAATGAAATCTGATACTGCTCCTTATCAAAATATACAAGACAATCGCTGTTTTATATAAAACCATTTTATATGTTAACTTGTTCCAGAAAACCTTTTTTTTTTTTTTTTTTCCTTTTTGGCCGGTTTAAAAAAACAAATGTTGTTACAAATATTTACAGCATCTTCTTCTGTTAGATGAACATTCTTACAAACAGAAAGAGAATTTTATGAGCAGACCATGTAAAACGCTAGACCATGTTAGAGGCTTCTAGCTGTGCTCTTCTATGGATCTCTTGCTTGTGTGTTTTGAGACAGAGTTTTGCTACATAGTCCAAAGTGGCCCAGAACTTGGCATGTAGCTGAGGATGACTTGACTTTTCGGTGTTCTGCCTCAGTGCCTTAGTAGGCTCGCACTACCATGCCTGCCACATGCTTTTTACTGCTTCTTTCCACCCTTTACTTTCCACTTTGACTTATTAAAATGTTTAGAAATCTGGGAGAGCAGATGCACAGAATAGTTCCCGTGGCAACTGGAACCGCCAGGTTTACAAGTAGAAATGCATTCTCATGGCAAAGATCTACCCTAGTCATGGAGCCTTCCTCCATCCTCAAAGCTAGCGGTATCTGGTCAAGCCTTTTCATGTCACATGTCACATATTGGAATAGCCTTCCTCTATCCCCTTTTCCACAGTTAGGAACCTCAGGAATATATTGGCTCTACCCAGATAATTGGGACAATCCTTATTTTAGAGTTAGCTGATTAGTAGCTTTGATTCAATGTTTTACTTTAATGCCTCTGACAAAATACAGTCACAGTTTCAAGGGATTGGGACATGGATGTTTTTGGAAGACAGGCCAATTTTCTGTTTAGTACTGCATAAATCAAAAGTCATGGTTAAAAAAACGAGAAACGGGTATTTCCCCAAAGTGTATAGTTATGGGATTCCTGAACAAACCTTAAGAATCCAAAGTAATCCAAGCAAAGTTTCGTTCATCTCATGGCAACCCCTTGGTCTTAAAGTATGAGATAATGGTGGTGATTTGCTAAATCTGAATCATGCTATCCTGAAGTTGATCTGTGATCCCTTGCTCCTAGTTTCTAGATGGCAAAGAAATAAACCAACTCAATGTCCAGTGGCTCCGAGCACACCTGGGCATTGTGTCCCAAGAGCCCATCCTGTTTGACTGCAGCATCGCCGAGAACATCGCCTATGGAGACAACAGCCGGGTCGTGTCCCAGGATGAGATTGTGAGGGCGGCCAAGGAGGCCAACATCCACCAGTTCATTGATTCACTGCCTGACGTATGTCTCTCTCCAAATTATGATTACCAAAGGAAAGTTAGCAGCCAAACATGTACATGTACATACAATCTGACCGCATTTCCCTTGCCTGTCAGATATTAAGTTTACCTGGTCCTGTGAGTCCTTGTGAGGGAGGAGCAAGGCGGTATTTAGGAACTGTCCAGGAGGAGGCGGTATAGACCTTCAGCTTCTGGGCTGGAGACCAAACCCTGTCAGGTGCATAGTCTCCTTCCTCCCAGTCTGAGTGAAGAGCCAGGAGTCCGTATCTTGTCTCCTGATTCTGCCCAAGAAGCAGACCTCACCACCTGTCCGCACATGCCATTTCTGTTTCGTCCATCGGTTTCTAGTTCTTTTACGAACTTCTAGCCTCGTTCTGGAGTTAGGCCAGGCTGAGAGCTGGACCCAGGCCAGAAGGAAGGCTCTCTAATTAGGTCTGAGTCATTGAGTAGACCATGGTATTATACAGTTTCTTACCATTGTGAGGTTCACGGGCCCCAGGCTATACTTAGGAAGTTGGTTATTAAAATGTTCCCTAGGGCTGTTGTCCTGTGGACTGCCCCATGTGCTCTCTAGTAAGGTAGATAAACTGACCCACTAGCTCTATCTCAAGCCCTTTGGTTATTTTTATTTTATGTGTATAGCATTTTACCTACACGTATGCCTGTACATCACATTCAAGCTTGGTGTCCACAGAAGCCAGAAGAGGGCGTCAGATATTGTGGGCCTGGAGATACAGACGGTTGTGAGCTACCATGTATATGCTGGAAATTGACACGGATACCCTAGAAGAACCGTCCAGGGACTTTAACCACCGAGCCATCTCTCCAGCAAATAATGTCCATTATCACTAGCTAAGTTACTCACTACAGGAAATGCCCTTTATAAAATAAGATTTAATAGCCTCAAACCAGCCAGGAAGGCAAAGGCCACGTGGGCAGGGATGGGGAGATAAAGTGGCCCTAACTCCTCCCAAGTTATCTCTTGTCATGTGACCCTTCCACGCATGACTGCTCCTCCTGAACACACGACCTGACAGAGGTCTTCTCTCCTCAGTGTGGTGCAGCTGTGGCTGATTGACTTTTGGGACTGAAATACTCAAAGTACAAGCCTACAGACCCCTTTACTAACGAGATTCGTGGTTGTCAGAGCCTGAATTAGAAGTTGTTAGAAATGCAGATTTTCCAGTCCCTGTATTAGCTCTTCTGAATGGAGACAAAACACCTGTCAGTCAAGGCCAGCACACAGGTGACAGTGATACAGAATAGAAGTCACAGCAGAGTAACTGTCATCTCCCACGGGACCTGCTTTTCCTGACTTCTAATCTCTCACTCTGTCATTAAGCCCCGTTCTCTGAGCATCTGTTTTTGGGTAGCCCTAGACTCCACCTCACGCTGCCACAGCGTGTGTCCTTCCTCTTCTTACAGAGTTAACAGTGTCCTCTTCTCTGGTCACTGATCGGTGTGGCCCGGTAGCCCTGTACTCACCTTGGGCAGGATACGTCAGAGGGCTGGATTGTGGGCCATCAGGGGCTCAGGAGCCTCTTCCAAGCATCTCTCCATCCTCACCAGAGCCCTTCTTTTCCACAAATGCAGCCTTGTTCTGCCCACCATAGAACTGGGGTTGCCTAGCAAAATAAATAAAAATGGCACTGCTATATAGAACGTGGATTTTACGGTCAAAGTCACAAGAATCAGAGCTGTATGTGTGACTGGTTCTAACCTGCCATAGGCCTACAAAGGATAAGGCAGTATGATTTCCCATTACGCATGCTGTCACATCCTGTCCAGCTTTCTGATGTTGCTCCATCTTTTAGTCATGTCTTTGTCACTGTAGAAAATAATTTGTGGCAGTTCTCTGCTGTTAAGTTCGATAGGGAAGTGGTTTTGAAAAACTCTAGACTCGGGTAAAGAAGGATCTGTTTGAGGCTTGGTGGAATTCCTTGTCACATTAAAATCATTTAAATGTTGGAGATAATTTCATCGAAACCACAAAAGTCCCTAATATCCTATGTATTTCTTTGCCTGTTTTAAGATCATGCAGAGGGTGTCACCTGCTGGTGAGATGTTTCTGCTGTTGTGAGCAGCTGTTCAAATCATTTCCTTTCTCCTGCCAATCTTTGTTACAGACACAATGAAACCAGGAGATAGAAGATAATGGAATTGCCATATTCTTGAGCAGAGAAAGTTGGGCTTGTTTACATGAAAGCATCTAATTTTGCAGCTCAAATGTCTGTTTTCAAAAAAGAACAATTAAACCTACCAATTAGAGCTTTCCCCTGATTTGTTTAGCTTTCTGGGGACCTATTTTAAGCCTCTGGAAGTAAATGTATCTAATTATCCTATTTACTGTGATCAAACTGTGTTTGCACTCTGCCATCTGCTCTATTTTCATAACAACCAAATGCTGTTCACAGAAATACAACACTAGAGTAGGAGACAAAGGGACTCAGCTGTCAGGTGGGCAGAAGCAGCGAATCGCCATCGCACGTGCCCTTGTCAGGCAGCCTCATATTTTGCTTCTGGATGAAGCAACGTCAGCTCTGGATACAGAAAGCGAAAAGGTAAGGATTGAAGTTGGGTTCTAAGTTGGGTTCTTTCTCTGCCTTAGTAGAGAACACTGCTCCAGCTAGCTGATGGTTGCTGATGTTAGCACCTAGTGGAGTTTAACCGTGTCTGCAGCTGGGACTTAGGAGACCTTGAATGATAAGAGACAGGTTAGTCATGGCCCCTTGTGGGACACGGTGCTCTGCGTACAGGCTGCATGCTGGCAGCAGTCTGCTTCTGCCGGCTACATCTCTGGAGTATCCCATGGAGAGTGGAGGGTGAGACGAGGCTGGAGTCTGGCAGTGCCCTAAGATAGCTGCTGCTGCTGCCACCTTCCAGCTTGAGAAAGGCTGACAGTTCAGCTCTCTGAAAGGCAGGTGGTCACGAGGTTTTTACCTGATAAGATGTCTTTGGCTGCTCCAGCTTCCTAAATGTGCTGTGGAGCTGAGGCCTGCCCTTAGGGACATTGTGAGGCAAGGCACAGGACTGTTTTTAAAGGAGGATGGACTCTATTTACTGCTTTTACTTTAAAATTAGACATCTCCCCTCTCAGAACTAATCTAAAGGAATTTTTTTTTCTGTTGTAAATCCTTCAGTCTCTAAACTTTATGCTACAGTTCACTGTTTTTTGGTTTTGTTTTTGACAGTTTAATTTTTTATCACACAAAATAATGGACTTTGTTAAATTTTATACATTTTTATTATTTATCTTTGCTCATATTTACCCCCTGACTACTTTCCTCCATTCATCATCTCATCAAATAGTTCCCTTTCTACTTTCATACTAGAATATATAAATAAAATATATAGTTGTTAAACCTAGAAAGAAAACATGCAATATTTTGTCTTTCTTACACCTCATTGATTTCTCCTTGGCTCTTTACAACCACTACCCAATCTCACTCCTACTTTTATATCCTATAAACATTTAAATATAAATTCTGCGTATGAGAAAAATATATGACATTGGCCTTTCTGAGTCTGGCTTAATTCTTTTGACATGATATTGCCAATTCTACTTTCCTTCAATTGAACCATTTAATTCCTCCTTATGACGAAGTAAAACTCCATTGTATATGTCACATTTTCTTCATTCAGTCATCTGTTTATGGGCATCTATGATGGGTCCATAAGGTGGCTGTTAGAAATAGGGTATAAACACGGATATGCAAATGTCTCTGGTTCTGTGACTTAGAACCTTCAGGTAGAGCTGATGATATGTTTCTACCTTTGTTTTGAGGATCTTCCACACTGATTTCCATAGTGAATGTTCCAGTTCTCATCCCCACCAGCAGTGCGTAAGGGTCTCCATCCTCCTCACTCCTGCCAGCACATGTTGTCCTTTGTTACCTTGGTATCAGTCATTCCGATTCTCTAAGATAGAATCGGCGTGGTTTTTATTTTCTGACAACACAGTTGAAGAAGGACATAGAGAAATTCTGGATCTAACTATGGAGGGAGGGTTGTAGGAAGAGGACTGTTTTCATCATTAATTCTGTGGTGCCATTGTGGAACAGGTTGTCCAGGAAGCCCTGGACAAAGCCAGGGAAGGCCGCACCTGCATCGTGATCGCGCACCGCCTGTCCACCATCCAGAACGCAGACCTGATCGTGGTGATTCAGAACGGCAAGGTCAAGGAGCATGGCACCCACCAGCAGCTGCTGGCGCAGAAAGGCATCTATTTCACAATGGTCCAGGCTAGAGCAAAACACTTGTGAACTGTGACTGTTTGAGGTGCTAAATATTTTTAATATTGGCATTTAAATATGGCTCTAAACCAAAGTTAAATGGTGAGCACTGTTAAAGGCAATTTCATCAAGATGAGACAGCCTTCAGAGACCTCATAATTAAATGAACTAAAATGGGAAAAATCATCATTAAATAGGGGTAGTGTTTTTAATTGCATTACGTGATTCATAAGAGAAAAAAAATTTAATAGAATGTGTAATTTTGTCTTAATTTTTAATTTCAACCCTACTTTGTTAAATAATGGTAAAGGCTGTAAAAAGCACTGAACTATTCCATAAGTGCCTATAAAAACTAAATTTTTATATAATTGGAGTCATCTTGTCTGTCGTGTCTGTGACTTTATATGTTCTTTCAAATAGGATGTTGTAAATAATTTCAGCCTTTAGAAGAGTGGATTTTAAGAACCTCTCTTTTCAGTGGGATGGTTAAGTAACTTCAGGGATTTCTATTCGGGATGTCTTTTCACATGGAGCCTCGCAATGCTGTTACTGGCGCCTCTCAAACCCAGCACACAGAGAAGTCTGAAATTGTGGGAAGTGGAGTAAGGTATAGTTGTGAGGTATGCATTGTTCAAACGGGCTCTTAAATGAGTCCAATACTTTTATAATTTTATAAGTTTAGTTACTCTTTGATAACACACTTTCCAGTAATTTGGTTTCTTCCAAAGCTGACCTTCCTGACCGGAGATGTTTAAAATGTGCCATGATTTTCAATCCATCATGATACAAACATGCAAGAGAGCATCACAGAAAGCTTAACCCTAAAACCAAAAGTACAAGTGAGAATCACAAGCTCGGGGTCCATATTTACTATAGGAAATTATTATCTTCAATATATAAAGCGCTCATAAAAAGAAAGGAATCTATGAGTGAATGATATGATTAAGTCATTCCCAACAAGAAATGCTTGGAAAAAAATGTGTATAATTCCAGTAATTTTAAGAAGTTCAAGTTAAACCTGATCTACAGAGCAAGTCCCAGGATAGCCAGAGCTTGCTACACAGAGAAACCCTGTCTGACAAAACGAGCAAGCAAACAAACAAACAAAAAAAGCAGACTTGGTTAGTAATTTCCTGATAAATAGAAGGTATCTTTACTGTGACAAAACTTAATATTAACAACAAATTTACAAACTTAAATATTAACAACGTACAAGTGTTTTTAATAAGCATATGCTTCAATATAGCAATGTCAATTCTTGAAATTTAGTTAAAAGACATAAAATGCTGCTGCCGAACCACTACCTGTAATAGTGAAAATTGTATAGCTTTACTATATAAAGTTTAACTTCAACAGTGATCGAGCATTACACACACCTGCAATTCTATCACTCCAGAGGCCAAGGCAGGGGGATCATGGGTTTGAGGCCACCTCAAGTTTTAAGCCAGTCTGGGATATAATAAGACCCTGCCTCAAAGAAAATGAGAAAACTGTAGAGGAATTTTAATTCAGCAACATGGCTACTCTGGCAAAGGATCCCATCCAAAGACCCAGGTCTGTGTGATCTGGCTAGAGTACTCACCCTCTTCCCTCTGGCTGTAACATAAACACGGCATACCTTTCGTTCCAAACAATGATGTCTAATTGAGGGGCAGACAGACAGAGTGACGAGCCAGAGAAATATTTGACAGAATAGAATATGCCCAGCTGTCAAGAGAACAGACAGGAAAGAGGAGCTACTGAAGAGCTGCACGGAGAGAGTGAGCAGGAAAGTTCACGGAGACAGTACAGGAGAATTCGGCAGTACATTACAGTTCCGTGCCGTTGAGTTTGTGCAGTTCATGGAGCTCAAAGGCAGACTTTCCAAGCAGAGCAATTCAGGAAAAAGCAGGGAGAGGTCAGTTCGAATCAGTGAGTTTGGAGAGGAGTTTGAGCCAGAACAGCTGAGTTGAACCAGCCAGCAAGAGTTCAGAAAGAACTAGAAAGGATGAACTTATTTAGCAGTGAATCTCAGAGGCTGAAAACATTCTAGGCCTAGGTTAACAAACTGAGGCTGGAAGCCAAATCCTTTAAGGTCTGGGCTTGCAGAAAATTGGATTGTATAGAGGGTAGAGGTTTCCAAGCCTAGGCCTAGAGAGATATTTAGCTAATAACTCATTGGGCTCATCCCAAGCCATGTATTCATAAAGCTTGGGTACAACTCTCATCTCATCCCATCTGAGGAAATAAAAACAACATTTATAGAAAACAAATCTATTTATCTTAACATAACAGACTTCTTTAACAGAAAAATAAAAAGAATTAAATTTTCATTGCAGTTGCAAATTGGAATAGCTATGTAATCGTTCACAAAGCTAGATGGGAGAGCAGGCAAGAGAGCCAGGTGGGTACCTAGAAAGATCCCATCTCTACAGGGAATCAGAGTAGCAAATAAATAACTACATTTTGGGGTGAGTGGTGCTTGTCAGAGTGGAGGTGACAGAGAGAACCAGGAGCCAGCACAACATAGACCCAGGACAGAGAGGCCCATGGAGTCGGAGAAAAGCATGCTGACACTTGCTCTCCAGCTGAGGCCCCACACCAGGGAAGTGGGTGAGTAGGAGAGTCCCAGAGACCCCGCAGCTGTAGACACCAGCAACTTCCGGAAGGTCGGGAGGGACAGGTTTGTAGTCCAGTTCAGAAAGCTTCGTGGAGTCTGCTTTGTGGTTGCTCTGGCAGTGGCAGTGGGGAGAGCTTGCATTGTTTTGTTAGCTGAGGAAGGACTAATACACCCACACAGGATGTGAGGAATAATAAGTGGTTCTCACCACCAGCTCCGGACTCCCAGAGCAAGGTAAACAAAGACTTGGTGAAAACTGACAAAACAAGACAAAGAGCAATAGGTAGCCGGGGTCGAGCAGCTTCGGGAATCCACATCAGCGGAGCATGTGCACAGTGCTTGTTACCCTTACCGTGGTGAATTTTTTTCAGCTTTAGGGGTGTTTAGATCCCTACGCATCTTATATATTAATTTTTAACATACTGGATTCTGAGTAAAGTGGGCTTCCAAGGGCAAAAGGAAGGAACAGCAAAAAGAAGAGAGATATAAGCCTGACAGGATCAAGGCCATTGCTGTTCGGTTGAGCCCACTCATCCTTTTAATTAATTAATTAATTCATTCATTCATTCATTCATTCATTTTACATCCCAACTGTAACCTTCTTCCTTCTCTCCTCCTGGTCCCACTCTCCATCCCCCTTACCCCTATTCCCCCTCCTCTATCCCTCAGAAAAGGGGATCCCCCAAACAACTCACCCCAGCACATCATGTCACATCAGGACTGAGTGCATCTTTTTCCTTGGCGTCCTGGCAAGGCAGCCTTGCCAGGGGGATGTGATCAAAAAGCATATAGCAAGAGTCCTTGTCAGAGACAGCCCTGGCTCCTCTTACTAGGAAACCCACATGAAGACCAAGCTGCCCATCATGAACATATGTGTAGGGGGCCTAGGTCCAGTCTGTGCATGGTCCTTAGTAGGCGCTTCACTCTCCGCAAGTGCCCCCTGGGCCCAGGTTAGTTGAGCCCACTCTTTTTAAGGAGTGTGTTTTTGCATTTTACAGTATGTGAAGTAAAGGAAAGTGGGACAGTTATAGAAAGTCTACCAAATAAAACAACCGAAATTTTCTCTTCTCTTGGATACATAACCAGGAGCACTATAGGTCCCCAAGTAGACAGGATAAGAAGAGATTCAGCCTGAAGTTTATTGGTCAAACTTTCAGAAGTGTAGGGTACAAAAGGTGGTGCCAGTGAAAAGACTGAAGCTGCATCTAAGGGTTAAGCCAAGCCCTGCCCCATCACCTGGTGAATTATTGTAGGCCAAGATGGCATGGAATTAAAAAATAAAGACCTAAGACAAGCCAGTTCACAGACAGTCCATTTCCTCCAGACAGGCCTTACAAAATACGCCAGAGACAAAATGCCTGGGAACTACTTAAACCAGATAAGATGGCCCACATCTGAAACTCCAGCTTTCAGGAGGCAGAGGCGGGAGGATCGTGAGTTCCTGACCACCGTGGGCTACACAGTGAGATCTTGTCAGTGAGAGAGGGAGAGGGGAGGGGGAGAGGAAGAGAGGAAGAGTAAAAATTTTAAATTAACAAAATGACAGGTATTTCCTTTTTTATTGTCTCATACATCACTAAAGTCACCATAAAGTCAACTAAGCAGGAATAATTTTTGTGTCATTTCTAACCTTGAATGTAAAAGGACTAAGTTATCACAAGTAAAAGATACAAACCAGTTCAACAAAGAGGAAAAAAAGTAGTGTTCCCTATAAGAAACTCACTTCATGTGTAGAGAAACAGAGACTACGTGAAAGGATGGGCAAAGACATTCTACACAAATGATCACCCAAAGCACCCAGGGCTAGTTACACTTGTATAAAGCAAACATAAGGACAGAACTACAGGGGACAAGGAGGGTTTGCTAGGTAACACTCCAAATGATGAGATATGACAACTTAAAATTATGTTCACCTATTGCAGTAATAGAAAGCAAATATTATTAGATATATAAAGAGAGATGAGATCTAATAAATTATAATGAGAGACTTCAACATCCTATTTTGGTGGCCAAATCAGCCCACACCAAAAAGAAAAAGTGGCCAAGAATCTTTGGAGTTAGCTACACCATCGACCAGAAGAAACTGAAAGGTGTTTAAAGAAGTGTTCATCAAATGGCTACAAAATAAACTTTCAATCAGCACATGGAACATTTTTCAGAGTATTTTTTTTTTCCAAGACAGAGTTTCTCTGTGCAGTTTTGGCTGTCCTGAACTAACTTTATAGACCAGGTTGGCCTTAGACTCATAGAGATCCTCCTGCCTCTGCCTCCCTGAGTGCTGGAATTACAGGCATGTACCACCACACCCGGCTCAGAGTATTTCTTATAGCATGCTGTAAAACAAATCGCAATAAGCTTTAATGAAGTAAGAACAGTTATCTTTTCTGACCACAATGAAATACAACTGAAAGTCAATAAACGAAACCTTTGAAAATAAAATTATATGGAGACCACACAATACTCTTTTGAATGAGAAACAAATTAAAAAAAAATTCAACCAAATAGGAATGGGCACATAACAACTCAAAACTTATTGTAGAAAGAAAAGCAGTATTAAGGGGAAACATGGAGGCCGTGGGTGCTGCTCAGTGGTGAAAGAATTCACCTAGGATGCTTGAGTCCCTGGTTTCAGTCCCAAACGCCGGAGAGGGGGAGGGAGGGAGAGAGGGAGGGCATTAGCAATGAACACTATCCCACAATGCAACCCAACAGTGCACACACAAAACCTGGGAAAAAAAAAAGACACAGAACTAGTGAGTGAAGCAAAGACCAGAGAATAAGCAAGAGACAAAAAGAACCCAACTTCCCCAAATACTATGTGTGTGTGTGTGTGTGTGTGTGTGTGTGTGTGTGTGTGTGCAACTACTGGAATCTTGGACTTTCTGTTGGGAGACAGCCATTGTTGAATAAGCTGGACCTCAGCCTGTAAGCCACTCTAGTAAGTCCCCTTTCTCTATACATATATAGATTCATTCTGTAAGTTCTGTTCATCTAGAGAACCCTGACTAATACAGGCCCTGAGGACACCCACTAAATACAGGTGGTTCCAGTGTGTGCCATCTGTTGAGTTCATTCTCTTCTAGCCTGGGCATCTTGATTTCCCTTGCTTTGTCTCAAAAGTTGCCCCATGATGCCCGACTCTGAACAGTGATGGCCTCTATCTGAGCATCAGCGGCACCAGCATCTGGATTTCAGCCAATCCGTGCTTCAACCTGTTCTGATATACAAAGCGACCATTTGTCCTCAGATCCCAACAACAAGTCCTTTTTATGAAAGTCTATTTTTGCTTACTCAGCTCAGAAGCCTGGTGCTCTTGGTTTGGAGACCTTTGGAGGGCAGGATCACTTTACAGTACAGTGCTCCTGAGGTTGGCAAGCCTGTCCCCTGGGCATGCAGCAGGGGTTCAGTAAGTACCAAACTGTGGTCTCGGTTGTATCTGTCCTTGTGTCAGTTTTTCCAGAAATTAACCCAAGATATAGTGACAGGATTCTTACCTGAAGGCATATAATTCTGTGCACACACACACGGCGGGGGGAGGGGGAGGAAGAGAGAGAAACTGCAGTTTGGTACCAGTGTCGATGTCCTGGGTTTGATTCTGCGCTACAGTTATCAGAGATCATTGCTGGGACAAGCTGACCCACAGGGTCCCTTGTAAGATATTTGTAATTTCCTACAAGTCTATATTTATTAATTTTTTAACATAAGAAAAAGAAATAAGGAGAGGAAGGAGGATGGAGCCATGAGGAAAGCACTGAGAAACGCCAGGAGAAATAAACTGCACCTAGGGAATGATTTAAAAAGTGATGTTGAGAGCCTTCTCCGCAGCTCACTCCTGATCTGCGACTCACCTGGGACACAACCAGCAGACATGAGCTATATGCAGGCTCCGACTCACATTGACCACCATCCTGAGCAGGCCTGTGGGAGTCCTGGGCAATATTTAGCTTAGAGCCCTCTCCTCCTCCTCCTCCCGAACTGCCTGACCATCAGAGACCACCAGGCCGGCTAACACCAGAGACAACCAGATGGCTAGAGGTCAGTGTAAGAACACAAGCAACAAAACCCAGGACCACCTGACACCACCAGAAACCAGATGTCCTACCACAGCAAGCCCTGGAGATGCCTGAAAGTGCAAGAAAATGATCGTAAATCTGGGGTTATAAAAATGATAGAGGCCTTAAATGAGGAAAACAAATCCCTCAAAGAAATACAGAAAAACACAATCAAACAGGTGAAGGAATTTGAATAAATTCCTTAAAGAAATACAGGAAAATGCAATCAAATGGGAGAAGGAAATGAATAAAACTGTTCAAGAACCAAAAATGGAAATAGAAGCAATAAAGAAAACTCTCTGAAGCAACCCTGAAGACAGAAAACCTAGGGAAGAGAACAGGAACTACAGACACAAGCATCACCAATAGAATATAAGAGGTGGAAGAGAATCTTGGGTGTAAAAGATATGATTGAAGATACTGATTCATCAGTCAAAGAAAATGTTAAATCTAAAGTTCTGGACACAAAACATACAAGAAATCCCTGACACTATGAAAAGACCAAACCTATAAATAATAGGAATAAAAGAAAAAGAAGAATAACAGTTCCAAGGGCCAGAACATATTTTCAACAAAATCATAGAAAAAAAAATTCACAGACCTAAAAGAGATGCCTATAAACATACAAGAAGCTTACAGAACACCAAATAGATTGGACCAGAAAATAATTTTTTTCTGTCACATAATAATCAGAATGCTAAGTGTACAGAACAAAGAAAAAATATTAAAAGCTGCAAGGGAAAAAGGCCAAGTGACATATAAAGGCAGATCTATCAGAATCACACCTGATTTCTCAGAAGAAGCCAGAAGGGCCTGGGCAGATATCTTACAGACACTAAGAGACCACAGATGTCAGCCCCAACCACTACACCCAGCAAAACGTTCAATCACCATACAAAGAGAAAACAAGACATTCATGACAAAAACAAATTTAAACAGTACCAACTCACCAATCCAGCCTTACAGAAGATACTAGAAGGAAAGCTCCACCCCAAGGAGGCTAACTACACCCAGGAAAACACAGGAAATAAATAATCCCACATCAGCAAAACCAAAAGAAGGGACTCTCTCTCTCTCTCTCTCTCCACACACACACACACACACACACACACACACACACACACACACACACCACCAACATCAAAATAACAGGAAGTAACAGCAACTGGTAATTCTTATCTTTCAATATCAATGGCCTCAACTCCCCAGTAAAAAGACTCAGGTAAACAGAATAGACGCAAAACCAGGACCTATCCCTCTTCTGCATGAGATGCCCTGGTGCATGAGCAGGGACCGTCTTCACACTGCAAGGCCTGCCTGACAGTGTGGTACCTAGAGTTATTTTAAACGGAAGACAGGATCCCAAGCTGTGACGACGGCCCCTTGGTTCTCTAAACCAAGCCCCCCTTCCTATGAGAAAAAAGACAAAGTCCTGTGAAAAAAGTCCCCCTGTAGCGGCTACGTGACTTGATCTTACGGAGTCTTTGGAGCTCAACCAGCATCACATGCCAGCCACGTGAACACGCCCGTCGTGTCCTCAGAAGGCTGCAGCCTCACGTGGTGTCTGCCCGAGACGGGAACTGAACCCCGTCAGTCCACAGAACTACAAGTGAACGTAAACACCAGGCTTTTCCAGCCACTGCACTGCCAGAATCTGTGAGGTTCTGCATGTCATTCAACTCAACGCTCCTGGTCATCCAAAGGAATCCTGTGAGCATAGGATCCTGGCAGAAGGCTGACGTGCATTGTGCCTTGATGGTTCTACCAACACTGTACAAAAAAGTTCTCAGGACAAATATTTGTTGAAGGAGCAACAACAAAAATGTGCTGTTTTGGGAGGGGGAAAAGTGATTAGACAAACGATTGCCTCGGGACACTTCCACGACGGAATTATTATATCCCACTTGGAATATCAAACACTGAGGTGAAAGACCTCTCTCTGTCCTTGGAGAAATTAGAAGAGCAAAGAGAAACCTCTGCTCGGGGCAAAGATAAATGATGAAATGTTTTCAGCTGGACTCTTTCAAAAGAGCCGCTGTGGAGCACAAGTGACCTTTGAGTTGGAACCTGAGAGTTTTCCCTTTCTCTGCGAACGGCCACATTTCAGTATTCCCCCCTCAAGGATTGTTACTTCATGGCAGAGAAGACCTAGGCTCTACAGCCAGAGAAACCGGAGTTTCTGTTTGGGCCGGCAATTTGTTAGCTTGTGGTTCCTTGGAGAAGTCACTTATTTCTCAAGGACCCTGTTTCCCACTGACAAGAAAATTTTTTTTTTTCTTTTACTGGCTGCTGTTTTACTGAATTGCTTAGGTACTAACTATACTAAAAGCACTTAGAACAATGATCCATTAGGTAGAAGTCACATTTTAAGTGTCTGTACAGGTAGCATTTTATTTTTTGAGTTTATACTACTCTTCAGAAGAGGACTGGATAAATGAACTACGTATACCCCACAGTTGGAGATTATGGAACACTAAGAGGGAATGAGTCATGGAAAAAAATGAGGAGTCCAAAATGCAGACCAAGAGAAGGAAGAACCCAGTAGGTGTCTCATGTCTGACATCCCGGGTAAGGCAAAGCCGCATTGTAAGATCACAGTTGTCCGACAGGAGCAGGAGGCAGGCTAAGTAAAGAAAGTGTCAAGGATGTACTTAGGGCAGTGGAACTATTCTATAGGGTGCAGGAGCGGTAGCTAGAGGTCAGTGTACATTCGCCCAGATTCCTAGAGGTTACAATACCAAGAATGACCTTTTCTGGAAAAGTTCTGTAAAGCGCAGACTTCGGATGATTGTGGTATGTCCACGTCAGCTCGTCAGTTGTAACGAATATTCCTCTCTGATGGGGAAAATTTTAAAGTTTGTATTTACTGAATTTATTATTATTATTATTATTAATGTGGGCGGTATGCATGCCACAGCATGTGTATGGAGTTGAGAAGGCAACTTTCCACGAGATTTATAGGACAGCTCTGCGCTTTCCGCTCCATTTCGCTGTATAAATCTAAAACTGCTCTAAACAAACAAACAAACAAACAAACAAAAATGTGTACTAAATAGACCATCAAACAAAACGCAAGGCTTCTTGGGGAACAGAGCTCATTCTTGTCAGCTAGACGGTGGAGGGGTGGAGGCTGGAGCAGCCCTGGTAAAGCCGGCTGGAAGGAGAGAAGCAGCCGTGATTCGGAGTGGATGGCATTTGGGGTGCCGGGTGTGCGGAAGGGCGCGTGGTGATCGGATCCAGTGGTGCCTGCGTCTGCAGGGCTGGGGTGCCAGAAGGAATTTCATCATCTGTAGTTTCGATGTGGTTTGAGTGCCGAGAGCGGCCTCCCGTTTAGAGCAGCCCTGTTGCTGCAAATACCTGTGTGCAGGGGTTTAAAGAAAGGAGGTCACGTCTTAGGATGTCTGCACAGGTAGCATGTTTACTCGTTGAATTTCTACTGTAGAGATAGAAATGCAGCCCTCGCACCAATTCCAAAACAGGGTGGAAAGAATGACTCAGGAGCGCTGGTTCGTAGCAGTTGGGCACCTGAGTGGCTTGGGACGGGGTGTCTGTACCCTTAGAGCTTCGGTCTCCACACTGTGGTCTGGGATTCCGGGCAGGGATCAAGGGAGCTGGAGGGAGCGCAACTTCTCCTCCTCTTTATTTGGGAGCTTGGAAAAGCATGATACTTATCTTAGTACTATTTTATTTATGACCAGTTTAGAGCAGCGGCTTCCTTGCTCAGAATGTGAGTATGAAAATGTTTGCATTCCCGGAAGAGCTCATTCTCACTCTTCAACTGCGTCTTAGGCAAAACATCCCGTTTAGGGGAAGGAAGGGACTGAGAAGAGTAGGGAAGGGGGACAAATGGGAGGTTAGGGTGAGCATGATCAGACTACATCATATACTAGCTTGAAAATGTCCTTAGGGATCCACTACTATGCACAGTGAATACACACACACACACACACACACACACACACACACACACGAATCCTAGGAGATACACGCGACCACCCTCAGCTTGTTCTCTGGGGGTTAGATCACACTTTTGTTAGGCACAGGGTCAATATAAGCATGACTGGGAAAAAAAAATCCTGGTCAGCATGGACAATGACCCTATTGCTCCCACTCTTTATAGTTTAAACAGATGACTCAGGCAGAATGTACCCATGGATTTTTCCATGTTGTTTTGAGAAGGCACCAGTTTCAGTCAAGCTGTGGCTGATATTACCTGCATGTCTGAAAAATCCCCATAGCAGTATCCAACCACATTAGGCTAAAAGATTGGAGATGGGAGAGCCCAGGCTCCTGAACAAGAGACAAAGCCTAAAGAGAGGAGCCAAATAGAGATGGTCAGTTAAAGTAGAAAAACCAACTCTAATTTTGAATTTTAAAAGGTTCAGTGTGTGTGTATGTGTGCGTTGCGCACATGCCAACGCACACATGTTGAGGATAACTCGTGAGTTATGAGGACTGAACTCAGATCTCACAGGCCCAGAGAAGCAAACCTTAAATATCTCCTCTGTAAGAATTCTGAGTGTTTAAATGGGTGCGAGACTAATTTGAAAAGTACTGATGTTTTTCCTTACTCTCTATTTATGAATTAGTCTTTTGCATAGTCTTAATTCTGAAAGAAATCATTAAGACCTTTACGGGGGAGGGAAGACACTGGGAATTGAAACCAGGGTCTCCAGCATAGTAAGCAAGGGGTCTGTCATAGAGCTACAGCCCCATCCTTTTTCAAATTTCATGTTGAGACTATCACTAAACTGCCTAGGTTGACCTCAGACTTGTAAACCAGCTTGCTGAGTAGCTGAGATTGCAGGCATAATAGCTGATCTTTTTTTTTTTTAAATAAGGGGTTATTGTTGGATAATAATATGAAATTAAATTTATTAGTTCATACAGAGAATTAAATTTCAGTGCAACTTAAGTTCTTGAATTTTGCATTTATACTATATAGCAATACTGCAGTGCAAGGCTGAGGTCATAAATTGGTTTTAAAAGTTGCCTGCCTTGAGCTCTCTTTAATGCTTTCTACAGGCTATGCTTTAGTTACCTGTTTAATTTTCAGCCTGTGGCTGAACCTCTCTCCAGGTCTCTGTCCTACCATCCTTGTGCATCTGTGTAACCTAACCCTTGCTTAGGCACAGAAAGCAATGCACAAATCATGAGTGGACACTGATAATCAGAAAATAGTCAGGGATTTGGCAGTCTCCAGATCCCTCTACTGTGAGACATGTGCCACAATCCTTCCATTTGCCCTTCCTGCCTAGTCTCCACCCTCCACTCCACACTGCTCTCTGCCACAGAAGACTGACTTCTATGGCTTCAGCTGAAAGGGAGCTCAGGAGATACCATCGCCCTTCTCAAGGCCGTTCTGGCATAATGTCAGCTTCTAGTAACCGTCCCCTACCCCCCATGCTAGTCTAGAGAGACAAGACCCCTCCTCGAAACTTTGTGTGGCCTTAAGATAGCTCACTATCCATTATGGCGTTTCCACTCTGGCCTGGGTTTTGTCTATTTTATCCTGAATAGTTCTGTCACTGAACCCTGCTGGAATATTTCTTTCCTCCTGAGACCCTGACCGGAACAGGTCAACTATTACAACAAACAACAGCAAAAATCTATAATTCTTGGGCATGGGAATGGCTCGCTGGGTAAGAGTACTGAGCGAGGGTGAGGGCCTGAATTTGAATGCACAGAAGGCATGTGAGAGCAGGATACACAGCAGGAGCATCTATAATACCTGTGCTCTTATGAGAAAATGAAAGCAGAAACAGAAGAATCCTAGGACAAACAGCAGGGCATCAATAATCCCTGCACTCTTATAAGGGGATGAGAGTAGAAACAGAAGAATGTAGACATACTTTTTTTAAAAAAAGCTTTTATTTACATACTGTTTATCTTTTTCTCCCTACTTCACCCCAATCCCTTTCAACACCACAACCAGGTAGGAGAGAGAAAGGCTTAGTGGAGAGGGGGCGCAGTTCTCTTAGCTCTTCCTGTTGGTTAGAGTCGACGGGTTCCTTGGAGCCAGTCCAGTCCTCATTTCAGGAGGTCTCCAACTTCTTGTCTCACAACAGAAACCAGGAGCCATAGGGGGAAGCAGGAGCAGCCTTGTTCTTTCTCATCTCTTCCCCACTCTCTGGGCTCTGGAATTTATTCTCTCTCCAGAGTCCACAGTCCTCTGACCTCCATATATGCATCAAAGCCCCCACACATCACAAACACACACACATGCAGACACACACACACAGGCACATATAATTCTTGTAGTGATTGCTTCTAAACACCTCAAAAAGTTTTGCAAGTTTACATTTCTATTGGTTTCATCCTACTTGTGATGGTTTGAATGAGAATAACCTCCATAGACCTGTATGCTTGCATGCTTGGTCCCCAGATAGTGAAACTATTTGAAAAGGATTAGGAGGTGTGGCCTTGATGGAGGAGATGTGTCACTGGGGGCAGGCTTTGAGGTGTCAGAAGCCCAAACCATTTCAGTTGACTCTCTTTCTCCCCCTCTTTTTCTTCCTCTCCTTCTCTCTGTCTCCCTCCCCCTCTTTCTTTGCCTCCTGGTTGTCCCTGAATTAGTAGTCATGGGTTTACCCTCTGACACTGTAAAGAAGCTCTCTATAACCCCTCACCCCTTTTTTATAAGTTGCTTTGGTCATAGGCCTGTGGAGGCCAGAGGTATCAGATCCCCTGGAGCTTGAGTTATGAACCCTTGCGATTGTCCCAGAATCAACATGCTGTGCACTCCCAAAAATGAGCACTCAAAGGATACACTCAAGGTATGCCCAAGGTATGACATAGGAATAATTAATCTAAGATTATACATAGCTCTTTGTATGTTAAACACAATTCTACATCTTACTTTGTGATAAGGAGGTCTATAATTATTGGTATTTAGTTTTATTTTATGGTGGAAGAAGCATGAGGTCATATAAAGATTTTGTAACAGCTGAAACGGGCTGTATGTTCCATAAGGATGAAAGAGCATGGTTCTGGAAAATGAGGAATTACAGAAGCCTTATAATCTGTTACTTTACAGCCCTCTCCATTGATGAAAAGCATACAGACTGGCAAATGTAATTTTAGAAATTTCTTTCTTCGTTTCTGGTGTAAAACATCAGTGTGAAAAGTTCCTCTGAGAATGCTGGAAGCAGAGCTTAACAAGGGATTCTGAGGGGCGCTCAGAAGACCAGGATGCCAAGAAACACAGACAGTGAAGGCCAGGGCCACAGCGTCATTTCAGGGAATAAAAACTCTATTTGCAATTGACAAATAGGCCATTCCCCTTTGGTAAGTCTATAGTTTGTCTGTGTAAAGGGCTGATTAATTTGGAGCAAGACATTTTAAGCCAGCCTAGCATTTATGATACAGTATGGTTTTCGCTAGATGCTTCTACTCAGTTTTACTGTGAGAGTCAGAGGCAAAAAGCAGGACAGAACGATTTGAAAAATACGCAGTTTGGCCAGAAAAATGAGTATATTTAGAGCTGAAGATAAATAGAACTTGGCTATTAAAGAAACCGGTAGCATAAAAAAGAAATCAAGCACTGGGGGGAAAAGAAGGGAAGATGTGATTGGGCATTTTGTGAATCAGTTAGCCCCCAAACACAATGCGATTGTGGGAGAAAAGGTTTTCATCACTCTGAAAGGTTTTCATCACTTTGCTTTAAGAAAAGAGCTCTACAGAGCCTGTACATTCCGGTTCTTAGGGGAGTCTTTCCCAATCTCAGCTGCTTAGCCATTCAAGGAAAGGCAGACAGGGTCTGATGGAGCCTTAGCCTCATCCACAGGATTCTGGTTGTGTAGGCACGAAGACTTACGGGGTTGTCAAGGCTTTCTCTTCGATTTCAAAGGAAATGCTAAGAAGCCGTGTGATGTGTGATGGGGGTCACATCCCTTCAGGATGCCTCTGAGGGGCCTGTATTCAGGGAAGCTCTAAGAGTTAAGCTCAGTCTATAGTGGTGACCCCAGGATTCTGGAGATGCCAGGAACATAGATTGTTTACAGAAGAAAGCTACAGACAGTGAGCAGAATCCATAAGAGAATCCTCAGGGACAGGGCTTCCTCAGCCTGTCGGACCTCAAAACTCACTGCTGCTGGATAAGCAGTAATAGAATTTAATGTTCAACCTTATGGGTTTCTGTCTTGTTTTGGTTCCATCCATTTTTGCTTTTCTCATTCTTCAATTTGGGGGTTGAGAACGTATATATATATCATAAATATATAACTTCATTTTAATTTTACATGGGCTCACAGCTAAGACTTTCTCTCGAGTCTCCAAAGTCTTTGAATTTTGGACTTTTGAACATTGTTGGAACTGCAAAGAGTATAGGTTCTCTTATATATGGATCAAATGCATTTGTATTATTAGAAAACTATGAATCTTTTGGGGTCTAGGAACAGGATATTATAGTTTGAATAATTAAACATTCCCTACAAGCTCATATGTTAAACGCTTGTTTCCCAGCCGGTGGTGGTCTTGGGAGATATAGAAAGAGATTGGGCCTACATGGAAAAGGCAGGCCACTAGTCCACTCCTTTGATGTGGACCTGGTTCCAGTCCCTTCCTGTTCCCTATTCTGTATCCACCATGAGGTAAGAAAGCTACTCTGAACCATGCCCTCTTGCCGTACAAGGCTCTGCTCAACCGCATGGGGCCAATACACCATGGACTGAACTCTCTGACGCCATGAGCAAAATAAATCACATACCCCACCACCCCACCTCTCGCATGCACCTTAAAAAATTTCAGCAATAACTTCTGGGGAAATAAAGCAGGCCTGTTGTTTTCTATTTTTCCTGCTAAATGCAACTAAAAATATTGAGTGATACATCTAAAAAAAAAAAATTAAGACGACTCTGAAAACTGGAAATAATAAGGCAGACTGGCCAAAGTTCTTGGGACCCAAAGAACAGCACATAGTGGTGAGTTCCTGGTTTCTTGGTTTGTTGCTTCATTTATCCCAGCTGAAGGAGGAAATAATCCGGAAATGACAACATTCAGCCACGAGAGCCTCCGTTCTCCAGCCAAAGAACCTAGAAGGGAGCAGATTAGTAAGACAAGCGCTTTGAGAACTGAGTCGCCCCGTGGCTTCTTTGGTCGTTCTCAGAGCCCACGTGTCTAAGGCGGGGCGTCACATCCTGGCAGGAATGTGCGGCAGGGCAAAACTGCCAGAGAGCAAAGAAAAAGAGGAAGTCATTGTAGCCCCACAGTCCCCTTCAAGACGCCTCCTGCCCACCTGTATGTCTTTCACTAGGTCCCACCTTCTAAGGAGTCCAGCACTTCTTCAAAGTGCTCTGGAAATAGGCCTTTAACACGTGGGCGTTCCTGAAGCATGCCAGACCCAATCTTTAGCAGCCATGAAAGCAAAACACTGAGAAAAAGGAACCACTACAAAACCTATCACCAAAAGTCAACTGGTTGTAAAATAAAACCCACAGCACATGCTTCAGAGAAAGCTGTTATTGTGGTATTTTAAAATATTGTGGAAATTTAAAAATATTTTGGTAAAGCTAGTTTGTTTTCTGTGGAACTTTACTTATAGAAAATCCCTATTTGTAATATTTTATTGGGTAGTTGAAAATATTGACTTATTTCACACGAGTCCCCTTTATGCTAAGTGACATTAATAGAAAAACAAACAAACAAACAAACAAACAAACAAACAAAAAACTGTGGTTTCTTAGTAGTAGTCTTCCCCAGGAATATAGAAGGACAGGTTGGAATCATGTGGCCAGAGGGGAACCCAAATTCTATCATTTACCAATTTGGGAGTCCCTGTTTTCCCATTCTAAGCTGAAATTACTAGCTCTTTCCTTATTTAAACCTTTTTTTTTTTTTAATTTTGAGATTCAGATGAGATCATATGCATATGTGTGCTTGTACTATAAGATCCCATATAAGCCTGGATGGTTTTTGTACTGAAATGCCATCTTGTTTTCTTTAAATCTTCACACTCTAATCCTTGGTAAGGAGAGAGCATGTGTGAGATTGTTGGATGTCTCCGTGAATGAAATAGAAAATCATCTTTGCTCACATGAATCTTACGTACTATTGAGATAATGAGAACAAGAAGCCTAATAAAGCCATAAGTTGTATTTTAGAAGGCAATTAATGCTGTAGAGAAAGGAAACCAAGTGGAGATGGCAGAACCAAGAGATTAAGGGCACTGGAATTCTGCTTCTAACGTGGAAACAGGGCTGCTGTCATTGAAAAGATGATAACTGAGAAGCAACACGTAGGAAGTGAAAGTGTGAGCCCTGGGACTAGAAGGAACTGGTGTGTCTACTGTTTCTCTTAGTTGAGGAAAATCCGAAATGCAAGTGTGGGTAGGACGGAGTTAGGCAAGGAAAGAAGAAGAAATTGAGGTCAGAGAGGTCAGGGAGAGGGCAAAGCATTGAGGGCTATGACTAGTGAACTGGGCCCACTCAGATCTCAAGCTGATCCACCTCTCAAATCACTGTGCCTCAGACCCTTCTTTGGAAAGAGGATACAGAGAGAGATGGGGCAGAAACCAAGGAGAGGAACAATGGAACTTTCATAGTATCTCAGGTAAGAGATGGAAGTGGCTTGTGTGGTGGTGGTAAAAACTAGATACATGGAGAAGGGTTCAGATTTGGGGTATATTTTAAAGGAAAATTAACATGATTCCAGACTAGCTGATTATGGGGTACTGAAGAAATGGAAATATATAAAGTGATTCTAATTGTGTTGACAACCAGAAAGCCAGATCTGCCAACTGAGGAAAACAAGCCCAATGGAGGGGCCAGCTTGAAGAACAGAGCAGGAAGTAAGTGATCATACTAGATTTGAGATTCAGTACAACTATCCAAGATGCCTTGGACATAAAGAGTAGGATCTACGATAAAAATAAAAAGGAGAAATTGTTAGATAGAATGATATTTAAAGCTGTGAAACCGAGATGACAAGGAACGTGAGAATGGGAGAGGCTTAAACACCAAGAATTGAGGGTTGGAGTACCTCATGCCACTTAAGAAATCTTTTAAAAGGCCACCTCCACCACTCCACCCCATACCCAGACTTTCCACATCCTCTTACACAGTCTAGCCTGGTGAATACCCCTACCATCCAGTCTTCATTTTTACACAGCGCGTCATATCAGGACCAGGTCCCATAGCCAGTGTTCTGGTCTAGTCTGGTCACCCATGCCTTGGCAGCAGCCATCCTCTAACCTTCCGTAAGGTTCCACTTCCTGTGCCCCAGCAGAGATGACTACAGAAAACCATAAGCAATCAAACTGCAAAGATGTAAAGTCCTGACGGCTACATCTACAAAATACTCCTGTACCAAAGGCTCATGGGACCTTGCTGAAGTGGGGGCAGAAAGCACTGGACAATACAAAAAGTGGGTGACACGCTGAAATTCAGGAGAGTGAATCAGGAGAATAAGATCAACTTATCAAATACCTGAGTTTCTCAAGTAAAACAGGGACTAAGGCAGTGTTTCTCAACCATCCTAAGGCTACGGCCCTTTCATACAGTTCCTAATGTTGTGGTGGCCCTCAACCATAGAGCTGTTTTGTTGCAACTTTGTAACTGTAATTTTGCTACTGTTGTTAAGCATCATGTAAATGTCTGATATGTGGGATATCTGATATGCGACCCCAAAGGTTCAGAATCCCTGGACTAAGACCTTTCGATTTAGCAATGTAGAGGTTATCAGTGACCCTGATGTGAGCAGTTTCATTAGTGTTAAAGGGTCAAACTCCTGTTTAGATTGGATCTAAGAAAGAACAAGAGGACAGGAAATAGAGGTCATGGCACACCTTGTTCAAGAAGTGTGCCTCCAAAGCGGAGAGAAACGTGAGGATCACTCGTGAGGGAAGGAGGAGGTGCGTACATGTGTGTGTTAGGAAGAACAGGGTGCAGGGAACCCATGACATCTGCTTTGGCATGGGAGCTCCTTACGGCAGGGAGAAGGATGGACTCTGGGGTGTAGAAACGCAGAGGAAGGCAGGCAGCACACTATGGCGTGCTCAGCTCGTTTGAAGAAAGCTCCTCCCCCGGGAAGACACAGAACACGCGAACAGACATGACAAGACGGCAGATGTCTTTATGCCCAATTTTGTTTAGTCGGGGCAATAAGAAGCACTAGGTGTCGGTAGAACGCAAAGGCAGGGTAAGAAGGACAGAGGCCTGAGCAAACAGATGGCAGGAAATAACTTCCTAGGAACGTGGCGGAGTGAATGAACTAAGGACACATTTGGGGTTGTTGGGATGCATCGGTGAATGATACCGAAAACAGATTTTATCATCGTGAGTCTACGCCACGGGGCTGACAATAAGTGGAAAGTGTGTGTTACGAATAAGGTATAGAAACCAGTGAGAGCCTTGGTGAGACCAGTCAAGTGGTTTGTGCTTTTTGTAGACCTAGGGTGCCGCATGGTACAGGGTTGTAGTGACCTGGAACTTTCCGGGGCTGCAACTTTACTAACATAAGCAGAGAGAACACGGGGGTTGTGGCTGCTTGCAGCTTCAATGATGAAGGAGAAGGGGCCCCGAGGAATCGTGATGGTATAAAAGTCAGTGGGCCGGAGGCTGCATTAAAGACAGTCTGACAGATTTCTCTCACCCTCTTCTTTGCTTCCAGGCTGTAGTTAACAAAAGAGTAGCTAATGGGCCAGGTGTGCTTGCCCAGGCCTGTAACTCCAGCATTTGGGAGGTAGGGACAGATGGATCCATGAGTTCGAGGCCAGCCTGGTCTACAGAGTGAGTTCCAGGACAGCCAGGGCTACCCAGAGAAACCCTGTCTTGAAGAACCACAACCAAACCAAACCCAAAATACAACAATAACAGAAGAGCGGCTAAGCATGCCACCTGAATCAGTCTATTCCCTTCAGTCATATGGTCTGTTTTGTCTTCCCTTAATGGTTTGTCTCCCTCCAGAGCACATTGTCTTGATTGCTGTAGGTGGATGATGATTTTTCATTTCTAGTAAACCAAGGCTCCCAAATAACCTAGACCTCTTCAAATTAAAAGTGAAAAGAAAACTATCCAAGACAGCTAAAGTAGATCGAGTGTGGGGATGCATTAAACTGAGGGAAATGATCCAAGACAGTAGTGCTGAGGAAAGACAATGATACACAAACATACAAAACCAAGAGTATCATCAGGGTGTGATGACATCCCAAGAGCCACAAACACATAGACAAGATTAAAGTACAAGGCATAACTTAGTGTCAAAGTTGGGGGTGGAGTCAATGAGCCTAGGAGTTCTAGACTCCGGTCAGTGTCCTGTAAGAAGAAAGCACAATGATTAATCAAAGTTATACTCCTGATAAAGGCAGTTAACTACTAAATCAAAAAGTAGAAATAAAATCACTAATAAAAACTGTTTACCAGAAGGAGATTAAAAATTAAGATAGAAATGGAAAATTCCCACAGGACAAATAGAAACAGTAAGACAGCAGATTATCCTGAGTTGCCTCTGGCGGGGACCTCTGGCTGCTGTGCTGGGGTCAGTGACATAGTGTCCCAGGGCTGAGCTGACTGATGGCAGTGGAGGCTATAGGAGACATCTAGGCACCTGCGGACAGCCATGCCATGCGGTGTGAGTGGGGAAGGACACCCACAGATCTGCCTGCAGCTTCACTCTGTTGAGCCATGCCCGCCCCCACGCCTCAGAGCACTGGAGGGGAAGATATCCATAGACCCACCCACCGTGCTGCACAGGCGGGCTGTGGACACCTAGAGGCCCGCTCGCCACCTTGTCATGCAGCATGGACAGAGGAAGTCACCCGGAGGCCCACCAGCCACATGGCCTGCCTTCAGCGAGGGCCCAATTTGCTGCTGAGGGCCATGTCTGGGTCCGTGGCTATGCAGTGGCCGGGGTGCTCTGGAGAACTGGCCCCAACTCTCAGCAGCAGCAGCAGCAGCACTTGGGAGAGTGGGCAGTGTGCTTTGGTCCTGCTCGTTGCTCCGATAGCACAGTGGAGCTGGCCCTGGTGGTTCGGACATGGATGAGCCTGCCCAAAACTGCAAGCAAGGGAGTGCTGGCCCCCGCCACTCATCTGACATGAGGTGGTATGGGTGAGCTGGGGGGAGGGGAGGATGGGGAGGATTCCCTCTCTCTTTGCCCCTCCCCTCTTGCCACCTGTGCAGTTGGAAGAGCTGGCCCTAGGGTTATGAAAGCAGTAGAACTGGCCCTGCTCCTCACTGCAGGAGAGCCTGTACCTCACCTGGGCAACCCAGGAGCGTTGCCCATGATGGCAAAGGCACAGGTGAGGTAGGTGTGAGAACAAAGGAGCTGGCTCCCCCCCTCCCCCGCAGACCTTGAGGAAGGGGGCCGCATGCCTGGCTGGGCAGCAGAGTTGAACTGGCTCTGGAGAAATAGGTGCTGGTGAGCCAGCCCCAGGGGCATGAAAGTGGGAGAGCTGAACCTGCGTCCTGCTGCTGGTGGCACTGGGTAGCCTAGCATGAGCAGTGCTGGAGAGCTCGTCCTAGTGGTGGGCACAGAGGAGATTTTAGATGGCGTCACAGCTTCGTGTGTGGCCGTGAAGACCGCTCATTGCTCTAGCCTCTGAGCTGACTGATGGCAGTGGAAGCTATAGGAGACATCTAGGCACCTGCGAACCACCAGGGCCAGCTCCACTGTGCTATCGGAGCAACGAGCAGGACCAAAGCACACTGCCCACTCTCCCAAGTGCTGCTGCTGCTGCTGAGAGTTGGGGCCAGTTCTCCAGAGCACCCCGGCCACTGCATAGAGCAATCTAAAATCTGGGATTTTAGATGGTGCAAGTTTTTACTTGGGGCAAATCCATCAGCCTGGCCGTGGAGGTGCGGCTTCACCTTCCCTGCAGACACTGCAGACCCACCTTTAGCTTCTGAGCTCAGGCAGAGAGCAAGGCACCTCTTGCAAGGACAACCTTGTATGCTGACTCAGACAGACAGACAGACAGACAGACAGACAGACAGACAGACAAAGCAACCCAGCACATCTCTTACTCCCAGGGTTTGTTCATCTGTGTTCTAATTCAGACTCCTCTTACTCCTTCAAACATTTTGTTTGTACCACCTCAGACTTTTTTATATTAGAGGCCGACAAATGTGCATCATCCCTTAGATGCCACTGAACTTTGTAACGTCCCCCAGTTATGCCCTCTCAAATTTAGCGATTCTCATTGCTTTAGCCTCAGGATATCGTTCAATAATAATCTAAGTACCTGGTAGGCCGGTGAAGGGAAGGCCTTCTGCTCCATCCAGAAAAATTCTTGTGGTTGGGGTAGACTGGGAATTGAACCCCAACGTGCTGACTACGCCCACGACTTGTTCAGAGTTACAATCAGCTCCGCACATGTGAAGAACCAGGCGGAGCACCCCAGCACGCTCACGTGTGTGTATTTGCAGGCTCCTCTTCTGCTTGTCTAAGCCTTCTAATCTTTTAACCGTAACAGTAGTTGTCATTTTTTAAGTGTAGGGGACAGTCTACACACAATTTCTCCAATTAATTTTTCTTTTCTATTAACACCATCTTCTAATGGACGTGGAGACCGAATTGAGACTTCGGTTACCCACCCAAAGCCAGACAGCCAGTAAAGGGCGGAGTGGAGATTCCTTCAGGGCCTGTGTGACGACAACTCTTCTGTGCTGAGGCACTTTAAGGTCGTCCGGGAAGCAGCGAGACAGCTGTTGTGCTAATGCCGCACCGAGGGAACAGGGCTCAGGAGCTAACGCAGCTCCTGGACTCGGAGAAAGGCAACTAACTCACTTACGGAACAGGTGCTATGGTTTTTAAAACAACGCTAGGTACTTTCACAGTAACCCAGTGGGGAAGGCTAGAGCAATGAGCGGTCTTCACGGCCACGCACGAAGCTGTGACGCCATTGAGCCTGAAGCTCACTTGTTGTTGTTGTTATTATTATTGTTGTTGTTTTAACCCCTTCGTCTTGTGTAGAGTGGAGAAATCACTGAGAACTGACAAGGAAGCCGTATCCACGTAGACACTAGGAGTAGAGACCATGTGGTGGAGAGGGAAGCCTGAGATTAGGGCAGGGAACCGGGGCAGCCCCAGTCAACAGGCCTTGCCTAGGTGCCAGTCTTAAAGATGCCATGTCGGGGCGGAAGGGGGTGCGGGGTGCAAGGAGGGGACCACAGCTTAAGCTACTCTGAGCACCCATGTCTTCAGGTGTGAAAACAAAGACTAAAAAGTACGTGCTTTTAATCCGGGAATCACTTAAATCCCTTTCAGCCTTCAAGTTCTGCGTCTGTAAACGCGCCCTGCAGAGTGTGTTCGTCTTCTCCAAAGGGCATATGGTGAAGACTCTGGGCCGGACCTGCTAAATCCTGGGCATCCGGGATGTTCGTTGGGTACGGTGCCATAGACTAGAGCTGAGGATGGACAAGTGGAGAGAGACCTTGCTACTCCTACTAAGCTCTCAGAGCGCCCGATGGCTGAACCTGTGGAAACTGCCTCCCCAGCGGGTCCCCAAAGAAAACTCGGCGTGGCCGGAGGCGTGACAGTCCCTTAGGGGCCCCGCGGCCCGCCAGGAGAGGCACCGGGAGGGCTTATCGGCCGCAGCTGGTGCTGCGCTGCGGGCGCCTGGCAGCTCGCCCGGGTGGGCGGCGGCGGAGACGCGCGCCCCCGGCGGCGAGGGCGACGCGCCGGCGGCTCCGGGGCCTGCAGAGCCGGCGGGCTTGCGGGAGCTCTCCTGCGGGGCCCGGGCCCTCGCCCCCCGGCCGCAGCGGGAGGCGTCTCCGGGGCCGGACGCGTGTGGGAGGCGGGGACGAGCCGCGGCGGGCAAAGTCCAGGTCTGCACGCCACCGGCTGCGGCAGACACGCGCGCGAAGTCCAGGTGAGCGGGGGACCAGGCTGGAGACCCGGGGCGGTGGGAGGGCAGCTGCTGAGGGACCCACCGGGGAGCGGCTCCCACTCCTGCTCTGCGCCTCCGGGCCGGAGTCTCCGGGAGCCTGCAGGCCCCTCTCTCCCGGGAGCTGGGCCGTGTGCACTTGGAGATGAGGCTGTGGTTTCTCCCCAGGCTGAGATGGATCTCGAGGCAGCAAGGAACGGAACAGCGCGGCGCCCCGGGACGGTGGATGGAGGCTTTGAACTAGGCAGCCTCAGCATCAGGTATACAGGGCCACGGAACCGCTGGGTTTTCCGTTACACCCGAGTCCTGGAAAGAAGCTGAGAAAATCGGCTGGTGCCTAGGGCCTTTGGGAAAGTTTTAAGGTCTTAAGTAGCCTTGAGGAATGTCTCCCGGGCTTCTTTTGGAACGGGTTCGGAGAGAAGAGGCTGTCCTCCGAAGCGTTTCCCTGCCAGGGGCATGGGTAACTTGATGAATGCTGGGCGTTGTGTAACGTTGGTTGTATTTTCATAAAGTAAGCGTTTGCAGATAACTGTCTGTACATCGTTTGGCTTTTGGAGTTGGTAGAACTTCAGGCATCTGCTGTTGATGGCTGTGCTTTTGAACTGGGGGAGAAGGGACTTCCCCTTCTCCCCTCATTTCTCTGTTCCAGTCCTTCCCCTCCTCCCAACTGTAGACCCCCCCATTGCTCCCCCCTGGGGGGGTGACATGGAGAGCAACCTCATTCTTCCCTAACTTCTGCTTCCAAATCAGTTTTTGTTCAAGTGCAAGTGGGGAGACCGCGGTGCTTCCTCTGCCAGGGAATTGTTCTTCCTCCCCTGGTCCGGCTTGGGTCTCCTCCAGGCCCAGTGAAGCACACATACAAGCTTTTGTCAGGCAGAAGGGCCCGGTCAAGTGTGTGTGTGTTTCCTCTTTCGTTGTGGGGACAGTGAATCAGTTTCATCCTCAGTTTCAAATAGTTCATGAGGCTATTACAGTCTCTGAGTTCATGCTGGGGCACCCGGAACTAACTGATGTGTGTCATGGAGTTGTCATCTAGAGCGACAAATTTATCAGGTTCTGTAGTTGCTCTTCAAGCTGCAAGGGGCCTGATTAGCCAACTGAAAATATGCCTATCTGATGCTTAAATTGAAGCGTTACTTGTGTTAATTTGTTAGCACAGTGACATCGCCCTGTTCGTTCTCAGAATCGTGGTATTTTATTCACAGAAATTTTAGGTTTGGCCATATAGAATTACAAAGAAAAAAAAAACAACAAAACTTATGGATGGTTTTACTTCTAATAGAAAAATGTGGTTTTGTCATCTGGCAATTTAGACTGAGCACGACTGCAAATCTATTAATAGATGGCATTTTCAGGAAGAAGGCTATTTATGTGTATACTGGCTAAGCATACAGACTAGTGTCAGAAGGAGCAGTCCCTGCAAAGGTGTAGCAGGAAGGATCTCAGGGGAAGCTTACAGCCCGTGGTTGGAAAGAAGGAAACAGCTTAAAACAGAGATACAGAAAGTTAAGACTAACTTGATATGGTAAGGTTAAGGCATGAAATATGAGGCTAATATTTATATAATCATACCAAGGACTGTACATTCAAGGAAAGCTATGCCCACTTCTGTTTTGTAGAGCAAATTGAGGGGGGGGAGGGAATATGTGTCTTCCAAACATGGCACATATGTGCCTGTGGCACATTCTTTTATACATACTTAGTGGCAAATGTCCATCTGTTGAAAGGTACCAAGTGTGAAGAAAATTTAATGAAGACTGAGCAAATCAGGAGAACCCAGCAGAAATATTTATCAGTTGTAGGTAGTGTGGACAGGTGGGTCTTATTTTGAAGCCAATTACTGAGAAAAGACTAAAAAGAAATGAGCTGAGAGAGCCATGGGTATTTGGGGAATCACCTTGCTGGCAGTAATAACTTAAAGCAAGAAGACCCTGAGATTGGAACTGTATTTGTTGTCGTCACAGAACAACAGGGAAGCCAGGTGGACCAGTCTGTTTAGGGTGAGCAAGGCTAGGAGATGTGTTCTATGAAGGTACTCGCAGGGCGTGCCGACTCAGCAGCCAATATAAAGGTTTTGATTTCACTCTGAGGAAAAGAGGAGCCATGCTTATTGCCTGAGTAGGGAAGCAGCTTGAGTTTCTAAACAATTATATTGGCCACAGGTTGCCAATACACTAAAACAAATATAATGGAAGTGGAGTGAGGGAGGTTACAGAGGAGGCTATTCTCATGGCCACGTAGCAAGAAAAATGGGGGAAAATGATTGAATCTTAGATGTATCTTGACTGCAGAAAAAAATGTATTTCCTGAAACTGTTCCCCACATCATTCAAAGGAGAAATCTCCCTATAGGTCAACTTGTATTTTTCTTAGAGAAAGAATAATTTAAGTGATTTGATAAACATTATTAATATAAGCATCTTCTCTCTGTGGTTAGCTCTGTATGGCTGGTGACGCTTTCTCATTTATCCATATGTCCTTGTAGTACCTTGGACAGTTACCTTTGTACTTGAAGGCTGCCTTGCAGTGTTTATGAAGCCAGATAATTTTGACAAGGGTAGTGTTCTCATATTTAACAATGTTAGATTCAAAACCATAGCTACTAAGATCTATGTTCAACTGATTGTTCATAACAGTTTTAAACTTGAGCAATTATATTTTACAGCAATGAAGGCAGGGAAAAAAAGAAGAAAGTGAACTTAATTGGACCATTGACACTGGTAAGCTGTGAAACACCAAATGGGAATGATCTTGCCTTTCATTCAAATCTGGGGACTTGAGTCAAGAGCCTGTGAGCAAGCGCTTTAAGTATGTCTGACTTAGGTAGCACTGGGTAATCCCCGCTGTAGCCGTAGTCTGGCTAATTGTAAACAGTGGCCTCAAATCACAACATTGATGAAGATGGGTGGGAGGGTAAGCTGGCTACATAGGGAAATAAAACAAAAATGAAGCATGTTAGAAATACCATGGAAATCCACTGACTTCAGGAAAAAGTCTTGCTTCTTAAACCCTGTCTGTACCCATCCCAGAAACAAACAAACAAACGAACAAACATTTAAAACAAGAAATCTACAAGTGCAATTATCTTACTAGGAAATCAGTTAAATTAACAGAATGATTGCAGATTCTGATTCCATTTCAGACCATTTCCAGTGTTTTCTGAGGGTACAAGGCAAGCCAACATGTTTTTGGAATAAATCAAATCTGTTTTCATTTGTAATGTGTCTCTGAGAGGCAGGCCAAGAGAGTGTTTGCCTGCTTTGGGTGAATGTGATGTGTTTCAAATGGACAGCCTTTGACAGTAAAAATAATAATAATAATAATTGCATGCCAATCGAAGCCACCAAGTTAGAAAGCAAATGGACAAAAAAGGCATCAAAACATCTGTACATGACTACACATTCCTCATGTCAATCCAAGGCTCGCTCACACTCTTTTCTCCCACTATTTGTTTTTGTTTTAAATGTTTCAGTGAGAGTAAATTTTTATTCAGTTTCTATCGTGTTTGCACTTATGCTATGTTGATTTGTCACAGACAGTGGCCCAAGATGTCAACATGGCGTGTGTGTGTCTGCTGTGTGTGAGTGTAGGTGTATAGAGCCGAAGGACATATGTGCGTGTCAAGTGACAGTTTTGGGGAGATCTATTCTCGTCTTTCAAAGCTGTTGGTTCCAGGAATCAAACTCAGGTTGTCAGTCTTGAGGAGCAGATGCTGCTCCCTACCGAGCCATCTCACCAGCCTAGAAAGAGAATTTTATTTAGTGCTGCAGATAATATATTGTGAAATAATATGTAACTTTAATGCCCATTTAGAATGTTTCCTACAGAAAACAGACGAACGTATACTACAAAGTAGAATAATGGGTATTTTTATTTTCACTTAATAATTTTAGTTAAAATTTAATTTCAGTTTGATCACTGTCCTTCATCTGAGTAGATGTTTTTGTGTGGAAAGACTTCAGGACAAAACTGGTATAATTGGATTCGGAATATCTTGTTTTATTGAAAAAGCTCACTGAAAACAAATCTAGATTTACTTATGAAAGTCAGATAATTTTCAGGTTGGCCTTAGAAACTTTAATTCAACTAACATAAGCATTAAAACCTTCTTCAGTGTCATATAATGTTCACTAAAGAAAAAAAAAAAAAGGAACACCACAGGAAAATCCGACCATGTGTCCTGATAGGAGGTTGAAAATAGAAATGTTCAAAAAAAAAAAAGAAAATGTTCTAACTCCCTTTGCTTAGGAGCTACTAACAATAGACCCTGAAGACACGGGTTCTTCTGTAGCAGTTGGGATCCCTTTTACATTTGCTCTTGGTGCTTGTAGCTGTCTTTGTTTTATTCTGAGTGCTTCCAGGTTCTGACCCTTCATTTCCTTTTAAGTCCTTTTACTTTGCCCTGTGTGTTTGATAGTGGAATCTGCCTCTGTTGCCCTTGGCCCCAGATGATCTCTGAAGCTCTTTGAGAACAGTTTGCACTCATTCCCAGTCCCCACTGTGTGCTCCCTACCTACCTCATCCTCACTGAGTATTAACCAGTGTGAGCAAGACTCAACCTTCAAAGATGAAGAGAGCATAAGGTTTAAAAAAATGAGGGGAAATTCGAGAGACGGAGAGGAAGCTGAAAATAAAAATGTAATAACATTTAGAAGACAGAGGAGAAAGAACAAAGAGAAATCCATAGAGGACTCAGTCAAAAATATTGAGCAAAAGGTATAAATCGGAGAAGACTAAAAAGGACAGTGAGTCTTATGGTGTGGTTATTTGATTAGTAATTAGAAGTTGTATACTTTGGTGTGATAATTGGTACCTACCCTGCTTGAGTGTAGGTAGCACTAAATCCAAAAGTTTTGATAGTTTCTCCTCAACTGTAATATGATCTTCCAGAAGCCTGCTGTTCTCTGTGTATTTCTAAGCCATCTTTCACTGCAAGCCTAAAATCCGGACTTCCTCCACATTCCCTAATCTTTATTTTATTTATTTATTTATTTTAGTTGATTCACTCTTATCTTTCAAGATGTTTTATGGGCAAGACTTCCTAAAGCCCAGACAGATAATCCATAACGTTTTTCTTTTCTTTCCTTTTCTTTTCTTTCCTCCTTCCTTCCTTCCTTCCTTCCTTCCTTCCTTCCTTCCTTCCTTTCTTTCTTTCTTTCTTTCTTTCTTTCTTTCTTTCTTTCTTTCTTTCTTTCTTAATGAGCTCTTCATTACTGAACTGCTTTTAAAGGCTGATTTCACCCTTTCAAAGGGATCTGGCCTCAAACTTTGAGGGTCTATTTGTTACTGTTTTTAATTCTACTGGAACAGCCTTCTCTTCATGCTCTGAAGGATATATTTCTGTATGTGAACTTAATGTCTGTCCCCAGCTCACTTTAATTCACCACACACAACCTCTGGGACATTAAAGCGTATTTCTAAATAAAGGCAAATATTTATTACCTTAATCATATTGTAAAAATCCACCCAAGTTAAGTACAAATTAAGTAGAATTAGGTTGATTTTTTTTATGTACACATAAAATTATGAAATTAATCTGATAATTATCTGGATTGAAATTTATATAATCTCTAAGATAAGCACATTTGCAACTGTGATAGTAGAACTAACTTGAAATAGAAATTCTCCAAACATAGATTATTAAATGTAATCTTGTTTTATTTCCTTTTTTCAGTTCAGATACTCTGACTGGCAGGATAAATTGTTCATGTTCCTGGGCACTGCCATGGCCATAGCTCACGGATCAGGTCTTCCTCTTATGATGATAGTGTTTGGAGAAATGACAGATAAGTTTGTAAATAATGCTGGGAACTTTTCCTTGCCAGGTAACTGTTTCTTTTCTTTCTTTCTTCCTTTTTTTTTTTTTTTTAACTGCCTTTATCTAACTGGGTAAAAGGTATTAGAAACTGGTTTTAATCTACGTCATCTGTTTATTTATTGATTTAGATATCTAGGTGTCCCTAAATACCACAAAGGGAGTTGTGAAATATTTATAAAATGTCTTAAGTGCTCATTTAAATCTCCGAAAGTACACATGTGGTGTTTGACTTTTAAAACAGTAAGGGAATGCAGGAAACTTGGCACCTAAATAAAGTGCGACTATAGCATGGCCATGAAGTGTCTGTTCTCTGGTGATGACAGAGAGTGTCCCAGACACATCCGGTAGCATGGTAGCACTTCTTAGTAGGCTTCTTTCTGAGTTACCTTTTCCTCTCTTGCTCACTCTCATTTTAAAAATATCCATTTTCTGCATTTGATGTTTTGGGCCAACCAGACTACCTAGAACGTAATGTGACACTTTACTAAATAGCAATGACCTCAGTGTGGATCTAAAGGAATGGAGTCACATGGGTCTATGTAACCTAAAAAAGGTCCCAGCCACACCACTGTGGTAAGGAGCAGATGGACACACTTGTTTTCATATTAGTTACATCTACAATCTACAAATATTCCCATGGTTTATTCCTAATCCAGAGGCTTTCTTCTTCCAAGAGACAATAAGGGTCTAGTTTGGAAAAAACAAAGTAAAGCTTTATTGGTACATAGATGATAGAATACAAATATAATAAAGGAAGGCAAGTTTCGTTGTAAATGTACCTGAGTAGAAAGAATATCTAATCTCCATCATTTAGGTATCATTCTATGTGCATTTTCATAGTTCACTGACTAAGAACTACATACCTAATTGCAACTGTTTAAAGAAAATGTGATTACTTGATTAATACAGCAGATATGTTTACACAACGCTGATAAATATAAGGCCTTTCATAACCCCAGCAAAAATGTCTGTAGTATGCTACTTGAGTTATAACAGACTTCCAACCCAGGCCTTTCTACCATCACAGCTGAAATCATGACCGTGTATAGAGCCTCCAGCATAAAGAATGGTGCTTTCTCGATGAGAAAAACTGTTTCAGATGGATATGGATTTTTGATGTTTGACCAGTGACCAAAAACCTTAACACAAATACTGTAAAGATAAGTTGAAATAGGACAAGATGGTTTTAATAACGGCTGGATAAGTTGAAATAAGACAAGGTCTTCAGTAGAGGCTGGAGAGACGGCTCCTCAGTGAAGAGCATTTTGGCTATTGTTCAGCAGGACCCCAGCACACACACGGCAGCTTGCCAGAGGGCTCCAGGGGCCACGTCACGCTTGTGATGTATAGACATACACATGCAGACAAAACACCTAAAATAAAAATAAACCTTTCTTTAAAAAAAAAGTAGAGCCTGATACGGTGGCGCACGCCTTTAGCCTCAGTGCTCGGGAGGCAGAGGCAGGTGGATCTCAGCGAGTTTGAGGGCCAGCCTGGTCTACATAATGGGTTTCCGAACAGCCAGGAATATGGAGCAAACAAAACAGACAAACAAAAGATACATACATAAACAAAATAATTAAAAATTTAAAGTATTTAAGGAAGTGTAAGAGATAGAAAATTTCTATTTGTTTTCCTTTTATGTCATAGAGGGTCTTGATCTGTTACAATTTCATATTAACTTTATATCCATTGTACACTAGTTACTCACACACATACACGCACACGTGCACACATGAGCATATACACGTACCAATGTGGTACCCCTAATGCAACATACCAACCAAAACTTAATTTCTACTTAAGGTTTACAAATTTATATTAATGTGGTGCGTACATACAATGGAATATTATTCAGCCTTTAGGAAAGGCAAACTTTAATGCATGATACAGCAATGGATGTACTTTGAGAGCATTATGCTAAGTTAAACTAGTGGATACTGTATGAATTATCCACTTATACAGGTTGTCTAGAGTAGTCAAATTCATAGAAATAGGAAGTTGACTAGTACTAGGGACTGTGGGAGAGAGTCACAGAGAGCTACTGTTTCATGGGCATAGGGTAATTTTGCAAGGTAAAAACAGTTCTGAAGGTTGATTGGACAAAAATATGAAAATATTTAACACTATTAAACCGTATGCTTAAAATTGTTAAGATAGTACATTTCATCCTATGTGTATTTTTATTACAATTACATTTAAAAAAATCAGCTTAAAGCAGTGCAATTTCTTCCTCATGAATGAATTTGCTTCTGGACCAAGCATCACAGCATTCTTTTTGTTTTTTTCCAGAATAATGAAACTACTTATTTCTTTGGAGGTGTTTGCTTGTTTTTCACTTGTGACAATGACGCAGTTCAGTGGCTTGGAAGTTGAACGTGGCAGAAAGCTACTTTGTGCTAAGGGCCAAGCTCAAGCTCTCTCTTACTGGGGTGGTGGACTCAAGAGAGTTAATAACTCTCTCACAGTATCCTCAATTATAAATGCTGACCTTTTGACTCTTGACTCTGAAACCACAAGGTCCCAGGCTATCTTGTCTGTCACAAAGGATTTGCAATGGGAAGTCCCTTCAGTGATTAATTTCTAATAAGTAATATTCTAATTTCTTTCTAGTAATTACTTTCTTACACTTTAATACTGTGAAACTAATATTCTGCTACATTCTCTTTGGAGAAAAATGAAGTCATCAATGAATTCCAATTTTAGAGTGCTCACTGCTATGCTTAGTGACACAGAATTGAGCTAAAAACCATCGGGGTTGGGTACTTAGCTGAAGTCTCAGCTCATCACACAGAGATTTTTTTAAAAAAATATGTTATTTACTAGCGGTTGGATTTTTGGGCAACTAGACTTAATGGAAGCCAAGTGAGATGGAGTGTTAGAGGGAAAAAGATTTAAATTACGAAAGGCTCTGACAATGGCTTACTGTGAACAGAGCCCATCCTTGTCAGCAGCGTGAAGCTACTTCATGACAAGATTGTTCTCTCACAATGATTTGGTTGTGCACAGGCTATGAATAAACATTTTTTACATCCAAAACCTTAAGAAGAGAGTCACAGAAAACAGTTCATCTGCGGACTATGAAAGAGTTTGTTATTGTGTAGGACACTTCTGTGTGGCTATAACAACCTAGAAAACCCTGTGGGGAGATTGCATGCTCGTGCGTTGCTTTGTGGTAGAGAAGACAAAACACATGTCTGGGCCCTGAATTACATTAACTGTCCATAACGCACAAACTGCCCAAACAAACGCCATCTGTTTTGATGCTGGACAATTCCATGCGATAAAGAAATTCCTAGGCAGACTCTAGAAAAGCGAGTGCCAGTTTACTTTGAGAGTCTAATGTGATGATCAAGGCGCTCCCTGTATCTCTCAGTATCTCTGTTTATTGTTCATATCCTGCTCTCAACTGCTAGTGACCTTGGCCGAATTGCTCAGCCATCCTAGTCTTTACTGTTTTAAAATGATGTTTGCAAGATGATCATGGATTGACTGATGGGATCAATAGGTTACTTATGGAAGGCATCTAGAAAACGCTGAATGCTCAGTGATCAGTGGGGACAGTACTCAAAAAACTTGGAAATGACACAACCAGTCTCATTGTGCTTCACCGTTTCTAGCACAGGCAGATTTTATGAGATGGCTCTAAAAAGGAAAAGCCCCGTCAAGTGTTTCTCATTTCTGTGTTATGGAAGGGATCGGGTGAATCACCTGGGATACTTTTAAAAGACTTGTCATTCTAAATCAGCGAGATGGGCTGGTGTAATCGGGCTTGGGTAAGATCTAGAAAGTACTTTATTTTCAGAGTTCTCAATAACTTTTAGAAGCCCAGACTAGGTGATCACCTAGGGCTGATTATAAGGCACATATTTTAAGTGGTATCTGACAGCACTGGGTCCAGGCTCTTTTGACTTTTCTGGGAGCCCCCTTTGTCTGACTGCGTACAGGCACCAGGGACACTGGCTCTTCTGCCAGCCCTGAGGTGAAATTCTCACCCAGAATTCTATTGGTCTTCTTGTCCTGGGGACTCTTGGGAGGTGCAGGTAGGATCAGAGATGCTCAAGATTCATATTTCCCAGCGGGGAAGGGGGGTGTCCCCTTGAGTTGTGCTATCTTTGTGGAGAGATTTTAAAGGTGTCAGGTAGAGTTTGGAACAGATGAAAATGTAAGGTTTCACTTAATTTCTAAATTCGGGGGGGGGGGATACCTAGTGATTCCTGCAAATATCATGGCTTCCAAACAGCTTATCCAGACATAGTGCAATTCTCCATGTTAAGAACTCTGGAAGGAACTGAACTCATTTCAGAACTGAAATGCCTGATTAGAAGAGAATAAAATAAATGGATTCCTCAAAGATTCAACAGCTGGTCTTTCACGTCAGTAGGGGGGAAAATGCAGTAGCCAGAACTGCACTCCTGGCAATTGACCCTGACACGGTTTAAGTTTAAAATAAATTTGAACCTTTTATCTTCCTTTGGAGAAAGATAAGAAGGGCACACAGCTACACAGCAGCAAAAACATGACCCTATTTGCACAGGATAAAAGGGTAAAGAAAGAACATTTCCTCTCCTAGAACTCTCCTAGGAGAATGGGAAGTGCCTGCCCTTCACTGGCTCCGAAGTGCTTCAAGGTTATTTTATACCATTATTTCATGAATGCTGTAAATAGATGGTGTTTACTTTTCCCCTTCATTTTGTGTGTGTGTGTTTTAAGTGGAAATAAGTCATCACCACATGGATCAATCAGCAGAGTGTAATGTGAGAGCAAAGGGCATACTGCCCAGTACCACAGATTTGCTACTTGCTAGCTGTGTTTGTAGACGTGTTGATTTCTCTCTGCTTCGGTTTCCTTGTCCATAAAGTAAACCTTTTTGAAATATTCTTACCTCTCATAATGTTGTCACGGAAGTTAAATGAATGTAAAGTGTTCAGAACAGAGCCTGGCATGTAATGAATATTCGAAGACTAGTAATTGTCATTTAAGCATGACAACCAAGAAAGCCTTGCAGATGTGTTTGTTTTTGTTTTTTTTTAAATCACACTAGCTCACATTAATTAGTATGGTCCTTTTCAATTAATGCTGCCTGAAACACACATATCCAGCACACTTAGTGCTGTTATTAAGAAAGATGCATTGTGGGCTTGACTAATTAGCAGAGTTCCGACAGCTTATTTTTGACACCACACTCAGTTGAACTTTTCTCCCTGTCTGTAATTTTCTTCTTCTGCAATGGAAGTAATCTGACCTCTCCCTTACTTTTGTCATTGGGAAGCATATAAGAAAAAAAAAAGCATAAAAGGAAAAATTACAAAAGCAAGTCTTTTGAATCACTAAGAATATAGCAGAGCAGTCTTTTGAATCACTGAAAAGATAGCAGTGTCTACCAAATCTCATAGTTTCCATTCTGGCCTATTGATTGATTGATTGATTGATTGCCTCCTCTGCCTTCAGTGTATTGAGAGGCACCTCTGCATCTCCACCGTTGATCACCTGTTTGACTCTTCCTTAGGAAGCTGCCTTGCCACAGGCCCAAGAGGGTGGGGATGGGGTAGAACCAAGAGATGGGCCTCCCCCATCTGGACCTAAACACTTGGATCTGTGTTTCGGTGAACTGAAAAGAACCCGTGGGTGTAAAAGAAAAAAAAAAAGTTTTCTCTGAGGGGTTGAACTGCAGCATCTTCTATATATTATTCACATAGGGACATTCTTAACAGATTTTTTTTTAAATCTAGCAATTCCCATTAATAGTCCTTGTTTTAAAAAATGTGTTGTGTTTTTTTTTTTATTATTATTTAGTGAATTTTTCGTTGTCAATGCTAAATCCAGGAAGAATTCTGGAAGAAGAAATGACGAGGTAATTTATGTTTATGTATATATTATGTACTACTTTTAACCTTCCATTTTAAAATGATCTCATGCTACAGGGTTGTGAGAATATATAAAACACCTCATTTCTTTCCTGAGCTCTACCTACTCTTATCATTTCTGCCCTAGCCCCCAGTTTTAGGAAAGTTGTTTTCCTTCTGACCCTTCACTTGCATAGAAAGCAATAGAGATTCTTTTAAATAACTGCTGTAATTATCATTTTTGATAAAATTAATAAATCACAGTTTTCTACTGCCTTTACTCCCAGTTTGTCACTTTGATTTCAGTACAGTCATCGATGGCATCCACATTCTTCCAGCCTTCCTGACAGAACCCTCAAAAGCCTGTAGCACAACGTTTTTGTATGTGGTTGTTCTCTGCACACTAAAGCATATCCCAAAGGCTAATTGGAAATAGTTTGCAAAATTAGATTAAAAGACAGCTTTTGGATCATTGAAATGGAATTTATTATTTTAAAAGATACTGTCTACTCAATTACTTACACTTTTGCTCCAAACCAATTTGAATTTATTAAGTTTTTATAAAATTAATTAAAAGTTTAAGCCTGTCAAATGGGATGATCTGGTTATTTTTTTAAATTAAAAATATGGATAATTTTACACAAAGAACCGTTTTAGATGTGTTGCATGTTTCCTGCTGTTTGCTGTGTGACAGTGGTAGAGGCATTTTCAGAATAAGCATACAAGCCCAAGGGAGGCAGAGGCAGTCGGATCACTGTGAGTTTGAGGCCAGCCTGGTCCACAGAGTGAGTCCTGGGCAGCCAATGGTAGACAGAGGAACCAAAGCGAACAAACAAAAAGTATACAAGGCCAGGCTACTGTGATGACAAACCATCATCAATTTAAAATGAACCACTGACACCATTTTCATGTAGTTAATCACAGGACTTTATGTGTTTTCTTTGTTCCATATTTCAGGAAAACAGATTTTTCTGTTATAGGGCATTCATGCTGCCATTTAGAAGAGAGAAACATTGATGTGTATTTGCGATAATCTCCTCCATGTTTATGATCTATTTAGCAAGTTGAGTTAATTTCCAATTCTGATTTTTTTTTTTTTTCCAAGAGCCTGTCTAGCTAGCATGGAGGCATATACCTGATATCTTAGCCCTTGGGAAGCCCAGGCAGAAGGGTCAGAGGCCTGTATCAATCTGGGCTACAGAATGAGTTCAAGGCAATCCTGAGCTACACAAGGCGACCCTGCCTCAAAACCAAACAAATAGATGAGAGAGCCCTCCCAATTATTTTCCAGATACGCATACTACTACTCGGGACTAGGTGGTGGAGTTCTCGTCACTGCCTATATCCAAGTTTCATTCTGGACTTTGGCAGCTGGCCGACAAATAAAGAAAATCAGGCAAAAATTTTTTCATGCCATCCTCCGACAAGAAATGGGCTGGTTTGACATCCAAGACACCACTGAACTCAACACACGGCTGACGGAGTAAGTACATTGTTAATGTCACACTTTGATGAGGGAGGGAAGCAGTGTGTGAGAATGGTCGAAGGAAGGAAGATTTGAGACAACATTAAATTACTACTTTTGGCATTAGATATGAATTGAGTGTATATCTGACAGTCATTTCCTGAAGACTCTAGAGTTTATGCCACATCACAGTTTTCATTTATGTTAGAGTTGTTTTTTTTTTTTTTTCCTCTCTCTCTCCCTAATTATGTAGTAAGTCCATTTGAGGACTAAGTGCATGCTTTATGCCCATTTATCTTTCATGGAGCTTCCTACGGGCGTGACAGGTGCTAGACCCTAAATAAAGATGGTTGAACGGGTGAGCAAATGGTTCCCTTAATTGCAAAGAGACTTGCTTTGGTAAGCGTTGACGCTTCACTTATTTAACAAATACCGAGGGCTAGTTACATGCCGAGGATCTTCCTAGGGGCTTGAATACAAGCAAAGCAAGCAAGCAGCTCTGCCTCTGTGGGGTTTTGTTCCAGTAGGGGGAGATAGATGATAAACGTTTCCTGACTGGTATGCTGGCATATGAGGAGATGAGGTGGGGGGAAGTGGGAGGATAGGCAGAAGGAGAGAAGATCCGGATGTTTAGGGCCTTCATGCTTTACCAAGGGTTTTAGCTTTCACTCTGAAATTAATGGCAACCATGGGCAAGTGTGAGATTATGTAATACTGTAGGGCTTCCTTTCTTTCGATGGTCACAGTTCAGTCATACTGGTAAGTGAGAACACAGGTAGCAAGGACACAGGCTGAATACCTCTCATTTGAGATGCTTGGAACCAGGAGTTGGTTCGGAGGCGTGGGCTTTTTGAACTTCAACATGTCAGTATACCCTTTGCCAATGGAGCACTCCTAAATGGAAAATTATGAATGTCATGTTTTAGCATCAACACAGTGCTCGCTGCGCTTTATGAAGCTTCCTGTGCTGGCTGTGGCAGCTCACAGCTCTAACCCCAGCATTCCAGGGCGATGAGCTGTAGGACGCTGAGAGAGACCCGTCAAAGAGTCAAAACAAGCCTCAGCTATGTAGCAAGACCTTGTCTCAAAAAGAAAGAAAGAAAACAAGGAAGTAGGGAGGGAAAGAGAAATATATATATTTATTTTAACTCTGGAGGCATATGTTCAATTAAGAATAGGACTTTTATTTTTTTGTAATACCTTTCCTAATTCCTTCTCTTGAACAAATTGATTTATGTCCATAGTGTTAATGCTTCTGTAACAGCATTAACTAATTTCATAGTATCAGCTTCAGTGGCATTAACTTCTTAGAAGCAGGAACTAATCCTGAGTTTCCTCTGTGTAGTATTTTCATGGGAAAACATCCAAGAGGCTAAGACTCTGAAAGGCTTACAGTAGGCTTGGCATGTTTTTCTTGTCTATGCGTCTATTGAATGTCTATTTCACCTTTCTGACTGAAGACCACTGACCTGTAACCACTTAGGTGTGATCTTTTTTAGTGACATCTCCAAAATCAGTGAAGGAATTGGTGACAAGGTTGGAATGTTCTTTCAAGCAATAGCCACGTTTTTTGCAGGATTTATAGTGGGGTTCATCAGAGGATGGAAGCTCACGCTCGTGATCATGGCCATCAGCCCCATCCTGGGGCTCTCCACAGCTGTTTGGGCAAAGGTCTGTGAAACCCTGACTTTCTCATGTGTGCTAACCCACGGAGACAATTGCTGTGTATACGCAGAATGCTACTGCCTGTTCAGATATGTGCTCGGTGTCAGTAGGAGCCATGTCCAGGGGTATTTCATTCACATAGAGGTTTAATACAAAAATTAATGTTTTATATGACCCCAGATGTGACAGCTCTTGCCTTAATCACCGTTCTTAATCTCACGGTTATCTCTTTGAGTAAATCTTCTGATGTGGTATATGAAATCACATGTATGGTTATAGTTTTATTTAAGAAAACACGATTTTAAACCATAGTCCTCCAAATGGTTGAATGAATATCAAAGTTTTAAAAAGGGGGAAGAGTATTGTTCACTATGAGAATTATATCACATTCTGCAAATTTTTTATATAAATTGTATATGATACATATGTAAAATCATGTTTATTTGAACCAATATTTCAGAGTTGAATTTTTACTGGCTATTTTTGTACAATCTCAGGTTGATGGTTCCATTAGTTAACTGCTTGTATCTCTTTTGATTTCTTTTCTCCCATGCCATCTTGTTTAACCATCCTATTTTCTACTAAAATTACCATGAATAAGTTTGAAAGTATCATTTTCATCATGATTAAAAATTGTGACATAGGGCTGGGGAGATACCTCAGCCAATAAAGGACTTACCTTGCAAGAATGAAAATTGGAATTAGATCCCCAGAATCCAAATTTTAAAAAATTCCCAGGTTTAATGTTACAAGTATATAAGGTCAGTGCTGGGGAGGCAGAGATAGGCAGGTCCTTGGCGATGGTTGTTGAACTGGTCTAACCTAAGTAGTGAGCTCCAGGCCAGTGAGAGACTATCTTTAAGAAAGGTGACTACTCAACATGGAATAAGATGTAGTATTGAAACAATTTTTACCATTAATATTTTTATATACATGCATTTACATACATGACTATGTATGCATGTTATAAACACACACAAACGATGACATGATAAAGGAAAAGTAAAATTAATCCTTCCAAGGTATAAGGTTTTGTTTTATCTAAATTCAAAATTGACAGATAAAAGTTTTGAGAGATATGGAACTTGGCATGATTCCCAAATGCACTATTTACAGGATTTTGTCCGGTTTTCCTTTCCCTGATGACTGGGGTAGCTCAGATCTAGCCTTTATAGGATGTCCACTGTGAGAGCTGACTCTAACGCTGTCGAGCACAGGGTTTGGCTGGGAAAATGGATGTTGAAGCGTTGTGCAGACTGCCTTTTATCCTTTCTCCCGATGCAAACGTCATGACTGTTTCTCTTCTGCACAGATACTCTCAACATTTAGTGACAAAGAACTAGCTGCCTATGCAAAAGCAGGTGCTGTGGCTGAAGAGGCCCTGGGAGCCATCAGGACTGTGATAGCTTTCGGGGGCCAGAACAGAGAGCTAGAAAGGTCAGGAAGTTTCTTTGTCTGGTGGTTCAAAGAACCCATGTTAAATGGCTTTGTTCATTCTGTTGTGGTATGTGTTTGCTACTCTCTTGTTCCTAATAATAACCCTTTCCCCACGTGCTACAAGCGTCCTCACTGCAGGCTGTGGCTTGTCAGGCTTGAACTTGAGGTTTTCAGCCTCCTGTGTTTTTACAAACTCCCTTAGAGGCCCGATCATACATAAGGGCCTGCTTCTCAGAGAAACGTTTTTCAATGCATAAAAGGACATGTGTAGGGTTAACAATTATACAAAAATACAGTTGCCAAGATACTCTTTACTTTTCCACTCCCTTAGTGGCTATGAACTGGAACACAGGAGAGAAAAACCTGAGATGTGGAGCTCCTGGTCACAATCTGGGTTTCTGGTGGCTGTGCGGGTGTCTATATGAACAGGACAGAGCTTTCCGCCTGGCTTTCTGCCTCAATGACAGAAGCCCGTCTCCACGGCCATGTGCTTGAGGACACGGGCAAATGCTTAAAAAAAATAATAATATATATATGTATGTATGTATGTATATATAACACCACAAACAGAAGCAATCCCATTGAGGTAGAATTGATAAAGGGCTGTACATATATCTCAATGTACGTATATCTCAATGAGTGTGGGCAATAAATAAGCGTGTATAAATCATTAATGTTCTCATTAAAAATAATTTTCCTCAACATAATTGAAGTATGACCCCACATAAGTATCTTCTCTATGTGTGAGACTTTCAATGGTCCACAATTGTTTGAAATACAGCCTCTGGGAATTCTCTACAAAGTTTCCAGTGTTAAATGCAAAGCTTCTCCAATCCCTCCCTTTTCGTTTTCTGTTTTCCTGTCCTTTTTCCCTCTTCAAAGCCACCATGTTTCTGGTTCTCTAACCTCTTCCTTTTTTCTTTCTCACTGCTGCTTCCTGTACACAATAGCCCACACAGAGCACACTTAACCCTCAGTTGGACCTCAGGATGTCAGTGTAATCATGCCGCTCCATTACCCAAGTGAAGGTAATTACAGCATGCCCACTCTCACTGGGGCATCGTGTCACATTGGGGCACCTGTTGGTCTTGCTGCTGCATTCACCTGGAAGCTCTCCCACCCAGCAGTAATTACAGTGCTGGCAGTGGCACGCTGGCTGCCTCCTCAGACACGGCTCAGCTCGGTGAATGCAGCACTCACGGGGCAGGAAAGTCCCGGAAAGAACTGGGTGCTTAAAGCCAGTTAGAAAAGCCTTCCCGTGTGGCAGATATGTTAAAAAACAAAAACAAAAACAACAACTAATGAATTCTCATGCCTCATTTGGGTGAACTAAAGATGTACTGATGTTGCTAGGGAGTAAAACCCTAATTTATATGATATTTCCCTCCAGAATCTCACTGTAAACCCATTAGATATTTTTTTCCATAAATTTAGGGAGCCAACATTGACATTTCTACACTGTTTGAATCTAGCATGGAAGAGTATAATTAACTTTATGTAAAAAAAATTTAATTTGTTAAAATGGTTCTGGAGATTTGTAAAATTTATTTATTTATTTATGGAAGCCAGCATTATGAATTTAAAATATTCAAATACTGAGATATTATTCAAGATTAAGGTGTAATAGGATAAACAACATATTAGAATGGTACGGTAGGGATAACAGGAACAAGAATTATTAAGTTTGCCAACATGTGCCCATCAGCGTACTAACTATACTTCATGATTATCTGTCAGACTCATGGTTGTCTTCCTAAACAGGCTTTAGTTAGCAGAGCTGTTTCCTCCATTTCTCAGGCAATGAAATGAAAACAAACAAAAATGGAGAAAGACCCATATCTCTTGTAAGAACCACTTTCTAACCTTATACCTGGCTTGACAGCTTGATTTTTAAAAGATCAAAGCAGGAAGCCCATGGCTTACGAATAAGAACAAGCAGATTTTTTTGTCTCTTACCCAGAAGAGCAATGTGAGAAAGATTTTCTTTTCTGAGACAGGAAAACATGAGCCTGAGTTAAGAAGAACCATCTGGGGTGGCTTGTTTTTTTTTTTTGTTGTTGTTGTTGTTGTTTTTTTTTTTTTTTTTTTTTTTTTTCCTTTCCACCTTAATTTTGACTGGTAACAGCCAGATGCTTCGTATCTCAGGATAAGGCTTCAATGCTGGGACAGCCATGAGAATCCTAGCTGGTGTGGTAGAATTCAAAGGAGGTGAGCCTGACCAGCCAGGAGCAGGCCTAGGTCTATTCTAGTGAGTACTAAGCCTGACGAATGTTAACTCCTAGAATATTGGGGCTCCCCGAGAGTTTGTTACCTTCATGGCTTTCATCCTTAACACCCCTCCCCCCCCCCACTGAATAGGGGGTGATTGTGGCTCAGGTTGTAAAGTATTATTCTCGTCATAATATTCCCCTCTTCATTTTCTGCTAGGTATCAGAAACATTTAGAAAATGCCAAAAAAATTGGGATTAAAAAGGCCATCTCGGCAAACATTTCCATGGGCATTGCCTTCTTGTTAATATACGCATCCTATGCACTGGCCTTCTGGTATGGATCAACTCTGGTCATATCAAAAGAATATACTATTGGAAACGCCATGACAGTAAGTAGTACCTCTAAAATTTATGAGGAATCTGAATTTATCCTCCACCCGTCTTCTCTTTGTTTTTTAAAATATTTATTTTTAGTATTATTTTAAGGTGTGAGTGTGAGTGAGTGTGTGTGTGTGTGTGTGTGTGTGTGTGTGTGTGTAGGAGTATGAGTGAAGGTGATTGTGTAGGCTAGGAGTGTAAAATCCCCCTGGGGTTGCAGTTACGGAAGGTTGTGAGGCACCTGCCGTAGGTACAAGGAGCCAAAGTCAGGCGGTGGCAAGTATGAATTAACCCTGAGTCATCTCTCCAGGCCCTCTGTACTCTTCTCCCATCCTCCTTCTTTTGGGGGAAAAGGTTGTGATGGTAGGTTTAATCTTTGCTGTCCTGTTCTGGAACATGCGAGTCAAGTCTTAGTGGCGAGTGGGGGCAGGATAATAGCATGGGATTTGACCAATGGGGAAAGACACACGCATACAAAGGGAAATAAAAATGGAAAACAGTTATGAATGGAACAGTACATATAAGAATTACCCTTATCCACGTGTTGAAAATATGCGAAAATGAAGATACCCTCATGACATTATTCTGAAACTAATATGTTCTAGTTATACTAATGATTAAAAGTAAAAACTTTAAAAATGTAAATTACTTACAGTCTAAGAATCCATGTTTTTCTCTTCCCAAACTGAGGTCATAGTATGTAGATCTTTGGTAATCTTTTCTATAAACTAGTGACATTTTGTGACCACCTTTCCATGTTGGGTTTGGTCAGTACAAATCATTTAAAACAGAAAAGTTTCAAAACTTACACTTGCTCCTTTTAAAACAGAAATGCTAAATATAATCTGGTCCTTGGACTTTCTCCGTATGGAAACTTGGGCCTTACGATGTGGCCTACGGTTGCCTTACCAGGCGTCACCAAAGCTTGGCAGTGACAGTAACAGCTGAGACTCCTCATTTCCCTGTCTTTTCTGGCTGGCATTGTGGCAGTTCACCACATTCTTCCACTTCCTCTTGACACTTTATAAATAAGGGAGGTGCCATCTTGACTTTGCCTTTAACCTTGTATGATGAATTTGTCCATATTTGTAGCATGAGGACATAAACACCTGTGTTACAAGGCTGAAAATAATTTCCAAAATAAAAGGAATCTGGTATGCCCCCTACACAAAGGGTTGGGACTTTGGCATTAACATCTTAACATCTACTTTGGCGGAGAATTTTTTTCTGACTGGTTCATATTTATACCGAAAAGAGATAGAAAATTGAACGTATTGCACTTTGTAAACATGGATGCCACCATTGTTTCAGAGAACATAAGCATGTATGTAGAAGTTTTACATATGTAGAAGTTTTGCTTGAAGAGAAAGGAGTAATTTATCTTCTATATCTCTTTAAAAATATGGTTTAAGAAATGGTTTCCTGAAACTGTATTCTTGGATTTATATATCAGTTTATTTTCCAATGAAAAAGACGTGAAATGTGTTGTTTTATGTGCTGCAGAATAGAATAGCCAGAATAATTTCAATAAAAGGGTCAACTGACCAGGAATGCTCATGTATACTTTTAATCCCAGCACACAGGGACCTGGGGCTGGGAAAAGCAAGCTTGCTAGAAGTTCTGGGCCAGCGTGGGCCATATAATGAGGTCCAGTCCATCTCGGGCTACAGGAAGAAACCTACTTTTAAAATATAAAGTGAAGTGTTAAATGTTATATAAAATTTTGTTCATATGACCGTATAAATCTCTAATAGCCTTTTAAAGGAAAACCCCATGGAGCCAAAATCTGTCATGTTTCCTATTGAACATTTTGTGCGATTCTGTGCAGAGTTAGAGAAAATGATAGAGAACTGAATGTATCACTAATGGGAAAATAATTTGGTAGCATTGGCTTCAGAGCTGATGAAATGGGCTTCAGGAGTCTTTATGACTAGTACGTATATGGTCAGGGGAAAAAGCAACAAATAGTCTGTCAGACTAAACAAAACTTACTTTAGATGCTGAAAAAGCACATTTAGGGTAATGAAATGCTTTACTAATTTAATAAACTTTGCTCTTTACTGAGGTAGTTTTATAACGTGATGGAGTGCTTATCACACTAACTATATAAGCATATACATGCATCAAATTACCACAGGTGCCCCATAAAGATGTACAAATACTATTTCTCAATAAGAAAGAAGAGTTACTGTTTAACAAATCCTAAATTTGCTCCTTCCTATGTTACTTTTCAAGTGACCTCCAAGTCAGATGATAATTGTTCTGTTCCTAATTGTTCCTCCTGCTCTTTCGCTCAGGTCTTCTTCTCCATCCTCATTGGGGCTTTCAGTGTGGGGCAGGCTGCACCCTGTATTGACGCTTTTGCCAATGCGAGAGGAGCAGCTTATGTGATCTTTGACATTATTGATAGCGTAAGTCTTTGATTATCTGAAAGCGGAGGGGGTCATGTGGTGTTGATGACTGAATATGGCTGTAGGTCACACGTTTTGAATCAAGTGTGTTAAGTTATTTGGTAAGATAAACTGTAACAACTGTTTATGGTAATGAATGAAATGAAAGGGCTCTACAAGTTTATCTGACAATATAACAGCCCTGTTGTAGTAAATTTAAAAAAAAATGGCTATTGGGCTATTCAATGTTTATCATTAGCCCTAAGATTATCATGGTGGTCTTATCTAACCCACTATCACAGATAATAAGACACAGACATCTCTTAGATTTTATAATTGCCTTATTTACCTTAGACCGGGAAGATATTTCTATCTTACCGTTCACCTCTCAGCCCCCATCCAACGCTGTCCTCCTAAATCATCCTCATCTAGACTATCTTCTATCCACAGTCTTGTAAACACTTGCTTTTATTCTTCATCTGGGGGTTTTCTCCATCCACACCATCAGAGTTCTTCCTCCTTGCCCATGTGTTGTTTTTTTTTTTTTCTCCGCACTAACCCATCATGGCATCCCCCTTTCTCCTCTCTTTTCATCCATCTGTCTCCAGTGATTTTCTTGTCAACCCAAAAGCCCAGGAACCTTAACCATACCTACCCTATTCTGCCCTGCCCAGATATAGCTCGTTTAATTAGCCAATCAGGTAGCTTTACACAATTTGCATAGGTGTACCCAGAGCTTGAGGCTAGTAACATACATCAGACCAACCTCCAACAGTTCCCCTTTTCTGTCTAAATAGAGAGGCCATTTTTTACATTAAGAATAACTATGAAACAATTATAAAACCAATAGGAAAGAATATATATATATAATGTCTAGTCTAAATGTATTTGACAATCTTGAAGAAAATATCTTTTCTATCTATTATCTATGAGGGTCTAAGGTTTTATACCTAAGTTATTTTTTATAGTTTGTATCCATCAACCTAAAAAATCTATCTAGGCATAAAACATATTTTTAACTCCTAAGCAATTGAACTAATAATACTATGACTATCTGGTCTTCAACCCTATCAGAGACTTGAGAAGGAGTGAAATTAAGTACTTGAGTAAATAGGAAGCACATGTTAGCAAGTGCCAAAAAATAGAAAATTGAAAGAGACAGTTTGCTGCCTGAACAGCTATCCAAAACTCTCTACAATGTTGGAGCTTCATCTTCAGCTTTCTGGCTTGGGATATTTGACAGACATATATGTGAAGCGGAAACTATTTAAGATTTGCTTACTCTGTCTTGGCAGAGTTTGGCAGTCAACTTGGCCTGTATTTAAGCCTGCCCATTTTAGGCAGAACTCTGTCTGTCATGAAGCAAGGGCATTTTCTTTGCCTGGTCTGGGCTGGTTTGCCACATTTGAAGCCATCTCGATATGAAAGTGCAACTATATTAGTCCATTTCTACAGCTCAGGATAAAGATGCTTCTTTTCCTTGTTTATCTCCTTTCTGTATTGTAGCCAGATGGAGAGTATTATGATTTCTGTACGGTGTGTGTAGAGATAAATTTTGTATAGGTCCAAATTAAAAGTGAGCTTTGCTCTTCTCACTGACCTTCAATCGACAATATTGAATAAACTGAACTAACTACATTAAAAATAAAAATATTTTTACATACGGAAATATGTCATTGCGTTCACATAGTAAAATTTGAAGTTGGTAACTGAAATTAGAGAATTAGATCTAATTTTGAATTCAAAATGTATTCAGTTTACATGGTTCCTAAATAATACTTTGCTCATCATTTAATTTGTCCTCTTGACCCATTCTACTTATTGTTTAGGAAGAAGTAAATTTCACTCAAGGCAGAAATTCCTGCATGTATCTAATATGTTTTTGGTGTTTATATAAATATGCATAACGGTGAGTGGGAGGACCCGGGTTCCCCAACACAGGAACCATAATAACTGATCATTTAGAAAATATACGAATATATAGCAAACACTTGAAGTTGTTGCATAAATAAAATTAATATTCCCTATGCATTTTCAGAAAAAAAAACCTCTCAGTAAATCACACATGTATGCACACACATGCATACACACACAGGTACCCACACATATACATATACATACACACACATACATACACCCCATATCTTTACTGTGTGTTTGCTCACATGAAGGAGATTATGCTACTCCAGGTTCTATTTTTAGGATTTGAACCCTATTCCTTAAAAATACAATTGTTCATTCTTTGATAAAATGGTCATTGAATTTTGTTTTATTTAGAATCCTAAAATTGACAGTTTTTCAGAGAGAGGACACAAACCAGACAGCATCAAAGGAAATTTGGAGTTCAGTGATGTTCACTTTTCCTATCCATCTCGAGCTAATATCAAGGTACTGTCAGCGACACTCGATTCCTAGCTTAACGCCAATCTCTAATTGTCTCAATAAAGTCTGATTCCTTTGATTTCTATGCACTATGTTCTACTGGAGTAAAGCTCTTAACTGATACTTTTTCTTCAAAGTCTGAAGAGAATTGAATTATTCCTTTCTTGGAGATTTTTGTAAAACGTGCTGTCCCCTGCTTCTTCCTGTAGATCTTGAAGGGTCTCAACCTTAAGGTGCAGAGCGGACAGACGGTGGCCCTGGTTGGCAACAGCGGCTGTGGGAAAAGCACCACTGTCCAGCTGCTGCAGAGGCTCTACGACCCCACAGAGGGCACGGTGAGTGGGAGGACCCGGGTTCCACAACGTGGGAAGCTGGGCAGAAAGAGCCCCTTAGAAAATGTTTTCCTGCAAACAAACCTGGATATGAGTCTGATTTTGGCAAGACCATATAATATTGCAATGCGTCTGGACGAAACACAGGCAGGAGGAAAAATGCCTTCAATAAAAGCCTTGAAAACAACAGGCGCTAGAGAGGACCCTCCTGTCAGCTAAAGACTCAGAGGATTGCTCCCAGTGAGTTTGATTTGACCAAACAAATTTCACAGATATCTTAAAACAGCAATTAAATCCAGCAAAATGGTCGTTTTCTTTAGCTTTAGGACATCTAAAAGAGTGGCAAAGCATAGAGAAATCAGAGTCTTCTAAAGGAACAGGGTGGGCAAGAAGAGCACGTCAGAATGTTCTCTTTTTGTAGAGAACACACATACCCTTCACCTAGGTCTACTATTTATTTTTATTTTGAGCCACTTGCTTTATTCTCCTTCTTTGTGTATATACTCTAAACATCCATATGCTTCAAAATATATTTTCTAAGAAGGATATTCTCTTATATAGAGAACAGTAATCAGAATTGTTGCAATCCTAAGTTAAAACCGCCAACTCACAGTTGATATTCTTCAGTTGTCCTAACTAAAGGACATTCAGTTTCCTGATATCTAAACATTAGTCAACAACTGTCAAACACAACTTTACAAAGGGTCTTAGCTTTGTTTCTGGTGCCTTGACAGGCACCGTAACCAAAGGCAACTTAGGGGAAGAAAGGATTTATTTGACTTATACTTAGTGTCCATCATTGAGTCAGGACAGAAACTCATGAGGGAGCTTGGAACAGAAGTCATGGAGGGAGTTTGCTTGCTACCTCTCTCTCTGGATCGTGCTCAGCTACATTCTGCAGCCCGGGACCACCTTCTCAGGGAACGGAACTACCCACAGTGGGCCCTCCTACATCACGTAACAGTTTAGTATTTGAGAAAGTAATGCGAATCTATGAAAGCAACCGTGCTTGTTAGAGGATATGAACAAGCAAATAACTGTGTGAGAATAAATGCAGAGCTTTTTTTTTTTTTTTTTTTTCTTTACATGCCTGGTAGGTCTTCCACACTCCACTGGATGATTACATCCAAGAGTATGCAGTCAACACAGGTTAGACTCCACGGGTGTTTTAAATGAGGACACAGAGTTGGTGCAAGTGGAAAGGCGGTGGCTCTGGGAGGAGTTGGGGCAAGAGGGTGGGTGGATCAATGTATAAAATTCTTAAACAATTTTTAAAAGGGAGGGTAAATACAGATTTACACTGTATTCTTGAAAATGGTCAGCTGAAATGATGGACTGTGGTGGATTCTGGGAAAGGAGCAAGCAATCATTTTCTTACTTGTATACCCTGCCCCCACGATCCTACCAGGCTCTAATAGATAGTTCAGGGAAAAGGACAGAGGCTTCATTTTTTTTTTTCCTTCGTATTACTGTTTAATTGTTATCTCTAACTTCTGAATGAAGTCAGTACTAGCATATACTGACTAGGAAATCTTTCTTGCTTTCAGATTAGCATTGATGGGCAGGATATCCGGAACCTTAACGTGAGGTATCTGCGGGAAATCATTGGCGTGGTGAGTCAGGAGCCCGTGCTGTTTTCTACCACGATCGCTGAAAACATCCGCTATGGCCGTGGGAATGTCACCATGGAGGAGATAAAGAAAGCTGTCAAGGAGGCCAATGCTTATGAGTTCATCATGAAACTCCCCCAGGTAAAAACCTCCCTTAAGCCCAGAACTGAAACTCGGGGGACTGAGCTCCTGCTTCACAGCCTGGGCTAACGTTTGGGTTACAGCGTTGCTCAGCCTTGCTGAGTAAGTCCCTTACGTTATTCAGGTCACGGTTGCAGACCGTATTCTGTATGTAAATGATATAAAAACGTACAGGATATGTGCTGGTAATAATTACAATTCAGTTTTTGTTTATTATAATTTATGATACACTGCGAGAGCCAAAGCTTCGACTGTCTTCATTTCCACAAAACTCCCTACACTTTTCCTATTTAAAATACTTTAAGAAGGCTGACACATAGCTCAGGGGTTGAGGGCTCGCCTGGCATACTCAGGCCCCGTCTGAGTTTCCTCCAAAACACTGCAAAATTGAATGGATGAATATGTTCCAAGAGCTTTTCTGGGTTCTCTGTTTAGAAATTTGACACCCTGGTTGGCGAGAGAGGCGCGCAGCTGAGCGGGGGACAGAAACAGAGAATCGCCATTGCTCGTGCACTGGTCCGCAACCCCAAGATCCTCTTGCTGGACGAGGCCACCTCAGCCTTGGACACTGAAAGTGAAGCTGAGGTGCAGGCCGCTCTGGATAAGGTCAGTACTGGGGGGGATAAACATGCAGGGTAGAGGGCAGTCACCAAGTTGGAATGTTTTGTAAAATTCTGCCAGATCTTTGGGAATCTAGATTGAGAAATAAGACCCATAGAGCAAATGAGGTCATCTCTTGGCGTTTATTGATTTCTCCTAGCCTATTGCATTATCTTCAGAGAGAGGTCAGTGACCTCTGCTTCCCCCATGGTGCAATGAATCCAGGTTTGTGGGAGGAACCATCTAGTTTTTTTTCTTTCTCTCTTTCTTTTTATAATTAATTTATTTTTTATTAATTACAATTTATTCATTTTGTATCCCAGCTGTAGCCCCTCCCTCGTCCCTTCCAAATCCTACCCTCCCTCCCTCTTCTTCTCCCATGCTCCTCCCCTAGTCCACTAATAGGGGAGGTCCTCCTCCTCGTCCATCTGACCCTAGCCTATCAGGTCTCATCAGGACTGGCTGCATTGTCTTCCTCTGTGGCCTGGTAAAGCTGCTCCCTACCTCAGGGGGAAATGATCAAAGAGCCAGGCACTGAGTTCATGTCAGAGACAGCCCCTGTTCCTCTTGCTAGGAAATTCACTTGGATACTGAGCTGCCACGGGCTATATCTGTGCAAGGGTTCTAGGTTATCTCCATGCATGGTCCTTGGTTGGAGTATCAGTCTCAGAAAAGACCCCTTTGCTCAGATTTTTGGTTCTGTTGCTGTCCTTGTGGAGCTTCTGTCCCCTTCTGGTCTTTCATCTCCCCCTTCTTTCATAATATTCCCTGCACTCTGCCCAAGTTTGGCTATGAGTCTCAGCATCTGCTTTGATACCCTACTGGGTAGAGATTTTCAGAGGTCCTCTGTGGTAGTCTTGCACATGGGTTTTGTTTGGTGAAAACACTTATGCTAAAATATGTGAAAAAAATAATTTTAAAAATTTACAATTTTAAGTATTTTTATAACAATTTTTAGTGTTGGCATAGTGTTCTTTTCTTTGGTGTACTGTACTTTATTCTAAATTTTAAGTTATTCTTTATGGATTTATTAATTCTATTAAATCAGTAAAAAGACAAATACTTACATACAAATATATGTGGAAATACATATATACACATATATAGTGTGTATATAATATGTATTCATACATATTTATAGAATATATATGTATTTATATGTATATGTGCACACACAAATAACCCTGACTACCTACATAGTGGTCTAGTTTAAAAACGGTTCAAAATACCCTATTTTGTGGCATTAATGCCATCATTATTTGTAAATGTAATTGTTAATGATACATTAAATTGTGTCAAAGTAGTGTACCTAACTCCTTAGGGCAATTATGACCCCCCCCCATTAAAAGCTTTGAAATTCAGAATTAAATAAAAAATGAAACTGGATTACAATCACCACACAAAATAAAAGAAAAAAAAAATTCCATTTTAAAATGCCTTCCTTCCTGGCATTTAGTATACTCATCTGTTTGTGCAATCACCAGTAGGATCTGACTCTAGAAAATGTTCGTTGCCCAAAAGGAAACTTGTTGACTCCTTCTCTCAGCTGCTAAGAACTTCTGTCTTTGAGGCTTTGCTGAGTGTAGACGGTTCATATAGGTGGAACCATGCAGCGTGTGGCCTTTAGCTGTGGTGCTGGCTGTTGTTGTTGTGTGTGCATGATACATATGTGGATGCACATCTGTAGCACTTGTGTGGAGGTCAGAGGACAACTTGGTGGAGTCAGTTCTCTCCGCCTTTATGTGGGTTCCCGGCGTCGAATGCCTATCAGCCGGCATAGCGAGCATTACCTACTGAGCCGTCCTGCTGGCCTTTGTCACTGTCTTCTCCCGTGTGGCACACAAGTTCCAAGTTTCATCAGTGTTGTAAATGGCATCAAACTTCACTCCTTTACATCTCAGTGACATTCCAATTGTATGGCCAGTTGGTTAGCCAGTTTGAGCTGATGAGCATTTAGATTGTTCCTACTTCTTTAGTTATTATGACTCTAACCTCTCATTTTTATCTATATCCTAGTTACTTAGGCTAAGTTATAACTAGTCTAATGGCGTCAGCATTAGTCTTAGGGAATTGTTGGTCAAAGCAGGCTAATGAGTACCAGCAAGGGAAGCCACTGTTACTGACATAACATTAATAATTTAGTGGGCATAATCCAGGGTTTAAATGTTCATTAGATCCATCAAGCCAATGTGTGATATCACTGAATGATCTGATTTCAACATCTGTAAAAGCCATGTGGGGCAGAGTTTAAAAGGCGGCAGTATTGGCCTCACTCCAGAGAGATTCTGAGGATTTTTGAGCCCTAATTTCAACTATGCTCATACATCTACACTGCAGCTTTTCAGTACATTGGAATCATGTCAATATCAAGCTTGGGAGAAGGCTGTCATTTCATGGAAAGGAATTTTAATCTAGTAACATGGTTGCTCTGGCAACGGATTACATTCAAAAACCTGTGCGACTGGAACGCAAACATGCCGTACACCCTTGATCTCTCTGCCTGGAGTGCAGACACACCTTAACACACACCTTTAAGGTAAAATTAGTGTGTAGTAGAGGCAGCCATGTTCGAAAGTGACTATTGAGGGGCAGACAAAGTGATGAATCAGAGAACTATTTCACAGGATGAGTCAGAGATGGGATATTCCCAACTCTCATGAGAACAGCACAGAAAATAGAAGCTCCTGAAGAGTAGCACAGGGAGACAGAGTCAGTCAGTTGGGAGTCAGTGTAGAGAGTACAGTGCAGTGGGGTTGAGCTTGTTTGTGAGTTCATGCACGTTCAGTGCAGGTCAGCAGAGGCATCTGGAGCCAGAGAGTAAGAAAAAGCTAGATGATTAGGACAGGTTGAGAGAGTTAGTTTGAGGACAAGCAGAGCAATTCAGTGAGAATCTGAGAGAAGGCAGATTGAACCAGTCACCTTGGAGAGGAGTTTGAGCTGGAACACTCAGTTTGAGTTTGAGTTGAATCAGCCAGCCAGGGTTCAGAAAGAACTAGACATGGTGAGCTCATTCAGCAGTAAGCCTCTGAGAAGACAATTACGTCTGGCAATTTAAAACTACATTTACATTTTCACAGTGACCTCCCTAAAATGTTTCTACCAGAGTCTCCGGTGCACCCTACAGATAAGAGCTAGAACTCGTGGGACAAATACAAAGATACCAGGTCAAATCTTTAACTTTCCTGAGTGTCAGATAGCATCACAGGCTTCCAGAGCAATCTGTCCTCATATTGAAAGGCTGGGCCACCTGCCTTGTCTGGAACTCAGATACAACTTTTGTCTTTTATAGAAGAGTGGCGCCCGTGCTTTAAGCACACAGGAATATAGAGTGTCACTCTCATCTGTCTGCATGCAGCGATCGCCCAAGGCTTAATTCTACCTGCTGGTTGCCAGTGTGTTAGTGCCGTAATTCCACTGCACCACAGATCTGTCCTTTTCCTCTTTAGGCCAGAGAAGGACGGACCACCATTGTGATAGCTCACAGACTGTCTACAGTCCGAAATGCAGACGTCATCGCTGGGTTTGAGGATGGAGTCATTGTGGAACAAGGAAGCCACAGCGAGCTGATGAAGAAGGAAGGGGTCTACTTCAAACTTGTTAACATGCAGGTATTGTCATGTCAGGGGTGGTTTTCCCTGTTGTCTGGGTTGCTGATAGGGTAGTCTCTAGATTATTATAATAGATTACAGCTAATGTCACACAGGGAAATTATGACTAGGATGAGGCATTAAATTAGGTAAAAATGAAGTCTTAATTCAGAATCTGGAGTAGAGTGAAGGGTGAAGGGGAAGAAAGGCAAATGCAAAAATCGCAGTTAATGTGTGCATGAGATCAGTGACTACTGATTGTCTAGGGAATGTGTCTGAACTTACAGGGCCATCCCAGTGGAAGGAGAAAGACGTCCTCAGTGGTTAGGGGAGAGGTACGACTTATAAATGCTTTGCAGACAAACCTGGTAAAGCCAGTGGCAACACTCATAGCTTTAGGAAGTAAAAAGTTGGTTTTAGAAAATTGCTTTCTCTAGTCACTAAAAAAATCTTAGTAAGTTTCATACCTGTGCACTATCCTTTCAGGGTATATGTATTTGCTTTGACGTTGTGATAAGTTTATACATGTATGTTTTAGATTTCCCTCCTTGACATTCTAGACACACATCATGAAACACTAGTATTTCAGTTGCTCAGCCATAGTTATAAGGAAGAAACTCTTTCTCATAACTTACTTTCTCCAGAAACTGGCTTATAACTTAGTTTCTCTAGGGATGAATACTTAGCTTGTTTCAGTTTTTATATTTTCTGTTTAAACACTGCTAGGACAAGCACAAATTCTAAAAGCTGAGAAAGAAATGAACTTACTGGCATCATTTCCCTAAGTCTTCTGACAAGTCCCGGCCTGCTGAGCGACAGTCCTGCATTGGGATGAGCAACTCTACTTTGAGCCTTGCTATAAGTTTAAGAAATGAGTACCGGGCACTAAAATGTACAAGCTCTTACAGAAGAAGAAGATAGAAGGACAGTTTGTAGAGGTTTGGGAGTGGTGGAGAGGGTGAAGAGAAGACGGTTGGCAGACATGCAGGCAGAGGGCAGGAATAGCTAATGCTCTAGAGCACACAGGGTAAGATGGCGGTGAGGTGTGTACTTCAAAATAGCTGTAAGGATTGAAACCAGGGCCTTATTTATGCAAGGCAAATGTTCCACCCTCGGGCTATGTCCCTAGCACAAGGAGAGAAGACGTTGAATCTTTCCAGTAAAAATGATAATGTTTGAGGTGACCAGTATGCCAGTTACCCTTATCCGTCATGGTGAGCATATTTGTGCATTGAAAAAGTAACAGTAGCTTATCAAGACACACACCATGAAACATTATTATTTCCATTACTCAACAGTAGTCATAATGGCTGCCTTACATAAATAAGGCCCTGGTTTGTTCTAGGTAAGAAAAAGAGCATAATGGCATACAGTCCAGTGCTGGGGAAGACAGGTGTGTCCTTAGGAACTTCTGGTTAACCAGTCTGGCCTTCTTGATGAGCTCCAGACCAATGAGAGACCCTCTCTCTCTCAAAAAAAGGAAGACACAAAAGGTGGACAGTACCTGAGGACCAAAATCTAAGGTTGTCTCTTGGCCCTTAATCACATGTTCACCTGGATACACATATATTTGCACCCCACACATGAACACATACACACACACAAAGTGTCACACTGAGCTCAAAAAATATATGTAATATATGTCAAATAAAACTATAAATATTATGCATATTAAATAATATTATACATATTACATAACTATAAATATTATGCATATTACATAATATGCATAGCCCCAAAAGAAAAAAAATTAATGTCTGAGTCCACTGGAAAGACACTGATGGTTCTTAAAGGATGGATTCATTTTTTGGATCATATGTCCTTGAGCTGTTATTCTTTTTTGTTTTGTTTTGGGATTTTTGTTTGTTTGTTTGTATTTTGGTTTTTTGAAACAAGGTTTCTCTGGATAGCTTTGACTGTCCTGGACTTGCTTTGTAGATCAGGCTGCCCTCGATCTCACAGAGTTCTGCCTGCCTCTGCCTGCCTGAGTGCTGGGATTACAGGCGTGCACCACTGTGCCCGGCTGAGCTGTTATTCTTTTTTGAAAGAATCTGACACAAAATAGTTACTGAAAATTTTCAAATTCCCAAAAGAGTGAACTGTTATAAAGTTTTATAATTCAGTTTTATATAAAGCCTCTTTATCACTTTCTGCTTTAAAATATATGTAATTGTAATGGGTAATGTTAGCTGTCACCTTGATAGAACCTACACCCACAGGAGGTGGGTATTTGGGGCATGCCCACGGGAATTATCTTGAGTTCATTAATGATGTGGGAAGACCCATTTCAACTGTGGGTGGGACCATTCCCTGGGCAGGGGACCCCAGGCTCAGAAGTGGCATTGTGTTGTTGCTCTCTGCTTCTTGACTGTGAATGCAGTGTAGCTGCTTCTTCAAGCTTTGGCTGGAATGAATTGTAATGGGGGAATTGCTAACCAATCAAAGCCCATCTTTCTCCCTTAAGTTGCCCTTGTCAGGCTCATTTATTACAGCAATCGAAAAAGAAACAAGGACAGTAATGGTATTTTAAATCCATTTTGGTTTTCACTTCGACATGATTATTAGCAAGGCGGTATGATGGCATGTGAGAAACCTTGGAGACTGTACCCATTTGGACAAACATACATGCATACACATATGCACATGCATAAACCACACACACACACTCACATACACATTAATGTCTTACCTTTTATTCAGACATCAGGAAGTCAGATCCTGTCAGAAGAATTTGAAGTTGAACTAAGTGAAGAAAAGACTGCTGGAGGCATGGCCCCAAATGGCTGGAAGTCACGCATATTTAGGAATTCTACAAAGAAAAGTCTTAAAAGTTCACGAGCACATCAAAACAGGCTTGATGTAGAAACTAATGAGCTTGTAAGTTGTCTCTTACTCAAGTAAAGTCTTTGCCTTAGAGTTTTGCTCTTGACTTCCATGGCCTTAAAGAATATGTGGTCCTTACTGTGGGCTGCACAGTCAAGCTCATGTCCTTTGATTAAAGATAATGACGCTGTTTTACATTTGGGAGGATGTGGACCTATCTGTTTGTGTCTATTGCCTTGTATGATGCTGCTAGCATCGTTGTTAGAGATTATACTGTGATGGGAAAACTACAGCTCAGCCCATATGGCCTAGCCACGACTATCACACAGATCTAGCACTGTCCATGTCCAGAGGTAAAACTTAGATCCTGATACCTCACAACCTGCCCACCAGGCCTGAACAACAGCTGGTCACACCACGGAAATAGTCATGTGTGTGTAAGGTTCCTGTTCAGCCCTGTGTCATCAGTAGGCACTGTCCTTCATTCTCTAGTCAAGGACAGGACTATTTTTGGGATCTAGTTTGCAAAAAATTTAATAGTCATGCCTTCTCTGTGTCTGCAACACTGAATGGGTATGTCACCATTTGTTCTGTTGTTTGTATGTTCTAGGATGCAAATGTGCCACCAGTGTCTTTTCTGAAGGTCTTAAAACTGAATAAAACAGAGTGGCCCTACTTTGTGGTGGGAACAGTCTGTGCCATTGCCAACGGGGCCCTCCAGCCGACATTCTCCATCATCCTGTCAGAGATGATAGCTGTAAGTTTAAAAACATCCCAGGGCACCCTGAATTGAAGCAGTCCATCAGTGGCTGCTCGGCCCAGCCTCACCAATCCTGGGATTAAGTAACTTCAGATTAAACTAAGCCAAAAGTCCTTGATTCTGTTTTAAAGTCAAACTCATTATAAGAGAAGGTAATAGCCTTTGAAGCATCCTGTTACAACATTAGTGGACTTACAAAGTATAAAATCAGTGGAGAGGTCTCTCTAATTAATTGTTATCACTTGGGTAAAACCCGTGTCAGGTGGCTGTTCTTAATTGTTTATAGAGAGGCTGTTTGAGGATTGAGAGTACATAGATAGCCCTGTGGGCAGATTTCAGAGTGTCTTCCCAGTTCTACAGTTTCAAAAAATGGTGTTTTAGCAATTCTTCCCAGACTGTGGGAAGAAACTGCAACTAAGAAAGAAAATCCATACTATCCATTCATTAAATCTATTGAGAGATATGTGTACAAAGCTATTCAAAATGTCTGTCTTTATGTTGTGTAAACACTTTTTTTTTGAGACAGGGTTTCTCTGTGTAGCCTTGGCTGTCCTAGACTCACTTTATAGACTGGGCTGGCCTTGAACCCACATCAATCTGCCTGTCTCTGCCTGCCTAGTGCTGGGATTACAGGTGTGTGCCACCACTCCTGGCTGTGTAAACATTTTAATCACCCTCTATCATTATTGGAGAGATTTGTTGTATAAGAACACATTATCTTCCAACATGCTAAAATGCATTTGTCTTATGATGTTGGGTATTGATCTATATTAAGACCATAAACAATGAAAAATTAGGATGGACCCTTTGAATCTTATTAAATTTCAGTGTAAGATAATTCTTAGCTTTCTTGCAATTCAAGAGATACATAACTTTCAGGTACATTGGGTTTGTTTTTTTTTTGTTGTTGTTTTTTAATCCAGGCACTAGAAAGATAGTTCATAAAATAAACTGAGCTGTGTCTACAAACGTCAAGTTCTTTTGGGGTAACACATACAACACAGAAACAAAAATACAGATTTATAACATGTTGGGTGCTAATAAGTGTTTTAAAAGCAGGGCATGGTGATGGAGGAGAGAGGGCTGGTGAGAGCAAGCTCTGGGAAAGGAAGGTTGAGGGCTGGGGCTGGGGACAGAGGAAGATATATCACAGCTATGACCTGTAATCCCCAAAGTCACACAGGCAGGTTTCTGGAGCCTATGAGGAGGGAAAACAAGGAATTGTCTGCTGGAATCATGACAACATGCTGGCAGTGAAGGGGAAGAGAAGCTATATGACAAGATGCATACACCCAATGCCAGTGAACTGTACACTTAAGAGGGTTAAAAATGGTCAATTATATGCCAGTTGTATTTTACCAAAATTTGGAAAAGCCACCACCTATTAAAAAGCTACTTTCACAGATATGACCCTTAAACCGTTGTCTGGGGTAGGAACGAGCAAGGTGGGCCCAGCCACCCACGTGGGTGTTTCAATGCTCTCTTCTAGATCTTCGGTCCCGGAGACGACGAAGTGAAGCAGCAAAAATGCAACCTGTTCTCGCTGCTCTTGTTGGGTCTTGGAATCCTTTCTTTCTTTACCTTCTTCCTTCAGGTAAGCAGTGATGTTTGCTCTTCAACTCTGTGAACAGAGCAATTAATAAAGACCTAACCAGACTTCCAAATCCTCACACAGAAATGAGTTAGGGATCCACCAGGGACAGGGCAGACTCATTCACCGGGAAACTGAAACTGTGCAGGTTACAGGAGTATCTTTAGCAAAAGGTCATGGCCATGGAGGAAGACTTGGGCTCATTGGTTGCAAACTGAAAACAAAACAAAACAGTAAAATAACACTTACTTTGTCGTTACTTTTCCCAATATCAAGTAACTTTGAACTTTCTCTTTCCTAATTGATGAACTATTAGAACATACATTTACATTCACGTATTATAGAGCTGGCTCCCAATATCAAGTAGCTTCGAACTTTCTCCTACCTAATGGATGAACTCTTGGAAAGAACTTACATTTACATTAATATATTATAGACCTGGCCAGAAAAAGCTGGCCAAAGCCAGGCGGGTGGGGCATATCTACAATCGTAGCACTCAGGATGCTGGGGCAGAAGGCTTGGTCACAAGTTAGCTTGGCCTACCCAGTGAGGTCCTGACTCAAACAAATAAACAAGAACAAGAATGTGGTACCTGCTTTTCCTCTTCTACCCAATTAACACTTCACTCAGCCTGTTCAGTCCAGTGGCATGACAGACAATCTGGAGTGCCAGCAGAATGTAACTAGACACTTGGCATGCTCTTCTCTTTTTCACTCTGGAGCCAGAGACAACAGTAAAATGCATTTTTTTTTTTTAATCTGGAAAGCATTGCCATGCTGCCATGCTAGTAGCTCCTCAGAGGTCTGATGCAACTCCAAGCCCAGACTCATCAGGGAGTGGAATTCTAGAAGCTGTAGGCGCAGCGGGGGCAGCATGCAGCAATCCTCCTGCAGAGGCAGGTAAGGACAGGCCAGTCCTAGATAAGGAACCTCTAGGGCAGCCGCATCCCACGTACCCATTCCCTGCTGAGTCAGGACTTGAGAAGTGTACAAACACAAGAGCCCTGCACAGCCTGCCCCAGCACTCATAGCGTTCCTGGAGCCCAGCTGTCCTACATGACCCAGAAGCAATGCAGCTCTGGACGTCTGGGCTACTCTCCAGCTTGGACACAATTGCTAAGGAGAGGGAAACTGTCTGACAAAGAGTCTTGGAGAGGAAGTAAAGCCTAATGGTTGCCTAATCCAAGAGCAGCTGTGCCTGTGGGCTCATACAGAGTTTGAGGGGAAAGACATCCTCTTTCTTTCTATAGCACAGTGGCCAAAGTGTGTCTTTGCATAGAATTTTGTTTCTTGTTTTTATTATATTAAAAGTATTAGGAACATAGAGAAATATTCTTGTTCGATACAGTATCTTGGTCATTGAGATCCTGCCCTTGAAAGTTACTGAAATGAGAGAGAAATCAAAATCGAGACACTTACAGTTCTCACTCGTGGTGTTACAGTTCCACCACTCACCATCGACCTAGCAGCACCTGCATTTTCGGTTGGCTTTTGTTGTTCGGGTGGCCGATCAACACACAGATAAAGTAAAATCATTGTGGATGCTATGTAGTTGTGTCAGGGCACTAATGAGAATCAAAAGGAACCTGAGCCCTTTTCTCTCCCCCAGGGCTTCACATTTGGGAAAGCTGGCGAGATCCTCACCACAAGGCTGCGGTCCATGGCCTTTAAAGCAATGCTAAGGCAGGTGAGTGCATTGGCGGTGATGCCTGGTGTTTAGATTTAGGACTCTGCCTGCTGTTGTTGTCATGCCAGTGCTCATACTTCCCCTCCAAGACTCCCAGGCAAAGAATGACTAGTTGCCCTACAAGTTGCCCTAGTCCTGAAGTCACCAATGACTTCTCAAGGTTTTAATGGGAGCCAGCTTTTCAAAAGCTCTCTGGCTTATTCTGCAACTATCTGTCTTCGTGAGTAAATGCATTTCCAGTACTTGCATCTGTTCTTTGGATTCTGCAGACAATGGCCAGTCTTTGGAGACTGTAGGATGCCTTTGTTCAAAGGATAATTTGGTTAGTAGCATCCATGTTCGTGTGTCAAAGTTGACCTTCTGTCTAGGTTTTTCCAAGCAGAGTTATGTTTTGCCTCGAACTCTGTTTTCCCATTAATTCAACTGTTAATTTATTGAAACTTCATTTATTATGTAAGGTCACATTCCGGGGTAGGGTGTGTGGGAAATATGTGAATATATAATTTAAAGATAAGAGCCTCAAGAGAGCCTGTTTACTTGAATTGTTTGCATCCCCGTTCACACAGGGGCCATATTTTGGGCACATCTGAATTGATGAGTTCTTCTGAGGACCTTTTAATCTCCTGCTATGTGGGAGAAGTAACTCTATATGAAAATAAAAGATATTGCCAGTATTTATAATTAGTTATCAAATCGAAGATATGCTTTTAGAATTCTTGTGTAGACAAAAATAAAACAAGAGCATAGAGGGAACCCAACATTTAATTTCCCTGTTCACAGTTTATAAGGAAGGCCCGTCTCTTAATGAGAGATGGCCCTCTAGGGGGCACGGGTGTCTGCAGCGCAAGTTGTGACAATGTGGTAGCTAGAGCACTCCCAGGAGCCTCGGCTTGGGTGGAGCTAGTATACGAATCCGACCCTTCTCTCTGACTAGAGACCCCTTCCTACTACGGGGCGCAGTCAGGATATGTGGCCTAGTGTATCGGCAGTGGGGTGCTGGGGTTATGCTTGGACCACCCATCTGTACAGAAGACAGTCTCCCCTGAATTTCAATACCCACATGCAGTGTGGCTATTCCTCCTCACTGAAGCACCGAGAGACCGCTTTGCTTCTGTTGGTTACAGTTGTGAGCTGATTTAGAGGTGTGTTTAATTCCACAGGACATGAGCTGGTTTGATGACCACAGAAACAGCACTGGCGCACTTTCTACAAGACTTGCCACAGATGCCGCGCAAGTCCAAGGGGTATGTACAGGACACTTTGCTGAGCATGACTGTTGGCTTTGAGGTGGAAGCTGAGCAAATTCACTTCGGAGACAGGAGCTTAACATGCAAGCTTTATTTTCTGAGTGCACAGGGAGGTGGCCGGTTTGAGATCTGAACCACAAACCTGTAGGGAAATTGCACAACACTTTTAAAGGATGGGTGTAAGAGTGGGGTGGGCTATTGTATTGACCAATCTTATTTTAACACAAGGAGTTAAGCAAAGGGCGACTGGGTCTTTCCAGGTCATCTGGTTTCAGGACTCAGATTTTTGCAGTCACATCCTCTCTTGGACTTTGGCCTAGAATTTACAGTGGTAAGGGAACAAAGGAGTGAGCCAGATGCATTTAGTTAATTAAGACAAGGTAGGCAACGTAATTCTGACTTCCATGCCTAAGCTTAGATAGTGGACAATGGCACCTTCCCTCTTCACATCCTTTACTGGTTAACAGACAAACATGAAACACCTCAAGAAACAAGATAGGTGTTGGGTTCTGGGGCCTGGGAATATGAGCTCAGTTTTGACCCTGCTAGCAAAGTGAAACTTGTTCCTGAGATGGCTGGACCCAGAAAACTGTCTCCTAACAATGACGTTGCTCCATCTACTGAGATGCTTACAGCTAGGGGTTAGGTGGAGAGCTAACCCTGAGTGTACAAGGCCCTAAAAACATTTTTAAACAGATGTTTTCAGTTGGAAGTATCAGAACATGCAGCTGAAACTGACCTGTACAGCAAGGGAAAGTTTAGACATTGGGGTAGGTTTAGCTGCTGGCTGAGAAATGGCACCAGATACCCACGTTCCTTCTGCCTGTGTGGTGAGTTGTCTCCTCGGTGTTGGCTTCGTGAGGCTCATTTCCTGGTTGGCAACCAGTAGCAATTAGAATGAGAAGCTTCTTCACTTTCCATCTAGGGAAAGGACACACCTCTACCCCATCCATCAAAGGAAAACCCTTTCTACAACGGTTATTGTATCTCATAAGTCACACAGCCAAGCCTGAGCAAATAGCTATCTCCAGAGAAGGCTGTTCTCTGGCCAGCTTAGGTCTCCACACTGTGACCTTCACTGATTTCCCAACAGAAGAGAAGGGAAGGGGCACAATAATTCAGCCACAGTACGTTTTGTCATTAAAAGTCTTGTAGGAGGTGAATACTTCTAACATGGTTTTTAGGGGAGGGTTCATTTCTGCCCAAACAATTGAACCAAGTAGCCACTTAACTTCCTGAGGTTGGGGTTCTGTTCCCATTTCGAAAGGTATGTGTCCTCACAGCTGATCTGTACAGTAGGTGAGTCCATGGGCTGAGGGATGAGAGAAAAACCTGCCAAGCCTTGTGAGTTAGGCACAAGCTGTGGGTTTGTTGAGAGAGTGAAATCCTTCACATTCTGAGTAGGAAGCTAAGCTGAGAACCCATGGCTTTGGAATTTCACCCAGCTGTCTTATGCTTTTCTCTTGCAGGCCACAGGAACCAGGTTGGCTTTAATTGCACAGAACACAGCCAACCTTGGGACTGGTATTATTCTATCATTTATCTACGGTTGGCAACTGACACTTTTGCTGTTATCAGTCGTTCCACTCATTGCTGTATCAGGGATTGTTGAAATGAAAATGTTGGCTGGAAACGCCAAGAGAGATAAAAAAGATCTGGAAGCTGCTGGAAAGGTGAGCTGAGTGGGCTTTAGCTAACAGAAGTGCTGCTTGTAGACGTGGCTTGCCCAAATTGTCACAATATACTGTTTTACTACAACTGATCATTTTCAACCTGTACAAAATGTTTTACTGTATTGATAATGCCTGCAACTTGAAAATGAGATCACTCATGTAAAACTTCTAGTTTCCAGACAGAGCTTTTTCATAAAGATCTTCCACATTGTTGAAATGCATTTCACCTTGACCTCATACCCTGGGGTCAAAGAAGGGAATGGAAACAGGGGTGATCTCCTCCCCATCCCTTGTTCAGAAGAAAATGCTCTTTTACTTGGGTACAAATTTTTATTAATGGATAAAATATAAAATATAAAATTGGGACAGTCTCATTTCAATTTTCCGAGGAGAGCTTATTACTAAGTGTGTTTGCTTCTGTGCAGTAGCAAGAGGAAGGCAAATAAGATTATAGCCATCAATCACATTTATACTTGTAGCGCAATCCTGTAAAGATGGCATTAATATATACACAGCCTACTAACTAGCTTCATCAGCTAGTCCCCTCTAATCCAGATTACAAATTGACATCATGACCATCTCGACTAGATCCCATTGACTGATCTCAGGAGCCTGTAATATCAGAGCTAGACCCCAAAGTTAATCCACGACCAGAAGATCAAGGGTTGATGGTAAACTTGTTTACAGCTGGTTTCTCCTAGTGCAAGATCTCAAAATAGACAGAGCAGCACAGTGCAATTGGCTAAGAGCAGACTTGGCATCGGGTGGCCTGGCAGTCCTCATGCCCTGAGTTCATTCTGAGGCTTCGGGCCTGTGGGGAAACACCTCTGTACCCTATTTCCTCTTCTGTGAAAACAGGAGCAATACTACCCCACAGGGCTGTCCTGAGGCTAAAGGAAACTGTGTCCCTCAATGTGGCAACATTTTGGCAGCTTCTACTGTCTGTTATGCATACATATTTTTAAGGACAGAGATTTTTTTTTTAGCCTAAGGCAAAATAAATTCTTTCACCTACTTAAAAAGGGAAGCTGAAATACAAGTGTTAAAGTGGATGAAAACGCAAGGTTTAAGTTTTGATACTCCTGGTGCTGACATGATTTAGCCTCAACTGCTAACCACAGACAATACGCAAGCGGTAGTTCGGCGATAAGAATTAAAAACAACAAACTTTCTGGTTGGCTTGGGTTAAAGTGGCTTGACAAAGGATGTAGTTTAAGCACAGGCAAGGAGGAAAGAGTATGCTGGCTGTCTCATAGGCCTACAGGCTGTATTGTCTCTCAGCCTCTCTGAACCTGTTTCACTCCTCACCCATCTGCATTCATATCTGCTCCCCAAATGCTGGCCTCCCCCTCTAAAGCCACCGGGCCTTTCAGCAGGTACTTCCCCCAGCTCCAGGAAAACAAGTCTGATTAACCAGCATTGGGCATGTTTCCTTCATTTAAATAGCAATATAAAGCAGCGTCATATCATTTCCAGTTGGAGTCTCCTTCCTGCTTGTAGGTAGACAGCTTGTTTAAGAAGGGGTGTGCCAGGGTGAAAATGACCATCATTTCCAATGGACCCCCTAGAAACCGTTGCTTAATCGTGTCTTCTAGATCCTATCCTATAAAGAAAACAAGGTCAGTACAGGGCAGTGATTGAAGTCACATGACTGCTGGGGGCGGGGCTATTTGTCCCATTCTGGTCCTCAGTTGTCAGCCTCCATGAGCACCCAGAGACTTAGCTACTCGACTGTACACAGCCCCAAGGCCAGTTTTGTTACAGACCTCGTCTTAAAGAATGTATTCTACCCTTTTACTTTATTTGAGGGAATCTAAACCACATTGACTTAACATTCAGAGTACATCTGACAGATTCTTTGCACTTCAGATATAAATGCGCCATTTCTACTGAAGCTCTTTCTGTTATAGATTGCAACAGAGGCAATAGAAAATATTCGGACTGTTGTATCCTTGACCCAAGAAGGAAAATTTGAGTCAATGTATGTTGAAAAATTGCATGGGCCTTACAGGTAATAAACACGATTGCTGCGTACCTAATGCCTTCCCAGGGCTGTGCTACTGTTCCCTAAATGTGTTAAAAATTTCTGCTCTGAACAATGATAGTGACCTTTCTCTGATAGTCATCCCAGGACTCAATTATTCATTTCTCTTATGAGCCTAGTAAGATTAGGTCTCAGAGGGCCGAGACTTATCGAGAGCTGCATGACAACTCTGTCATTGCTGGATGGCTCAGGGCAAGCGTTCTTCCAAAGGAGATGTCCAGACCTCTGTTTTCTGTAGCATGTAGCCAATTGAAGTGTGCACTATTTCCCCATTGCCATGTGGTCTATTTTGAACTTTGAAGAATGAAAAGCTAAACAATATTATTGACTTGATCATAAGTTGAAGACTGAAAATGGTTTTTATAACATTAAGTGTAGTCACAGTATTCAAGTTAATGTCCAAATCGGCAAAACACCAAGATCACAGTATACAGGTTCCATTAAGCAATAACGCCATGGTCATGCTTTGCAAGTATACACAGCCTATACACCATGGCACCACCCAAATTACCAATACAGTGAATTTCCTCTCCCAAATACCTCCTAATATGAGAGCAAGGAAATTACTGAGGGCCGCTTTAGAAATTTAATAAAATATAGCAACAATTCTAATTAGAAATAATGTAAAGCAAAATGGGTATGGGGCTAGCAGGAGTCACCTTAGAGAACCTTAGATGTATATTTATACAAACATCAACTGTCCAACTTTTATGAAACCGAAATGAGTTTTAACACGTGACTGCTGTTACAGGACCCATGATAATAACATGTGAATTGTTGTACTGGGATAAGTCAAATGTTATTGTTAACATCGACATCCTAGGTATTTTTGTCATAATTATTTCATAATGTGATTTGAATATCTGAATTATTTTAAAAAAGTACAATAACAGTTATCATTTGAACATTCATCGGGTGTTTGTGTTGTTTACCGCATTTAGTTTTCAAAACAACTTTTCATTATAGAGACTATTTCATCGTGTAAGTTGGAAAACCACTGAATTGCCTGCTTAACCTATTATCTTTTAAGGTAGGAGTTTAGCCCAGGTTGGCCAGAATAAGCTGTGCTCTTTCAGCTAGACAGGGGGTAAGAGAAGCTGAATAATGTCTATGAGTATTAATTTTGAGTAAATAATTTGTTTTTTAGAAATTCAGTGCAGAAGGCGCACATCTATGGCATCACTTTTAGCATCTCACAAGCATTTATGTATTTTTCCTATGCTGGCTGTTTTCGGTTTGGTGCTTACCTAATTGTGAACGGACACATGCGCTTCAAAGACGTCATTCTGTAAGTAGCTTTGAAAATATTGGGATTATCTTACGCTATCTTACAAATAGGGGTTTGATAGGCTTATGCAACAGCGTGGCATAGGAAAAAAACAGCTGTCTGAAGATGAGATCGAGGAGTTCCGTTTCCCGGAGCCGTCACCCTGGTAGGCACAGAATTCTAAACTTGTCACCGCGTCAAGCAGGCTTTCATCATCCCCGTGGTCTAAAGCTCACCAAGCTTGTGAGACTGACTGCAAAGCATGAGAATGGCTGTCTATGTGAACCCCTTCAGGACAGAAAGTAAACGGAGAAAGTTGGACAAATATAACAAGGAAGTTATTAAGGATAGCAGACGCGAAACAGGGTTAGGCTAAATAGCTTGTTACATTTCTATTACCAAAATATCGCCTTGCCAATGTGATGGGAATGTTTGACTAAAGTCTGGTAAATCTGTTCTTTCTCCTAACTAGGGATCAAGTGTCTGGCTGATATATGTGGGCACCAGTATTGCCTGCATTATTTATTATGGGGGTTGCCTGATATAGATGCATAGCTTTATTTCTGGGATGTCTGTTGTATTCTCTTGGTTTATGTGTCTGTTTCTATGCCAATATAATGCCTACTTGGTTACTGTGGCTCTGTAGTTTGTCTCAAAACCAAGTATTATGATGTCTCTAGCTTTATTTGATTTGCTCAAGCTTGTATTCCGTTTTTCTATGTATGATTCCATAAAATTTTAAGGATTTAAAAAAACAGTTCTGTGAATAGTGTCATTAGTATTTTGGTGGGGACTGACTGCATTAAATCTGTAGATTGCTTTGGGTGATATGAGCATTATATAACATACTTTCAATCCATGAACATCGAAAACTTTTCCTTTTCTTACTCTCTTCAATTTCTAAGGTCAGTGTTTTCATAACAATGGCTTTCCATTCTTTGGTCAGGTTTCTTCCAATGTTATTTACTTATTTTTGTAGCTATTGAAAATGAGATTGATTTGTAGTTTTTTTTCTCTGATTTTATTGATATAGGTGTTCTATTTTTTCCTGACTAGTCTAGTTCAAGGTTTTTTTATTTTCTTATAATTTTATTAAAGGGCCAACTCTGTTTCATTTATCTTTTGTAGTGATTTTGTGTCTTGTTTATTTTGCTCTGATCTTTGAATTTTTGTCTTGTTCATGCTTTTCCTTTTTAATTTATTTTGTCATTATTGTGTAGTGCAGATATGTGTTTGAGAAAGAGAGGAGGGAGGGGCAGTGGAGAGAGGGAAGAGAGAGAGAATGTGATTGTGTATTTGCCACTTGTATGGGCATGTATGGAGGTCAGGGAATACTTTGGGAGTCTTGCTCTCTCCTTCAGGCTTTCGTGGCACATGATTGTCCTCACTGAGCCATGCCCTAGACACTTCTTCTCTAAGTCCTTGGGATACATTTTTTGGGTTGTTTATTTGAAACCTTTCCTCTTTTGATGTTGGCGCTCACTGCTATACAATTTCTTCCTGGTTATTAGTTTTCTGCAGCCCACAAGTTTCAGTAGGTTGTGTTTTCAGTTGCATCTGTTTCAGGAAATTGCTGCTTTATTTCTGACTGCATCAACCTACTCTTCATTTAAAAGAGTTTGTTCAGTTTCTAAGAAGTTTCAAAATTTCTGAAGTGTCTTTTGTTATTGGCATCTCCTTTTGTTGATCAGAAAATATAAGACTCCAATTCTTTTGATTTAAGAGCAGTCTAATTTAGAGTGAGCTCCTTGAACTGCTAAGAATGTATTCTCTCTGTGTGTTAGATGAAATAGTCTGTGAATGTATATCTAAAAAAATGATTTGCTACAGTGATTGTTATCACATGTGATACAGACTTGTCCAAACCACAAGCTGGAAAGCACTGCTCTAAACTGAGCGACTCAGTTTAGACTCTTTGAGCCCTTTAGGGACTTTGGGCTTCAGGTTTTGTGTTTTTTCAGACTTAGAAGGGACAACTGAATGAGTTGAGATGGCAAATCAGATTCAATTATAAGCCACTACAGGAAAGGGAAAACCTTTGGAAGGTCACATTAACTCTCAGAACCAGAGCTTCTGCTGCCAGAAGGTGAACAGAGAAGAAACCAATTGAGACAGGGGGTCTCAGCAATCCTATACTGTTGCCGTTGTTGTTACTGTCCAAGAAACGTACATGGGCTTGGGGAAATGACAGTTGAAGGAGGACTACGTTAATATTGGTTAGAAGTTTGCCTTTGGGCGTTGGAGCTAATCTGAACCCCTCTGCTTCCCTCCAGGGTGTTTTCAGCAGTCGTGCTGGGCGCAGTGGCTCTCGGACATGCCAGTTCATTTGCTCCGGATTACGCCAAAGCCAAGCTGTCTGCTGCACACTTATTCAGCTTGTTTGAGAGACAACCGCAGATAGACAGCTACAGTGGAGAAGGGCTGTGGCCTGTAAGTATTCTCCTGCTAGCCTCTGTCCTAAAGGCTTTCTTTCTGTCAGATCACAATGACATGATGGATTAGGTACTCAGCTTAGTGGTGATAATCATGTGGCTAGAACCCCACCAACATTTTTGGCATTAGAAAAAAAAATTAACACAACTTTACAAAATAAAAAATGAAGATAATCTCTCAGTGTGAACTGATAGGAGCACTATACCAAACAGGCATTTCATGTTTGACTAGTATTGTTCTGGGGGGGGGGGGGATGATTCCCTGAAATACTGCTTTTATTTCTAATTATTGTGAGATCGATTTAATAAAAAAATGTTTTGAAAAAAAAAAAAAAACTTTAGGATAAGTTTGAAGGAAGTGTGACATTTAACGAAGTCGTGTTCAACTATCCGACCCGGGCCAACGTGCCAGTGCTTCAGGGGCTGAGCCTGGAGGTGAAGAAGGGCCAGACGCTCGCCCTGGTGGGCAGCAGTGGCTGCGGGAAGAGCACAGTGGTCCAGCTGCTGGAGCGGTTCTACGACCCCCTGGCCGGGACAGTGGTGAGCACGCTTTCTTAGTAAATTCATGCATGGTCGTCATTTCACGTGGTCAGACTAATGGTTGAGTGAAGGTGCGAAATCCTATCTGATGCAATAACCACAACCTGTACACTCTAAACTGGCACCTCTATCAAATATCTGGGGCCATTAGAGCAGAATATCAGAAAGTGTTACACTAACAATACCAAGAGGATTGACTTCTGACCTCTGATAGACCTTTTGTCCGAGTCCAATCCTTTTTTTAAAAAATTTCTTTATTATTAATTTATTCATTTTACATCGCGATCACCAATCCTTTTTAAAAATTAATTAATTGATTCTCTCATGTATTGCATCCCAATCACAGGTTTGCCTCCCTCCTCTCCTCCCACTTACTCACCCACACCTCCCTGCTACCCCCCCAAACTCCTTTTTCTCAGTTTCCCTTCAGAAAAGGGCAGGCCTCACAAGGTTATCAGTCAAACATGTCATATCAGGTTTTAATGAGTCTAGGCATCTCCTCTCATAGCAAGGCTGGCCAACGCAACCCAGTAGGAAGAAAAGGGTCCCCAAAGCAGGCAAAAGAGTCAGGGACAGTCCCTGAACCCACTGTTAGGAATCCAACAGAAACACCAAACTATACAACCATAACATATATGCAGAGGGCCTCAATCAGACCCAGGCAGGCTCTCTGGTGGTGCAGTCCCTGGAAACCCCTATGAGCCCAGGTTAGTTGATTCTGTGGGTTTTCTTGTGGTGTCATTGGCTGCTCTGGCTCTTACACTCCTTTCTCCCCCTTTTCCACAGGATTCCCAAGTTCTGCCTAATGTTTGGCTCTGGGTCTCTGCGTCTGTTTCCATCATTTGCTCCATAAACCCTTTCTGATGATAATTGGGCTAGGCACCAATCTATGAGTACAACAGGTTATCGTTAGGAATCATTCCTTTATTTCACTGTCGTTTTAGTAGGGCTTATGTTCGTCTTTGCTCTTCTTTGCTTCCCACTAAATTTATATACTGTGTTGTGAAAAAAAAGGGAAGTTGAAGACTGGCACCTCTCAGAGAGAGGAGAGTAAACCGAAGTCAACCACAGACTTGCTGAGTTCAACATAGACTTTCAGAGCATGCATGTGTCCACTTATTCTTGCCCCACTGTCTCCTGCTGGTTTAATTCCTCTAACCTTAAACTCTAGACTCTCTGGCATTGACCCTCAAACTCTAGCTCATTCACATTTGGCTTTTGTCATGAATTTATGGCATCTAGCTGTCTTCCTTGAGTAAACATATGTCTCTAACTGATATAGTCAACATATAGAAGTTGGAACTAAAGAGATGGCTCAGTTGGCAAAGTGCTTGCTGTTCAAACATGAGGACCTATATTTAATCTTACCTCATGCCCAGAAGTACTTGGCCAACACAAAACAGACTCCATGTTTTTTGTTTTGTCATATATGCACTTTTTGTTTTTAGTCTTACTGTTTTTTTATTTTCATTTTTCCTTGCTTGTTTGTTTTTCAAGAGAGAGAGAGAGATCATGTACTTGAGTTCACATAAAGTTGGGTAGCTAGGGAGATTGGGTGGCTGGGAGGAGTTGGAGGAAAAAAAAAGAATATCAAAATATATTGTATGCAAAAAAGCTTCTAATAAAAAAATTGATATAAAAGTGGATCTGAGACTCATAGTCAAACTTTGAGCAGAGTCCAGGGAACCTTATTAAAGAAAGGGGAAACAGAAAGACCTGGAAGGGTCTGGAGCTCTACAAGGAGAACAACAGAACCAAAAAATCTGGGTCTAGGGGTCTTTTCTGATACTCCAACCAAGGACCATTAATGGAGATAACCTGTACCTTTGCACAGAGGTAGCCCGTGGCAGCTCAGTCTCCAAATGGGTGCCCTAATAAGGGGAGCAGGGACTATTTCTGACATGAACTCAGTGGCTGGCTCTTTGATCACCTCCCCCTGAATGGGGAGCAGCCTGACCAGGCCACAGAGGAAGACTATGAAAGACAGTCCTGATGAGACCTAATAGGCTAGGGTCAGATGGAAGGGGAGGAGGTCCTCCACTCTCAATGGAATGGGTAAGGGGCATGGGAGGAGAGGAGAGAGGGAGGGAGGGTGAGATTGGGAGGGAATGAGGGTGGGGCTACAGGTGGGATGCAAAGTGAATAAATTGTAATGAATAAAACATTTTAAAAAAAGAAAAAATAAATTTTTCTTTCAATTAAAAATAAATAAATATAAAAAGTCTGTCTGTAATCCCACACTAGGGAGGCAGAGACAAGCAGATGTCTGGAGCTCACTGGCCAGCCAATCTAGCCAGATTGGTGAGCTGCAGGTTCAGCGAGAGACCCTGGTTCAAAAAATAAGGTGGAGAAATGATTGAGGAAGATTCAGAACATCAACTTCTAGCACACGCATGTGTAAACATATGCATATGTGTACACACAGGATCATGTGCATGCGCAGATGTACACACACATACACAAAAACATGGGGGAAATTTAAAGCTGGTGGCTTTCACAGAATAGAGGGGCAGCCATCATCTTCCAGAAGCAAGGGCCGTAGTACCAGTCTGCTCCTTTTCTTTCCTGGTATGCCTAGGGCAGCCAGGAGAGTCAAGTTGAAGGAATAAGGCCATTGCAGGGACAGCAGAACTGAGTGTCACATTTTAATGCAAACTGCCTAAAGGCGGACGGCACAGATGACTGGTAGAGGCAAAGACATGTTGAAAGACATGGCCAAAGATGTTTCATTTACCATCTAGACCACAGCAAGAGAGGCTTGTCATAAGAGTCACTCTGCTAACAGTGCTGTCCTTCAGCATGTTGGCATTAGACACCAGGCTTGGCATTTCATAGCTTCTGGCACACACTCCACCACTCCTCTGCTTGCTATTTAGGGTTGTTTCCTTTTCCTTTAAAACTCTAATCGTGTGTGGATTTCTGTTTTTCAGCTCCTAGATGGTCAGGAAGTAAAGAAACTCAATGTCCAGTGGCTCCGAGCCCAACTGGGCATTGTGTCCCAAGAGCCCATCCTGTTTGACTGCAGCATTGCTGAGAACATTGCCTATGGAGACAACAGCCGGGTTGTGTCCCAGGATGAGATTGTGAGGGCGGCCAAGGCAGCCAACATCCACCCCTTCATCGAGACGCTGCCCCAAGTGAGTTAACTCAGAACTTCTTAGCTGAAATCAAGGCAGACTCATTGTTACTCCCTGAGGCAATTCCCAAGGTTCTTTGGATGGTTTCATAGCAAGGGGACTGATGTATCAGCATGTCACTTTGGGGAAGACACTGGCCTTGACGTTAGGCTATTTCATCACCCTCGTGCAGTGAGAAACCGATGAAGTAAGATTAAGTTCAAAGTGCTGTACCCCAGGTCTCCCAACACTGGTCTGGCCTACCTGTGAGCTACAGTTTGATGACATCCATGTGCTACTTCCACACCTCCCCCCAAATTTACGCTTTCAATTTTAAGAATCATATAGGTTCACACACAGTGGTACGGAATACAGAGATTTTTGTGTATCCTTTATCTAGTCTCCCCTAATGGTAATCTCTTTCAGAATTATAATAATACAGCAATAACAGTATGCTCACGTACTCTACTGATGTCATCCAGACCAGTTTACTCACACTCTGTATGTGTGTGTGTGTTTCTGTGCAGCTGCAGGGCAGGTGCACATTGTGGTACCGACCCTGAAGATACAGGGCATTTCCATCACATGGAGACCTCTTCTGCTGCCATCTTCACATTTATATACCCTTCCTCCCTCCAGAGAGTCTCCATGGCTCTGGCAATGATAAGCTGTTCTCAATTGGCATCACTTGCCATTTTGGAATATACATACACACAGTGTGTAAGCTTGTAAGGCCACGTGTCTGAAGTATTTACCCGCCATCTTCTTTTAGTTGCTGAGTGGCATTTCATACATGGTTGGACCGCAGGTTACCTTCCACCTGAAGAAGCTTTCCACAGTTAACCTGAACCTGAGGGTATAAATTCCTGAGTACTGATATCGGATATGAACCTAGGTTCTAATATTTCTGGAGTAAACACTCAACAGTACAATCATTGATACATATGACAATTGCATGTTTATCTCACAAAACCGCCCGCCGGCTTCCTGTATCCACCATTTACAGCCCTCCCAGCAATGCATGGGGGATGCGGACTTGCCAGCATTTAGTGTGGTTATGAGATTTTTATTTGCAATATTTTGATAGGAGTGTAACATATATCATGGTCGTCCTCATATGTGTTCACTAAAGGAACAGCAATGTTTCCTGTCATTTAATATGTGTTTGTAACTGCAGAACCTCTTTGGTAAATGTCTGTTTTTTTACAGATTTCTTTCTTTTTTTGTACTGTTTACCTTTGAGTCTTTATTCTAATTCCCTTTAGATATGTATTTTATAAATATTTTCTTCAGCTTCCAATTTTTTAAACAGATACTTTACAGAGAAGAATTTTTAATTGTAGTGAATTTATTCTCCTTTAATGCATCTCACTTCTGATTAAAATCTGTCATAAAAGCTGCACATTCCTGTCTGAAAGATGTTCTCTATTTTAATAGAGCTGGGCCATTTTGCATCTTACCTTTGAGCGTGTGGTCCGATTATTTGAACCATACATAATCATGGCAAGATGATTTCCATTAGGGTGATGGCAGAGGCAACTCATTTTATAAATTCATTCAGAACTCAAGGGCCAACTGCAGAAGAGCTTAATTGTCTTTTTTTTTCTGTTCTGTCTGTTCTGCTGGGAATTAGAACTGAGTCACACAAATGACTTTAAAACTTTCAGCGGTGACTCCCAGACTGACCAGCCTAGACACTGACCTGGACCAAGTGGTGGTTATTGTGAACAGAGAAACTTTAAACCTTTGCCTGTTACCTTGGTTTTGACACTGGGCCTTGGGAGAGGAACTCACCTGTTGCAGATGACCCTGAGCTTTGCAAAGATGCCAGCGTAATGTGCATTTGTCATCTTGTGTGTTTTCCCAGCCTGAGAACTTTCCTAAATTCATCCTCTTAAAGTAAAAAACATTTCTTCCCTTTATTCATCTCTTTAAAGAATCTTCCTTCCATCTAATCACCACACTCCTCCTTTCCCTTTTGTATTGTTTTACATGATACTTACTTGGCATTTAAGTAGATATTGATTATTAAGCTATGAAAAAAAGAATAAACTAGTTTCTACATGGGTCATATGACCACCTCAAATTGAAGAAAAAAATCAAACAAAAAACCAAAAACCTTTGTAAGTCTAAGCTGTGATTCCACTGAAATCAGATTAAATGGTATTACTTTGAAATAGCTCAATTTTTTTGTGATGGAATACTATTGAGAACTAAAGGCAGGTATTCTAGTTAAATTTTGAAGGCAGACATTCTCTGGACCTGAAAATCGATTGTTAAGAACACCCACATCTCACTAGAGAAACATCTGTCAACTTAAAACTTCTTCCTCTTAAAAATAACTGGCTTAAAATTGCACTACCTTTGTTGATGATTATCTTGCAGAAATATGAAACAAGAGTCGGAGACAAGGGGACGCAGCTCTCAGGAGGCCAGAAACAGAGGATTGCAATTGCCCGAGCTCTCATCAGACAGCCTCGGGTCCTGCTGCTAGATGAAGCCACGTCGGCTCTGGATACTGAGAGCGAAAAGGTCTGCCCCACCCATCCTACTAACCAAAAGAAAGAGGGATAAGAAAAGCAGGCATGAGGAAAGCAAACACCAGATTTAGATATGATTATTTTAAAGTAATAGAATGTATGATTTCAATTATTCTAAAAATGCACATATATTTTCTAAACATAAAAGAAAAACCATTCAAAGCGGAAATGCTGCCAAAAAAAAAAAAATCACAATTTTGGTACAGTAGCTGTAATGAAAAACTGAAAGGGGCTTAAAAAAAAAAAGGAGTTCAATAAGATGATATAGAAATTAGAAAGTTTAAATACTTGGGAGGGACATTTGTATCATGGGAGCCTGTTTCTGTTATAATTAAACAGCAAAACACAAGGATTACAGTGGCAGCTCTGTAAAGTCTACACATCTAAAGCTGCATTCAGAGAGATCGGAAAAGGGATTATGACACTTGATGCTGTTAGGATGGTAAAGCTTTAACTGTCATCAAATCTTCACACTTGTTACTACAGTTCTCAGTACAAAGCTCTTGTTGGGCTTTCCACAGGTTGTCCAGGAAGCCCTGGACAAAGCCAGGGAAGGCCGCACCTGCATCGTGATCGCGCACCGCCTGTCCACCATCCAGAACGCAGACCTGATCGTGGTGATTCAGAACGGCAAGGTCAAGGAGCATGGCACCCACCAGCAGCTGCTGGCGCAGAAAGGCATCTATTTCACAATGGTCAACATTCAGGCTGGCACACAGAACTTATGAACTCTTGTTACAGTATATTTTTAAAATAAATTCAAATCATTTTACACTTCACGATGTGTAAAAGAAGTTTCTCGTCGAAGTTACAAAATACAGATCTCGTTCCACATGAGTTTAAAGCATCAGCCTTCGTGCTTGTGCTACAGCATCTATAACAGGAGAGTTGGAAACAACACCCACCTTGACAAGATATAAGAACTACAGTGTGGCTCTCTCCCCCTGAACTATCAGCATCACTCACAGAGACCAGCAGAGCTCGGGCATACACATGGGAGGAATAAATAGAAATCCCAAACTAGGACAAGCTCCCATGGCTCTGAATGGGTAGGTATGTGACAATATGATTTGGGAACAAGTTTCCGAGTACAGGGGAAAATTTAATTAACTCTGAATGACTCCACAGTAGAAAGTGATGGCTGTTATGATCATATTGATTGCTTGTTTTTTAATTGACCCATCCAATCCTACTTATTAATGGGGTTCAGTGTGGTATTGTCATTCTTGGACCATCACACCAGCAGATTCAACTACCCTTTCCCATCCCCTCACAAACCCTTCCCAACCGTTAGTAACCAGGCTGTGTGCAGGTGGTCAGGTCTCAGCTTCACATGAATGAGGATGTGTAAGCACTTTCTGTCTGGCTTATATCACATAACATCCATCCGTTCCATACACGTTGCTGCAAATGATGACTTCATTTTCTTGGCTTTTTTTCTTCTTGTGCTACTGGAGATCGAACTTAGGGTAGGCATGCATTCTAGCACAGAGCTACATGCCCAGCTTTTTCCTTCTTTTTTATGACTAATATTCCACTATTAGATGTAGCACATTCCTTTGTGCATTTATCTATTGACGGACATCTAGGCTGACTGCAAATCTTAGCTGCTCTGAATATGCTGAATGAAACATGGACACATGGGTATATATTCTGCATGCTGTCCCATTTGCTTTCCTGTTGCTCTGATAAAACACCAAGCAAAAACACTCTGTGGGAGCAAGGGGTCTATTTGGCTTACAGGCTTCAGTATAGCATCTAGGAAAGCCAAGACGGGAATCTGGAGGCAGGACCTGAAACAGGAGCCCTGGAGGAATTCCTGCTTTGCTCTCCATGGCTTACTCAGCCTGTGGGGCCACCCCCTGTGGGCCCACCCACACAGAGGTAGCCCCACTCCCCACGGGGCTGGGCCACATTAATCGTCAATCAAGCAGAAGCCCCACAGACAATGCCCACTCACCAATCTGACGGAGGCAATTCTTCAGTTGAGATTCCTCCTCCCAGGTGTGTCAACTGGCAACCAGTTGGCCATCAGACATACTGACTCCATGTCCATTGGATATGAAGAAGTGGATTAGCTGGATCACATAGTTTCAATAACATCGATCCTGTTCGCCATAATCTTAATCGTAAAATATATGTCTACCAACAGTGCATGGAAGATCTCTCCTTTCAGCTGCACTTGTAATGTTTTTGTTTTCCTTTTTGTTCACACACATATCCAGAGCGCTGCATTATTGACCTGTTGCTGTGATAAATACCACGACCCTCTGCTTCTTCTCTCCATATAGGCTTTCCTTCTTTCATTTAATCTATTCAATGACCTTCTATCTTGTTAGAAACATCTCTCTCCCCTTTCACAACCTCTGCTTCCCATTTTCATAACCTAACACATAGACACACCTACCTAGATTCTGCACAGGTGGTACAGGACTATCTCCAGGCCTCTGCCCGGGCTGCTCCTAAATGATCAGTCAATGCTGGGTCTCTTGACTTTTTGTCCTTGGGAGGAAAGGGTTTATCTCAAGTTTATAGTTCTACATCACAGTTTATCATCAAAAGAGCTCCAGGTAGGAACCTGGAGCCAGGAACTGAAGCAGAAGCAAATGTTGCTTACTGGCTTGCTCTTTGTGGCTTGTTCAGCCTAACCTGTGTTGAGTTAAAGTTCAAAACAGGTCAGCAGGGAAGGGTTGAGAAAGGTCATGAGACCCTCCCTGAGTGTCCAGCTTCCCAGTGGAGTTGTATACAATTCTGCCCTAATCACCCATTGCCTTGGGGAAGGGCTCAGGGATAGAGATGGGAGAGGATGGAGGGAGAGAGCTCCATCTACACAGCCATGGGGAAGCCATTATCCCTGCTAGGTGTTTTAGGGTTCGCTGTGCACCTGCCAGGGACACCTCAGCTGCTTGCTCTGTAAGTAAATTTATTGGCTCACCTGGGTGAACTTAGATGAAATCATCTCTTAGTTCGTCACTGAGATCTTGGAAGGAGGAGTAGCTGTTATTTGGAAACAGCATGTGAGAGAACACAAGCAATATTGATTTTTCAGCTTTATTTATTTCAATGATTCCCAGTTCTGTTCTTTTTTTTTTCTACAGATGTCACATTTTATTCTTCTTTACAGCCAAATACATTTTCGTTGTGTATGTAACAGCATGGTTTCTTTATTCATTTATTTGTTGATGAACCCCTACGATGATTTTATGTCTCAGGCAAGAGAAGAATATAACTATAATTAGTATAGACATAGTCTTTCTGTGGTATGCTGTTTGTAGACGTAGAATCTTTTGGGTGTATGCCCAGGAGGGCTATTGCTGAATTGTTTTGTAGCTCCTGTTTTATTTTACAAGAACCCTTCATAGTGATTTCTGTTGTGGCTGAATCAGTGTTCATCTCCACCAACAAGGCACAGGGCTTCCTCTTGCTCTCTATCCTTGTCATCATTTGTTGTCTGCCTTCCTGATGACTGCCCACTGACTAGGGTGAGACAGGGTCTCACTATGTAGTCCTTCAGCCCTGGATGGCCTGGGATTCACAAAGATCCACTTGCCTCTGCTTCTTAGTGCTGGGAGTAAAGGCATGTGTCACCATGCCTAGCTCTTCAATCTAGTTTTAATTTACATTTTCCAGACAATTAAAGATGTCAAAAGATTTTCAAATGTTTATTGGTTATTTGTGTTTCTTCTTTTAGAATTGTCCATTCCATTAGTGCATTGATTGGGGAATTTTATGGTGTTTAATTTTTGGAATTATATGTAGATAATAGGTTTTTATATCCTATTAAATATATAAATTGACACTTTGTTGGCTGCCTCTCTACATTGCTAATTGTTTCCTTTCTTCTTCATGTGTTTTTTAAACTTCATATAACTCTGTTTGTCAGTTCCTAAGGTTATTTCCAATGCAGGTAAAGTCTTTTTTCAGAAAGCTTTTGCTGATGTCTATGACTTAAAGTGAATAATATCATTGGCATTGTGATGGGGAACCACACTAAAATATATTACTTTGGTCGGTAGGGACGTTGTTTTTTATGTTTTTCTAATTCATGAAGGTGGGGACTCTTAGTGTTTCATAATTCCATTGAAACATTATTTTATTTCCTTGGTTAAGTTTAGTTTTTGAGGCTGTTGTCAGTGGGATTTCTTTCCAAGATATTCATTCTTCACACACAGAACTAGATTTTGAATGTTCATAATTGTGCCCTGACACCTCACTGAATTCATTTGTCAGTTCTAATAGGCTTTGGGTTTTCTCTGCATAGAAACTATTGCCTGCTAAATAGGATAATTTAACTTTACCAGTTTCTATTTTTAACTGTATTTTTATTAATTCTTTGGGAATGCCAATGTACTTTGATCATATTAACCCCCCAACTCCTCTCCCTAACTCCTTCCAGATCCAACCCCACCTTCATACCCACTGCCAACTTCATGTTCTTCTTTTTAATAACCTATCAAATTCTATTTGTTCTGCTCCTGGGTGAGCCATCCCTGAGAGTCTAGTCAATCCACCATACAAAGAAAATCTACTTTCATCTCCCAGAAGGCACCAGCTTTCCAAAATTTCTGGATTAGGGGTAAAGGTAGGGCTTGTGAACCCTGTCCTCTTCTGTACAGTTTTAATGCCTTTTCTTTCGTTGGTCTGCTTACACTGGCTAAAACTTCTGGCACTGTACTGAATAATAGTGGTGAGAGTGGATACCCCTTTCCCTCTCTTAAATAATAGTTTTAGTTTTCCCCATTCCATGTGATGCTGGATGTGCACTGTATCACACATACCTCAGTTGTGTCAAGGATACTATAAGTGAAGGAATATTCTTGGTCTATTCATTGTCAAGGATACTATAAGTGAAGGAATATTCTTGGTCTATTCATTTTTTCTCATGTCCTCTTGGTTCAAATTTGGTAAGTCATATGTGTTATTTTGGCTTTTTTTTCTAGGTTTTTCTAATTTCTTAGCATATAGCTTTTCATAATCTTAATCATCTTATTTTCGTGTTATTAGCTGGAATGTCTTGTTTTCACCTCTGACTTTGTCTCTCTTATCTCTTCCTTTCTTAGTCTGGCTAAAGGCTTGTTTATATTATTTGTTCTTTGGAAAAGCCAACTTTGTTTCCTTGATCTCTTGTGCTGATTTTATCTTTATTTCACTAGTTTGGTTCTCAACTTTATTTTTATTAATACTGATTTTTTATTTCTGTGTTCTTAAGATGGATTGGGTAGTTTTTGTGAGAGCTATTAATTGCTATTAAATTTCCCCTCAGTACTTCTTTTGCTGTATCTCACAAACGTTGGTTTGCTGTAGTTCCATTTTCATTTATCTCAAAAAACTTTAAATTTCTTTTCTGACTTCCTCTATAACCTGCTCTTTTCAGAATTATATTACTCAGACTATGTATTTATGTAACTCCTTACATTTCTTTTTTTGATTGACTTAATTTCATTCCTTTGTGATCAAGAAAAAAAAAGGACTTCAATTTTTTTAAATTTAAGATTTGTTTTATGGTTTGAAATATGGTCTACTCTTGAGGAAGTTCCAAATGCAGATGTAATAATGGGTATTTTGCAACTGTTGATTGGTCCATTAATGAAAATTGTTGTGTTAACATTATTATTATTTTTATTATTGTATTAGAACCCTCCCTTTCAGTTTTGGTCTAATAGTGTTAGTTTTATAAAATCAGGTCTTCTGCTATTAGATTTATGTAGTATTATAATCATCACATTTTCTTAGGTGACCAGGCTTTATATATAGTAACTCTGTCTCTTACAATATTTTTCTATAATACTTATTTTCTGATATAAGTACAGCTGTTTCTGTTTATTTTAGGTTTCCATTTGTTTGAAATATCATTTTATATCCTTTATCTCTCAGTCTCTCTGTGTAGCTTTACTGGTGAATGTCTTACAAGAAACAGGTGTAATTTTTTTTTAAACTAAAAATAGATTTTTTTCCCCCTCATGTATATCCTGATTAGGGTTTCCCATTCTTCTGCTCCTCCCAGTTCTTCCCTGTTGAGGCCTGCTTTAATTTTTTGCATAACTAATGTCCCTCTGTTGAGACCTACTTTAGTTTTTAGCATAACTGTAGCTCCTCTGTTGACACCTGCTTTTTTTTAAATTTTTATTTTATGTGCATTAGTGTGAAAGTGTCAGATCCCTTGGAATTTGTGTTACAGACAGTTGTGAGCTGCCATGTGGGTGCTGGGAATTGAACCCGGGTCCTTTGGAAAAGCAGACAGTGCTCTTAACCACTGAGCCATCTCTCCAGCCCAGCTGCTTTTGTCTTTAGCATAACTGAAGCCATTTTATCTTTAGTCTCCATTTTGATCATAGGGTGAAACTGGCTTCAAGTTCTCAGGCTCTTCCTGCTTGACGCAAGAATAGCCTTTTACTTACAACTCAATACTTGCTGCTTAGAATAAAACAATAGATGATAAATCTATGTTCTTCTTGAGTCAAAAATAAGTATATGTTCTGTTAGAGTTAAACCGAAACACCCTGCTAAGTTCATTTCTCCTGGGAAACTGGAAAGTTCCCAAAAATTCCCCTCCCCTAAATCCCAGCCAATCAGCTTAAAATGCTTTGTCTAGCTACCTAGGTAAAATGTACCTGGAATAGAATTGATTCTTCTTGCTTGGTTATGATTTTTTTTTTTTTAAATTCACTCTGAAAACAGCTCACCATCATAGTGCTGGTTCCGGAATCCATACTGTGTCCTGACTGGTCAGTTTTCTAGGCATTCAATAAGCTTCCCATCTCTCTGAGTCTGGTGTCTCGGTGGTCAGTGTGCAGCTATTCCTAAACCTCAACGTTTCTCCCCTCGCCTCCCATCCAGATCTACTTCCTTTCTGTTTCTTATTAGAAAATAAACAGGCTTCTAAGAGATAATAATAAAATATAAGATAAAACAAAAGCTGATACATTTGAATTGGATTAAAAAAAAAAAAAAGGTTAAAGAACCCAAATGAAGCCACAAGAAACAAACACCACTCATTTATACACAGGAAACCTATAAACATTACTAAAATGGAAGCCATAATATACATATAAAGGACCTGGTAAAAACCCATGTCAGTCATGTACATGCTGATTTGGTCTCAGTGAGTGCACTGGAGCTTTGATCTTGTTGATTTTGAAGGTCTTGTTTTCTTGGTGTCCTCTATCCTCTTTGGCTCTTAAACTCCTTCTGTCCCTTCTTCTACAGGGTTCCTGAGCCCTGAGAGGAGGCGTTTGATAGAGACATCCCATTTAAGGCTGAGTGTTCCCAGGGTTCTTACTCCCTGAATAATATCAGGCTGTGGGTCTCTGTACTTGTTCACATTTGCTGAAGGAGTAAGCCTCTCTGATGATGGCTGAGCAAGGCACTGATCTATGAGGACAGTAGAATGTCATTGGGTGTCATTTTCTTTCTACATAGTATTTGGTCTTACCCTAAGTCCCTGGACTGTCTAGTCTCCGGTTCTTTGTCACCTAAGCAGTGTCTAGTATCAATTCCATCTCACTGAGTAAGCTTTAAGTCAAATTAGATGTTGGCTGATTATTCCCACATGCTTTGCACCACCATGGCCCTAACACATCTTGTAGGCAGGACACCATGGTAGATAAAAGGGTTTGTGGCTGATTTGGTATTTATGTTTCATTTTAGGTAGTGTGCAAAGTACCTTTCTGTACCCAAAACGCTAGACTGTAGGAGTAAAAGATCTAGGTAGGCACTGGCTTGGCTTCTTCATGTTCAATAAGTTGTGTCTGTGTTTGCTTCAGCAAGGGGACCTTGACATCAATTTGTAGAGAACAACCTATATTCTTGGCACCAATCTGGGTTGTTTGGGGGTTCCTATGGGATCTCAATTAGATGTAACCCAATTCCAGTCCTGGAAGCTTCACTGATGACAAGTGATGGCCAGTTGCGGCTGCCCCCCCCATCAATTGGCAATTTCATTTAGATCTTCATATATGTATATATTTCAGAAAGAGTATACTGTATTAGGTTTCCATACCATCCTCTGAAGGGACCTTAATTCTAGCTTTCTTTCCCTATGCCCTTTATCTCATTCTCCTTTCTCCTCTCCTTCTTCACTTGATCCTCCTCTCCAGCTCCCACCATCAGTACATAACTACCTTTTCTATTTATTTCCCTTTCCTAATGAGATTTATCTGTACCTCTAGTCCTTTATCTATATTTACCCTCTGTGGTTCTATGGATTGTAGCTTAGTTATCATTGACTTCACTGCTAATATCCACATATAAGTGAATCTATACCATATTTGTTTTTCTGGGTCTGAGATACTGGCGTAGGCATGACTAGTGAACTTTCTGTTTATTGTAAACAGGTGGTTGTGGTATGGTTCAACCCTAGCACACACCTTTAATCCAAGAGCTTTCTGTACACAGGATTAAATAAAATTAACCCCAGGTCAAGAGGTGGAGCAAGAACCAACTGACAAGGATTAAACAGAAAGGAAGGACTGAATTGAAGGGTAGTTAAGACGGTATGGACAAGAAAGAGCTTTTGGCTTTTGGCTTTTTCATTCTGGGATGTTGGCTGTGTAGGACCAGATGGGTGCTTTCTCTGCCTTTCTGAGCTAGTTGGTGTTCATCCCAGCATCTGGCTCCTAACTCTTTATTGGTAAAATTGACCATTTAGGATTTTTATTTTTTTTTAATAACAACACATCCTGGTTGCTAAGTCAGTCAGTGATGCAAGATTATCCCAGCCACAGTCTCTGATTCATTCGTCGACCCTCCATCTTGTCTGACCGCTGGGCCTGGGTCCCTGGCAGGATACCTCACTGAGGATGATTTATTCTAGTTCCATCCCTGTACCTGCAAATTTTATTTTATTTTTGGACACCTGAGTAATACTCCATTGTGTAAACGTACCACATTTTCTTTATCCATTCTCCGTTGAGAGACATCTAGGTTACTCTAAATTTCTGGCTATTAGGAATACAGCAGCAATGACCATGGTTAAACAATTGTCTCTGAGAATTTTTAGAATTTCTTACAGGCTCTGGTCCAGCTAGTTGAACAATGGCTGTCTACCAATAGGAGGCCAAGAATCCATGAGTTTTTCTTTCCACAAGGTTGTATGTTTATGATGGAATCCCAAAGAAGCAGGTTCTAATGCCAGTGAAGGAATGGAAGCAAGAGTGAGAACAAGTAGGCAAAGAGAATGAGAACTTCCTTCTTTCCTGTCTTTTATATGTAGGCTGCCAGCGGAAGGTGTGTGTGTGTATTCCAGATAAAAGGTTTGTCATCCCACATAAAAGATCTGGATTAGAAGTAGGTCTTGCCACTTCTAATGTTCATTTAAAAAAAGAAAAAAAAGGCCCTCACAGGTATGCCTTCACGGGCTTTAGTTAAATCTAGATATAATCAAGTTGACAACCAAGAATAGCCATCACACTGTTATTTTGCTCTGTTGTTGTTGTTGGTGGTGGTGGTGTGTGTATGTGCTTCCCCTTTTAATTTGCTTATCTGGAATTACTTTGTGTGTGTGTTTTCTTAAGTGTGGTTAACCTCTTCACGTTCTAGTGTCCCATCCAGTGCCGTCTGTAGGGCTAGATTTATAGATAGATATTTCTTAACTATGCTTTTATCATGGAATGTTTTCTATTATCCATCTATTTATTTTATCGTGACTGAAATTTTTGCTGGGTATTGTATTCTGGGCTGACATCTGTGGTCTCTTAGAGTCTGCAAGATATTGGTCCGGGACCTGGCTTCTCCATTGAGAAGCTGGGTAGAATTCTAATAGGCCTGCCTTTGTATGTTACTTGATCTTTTTCCCTCGCAGCTTTTGTTTTCCTTTGTTCAGTACATTTAGAGTTCTGATTATCATGTGCCGAGTGGAACGTCTTTTCTGGTCCACTCTGTTTGGTGTTCTGCATGCTCCTTGCACCTTAATAGGCTTCTTCTTCTTTAGGTTAGAGAAATTTTCTTCTATGATTTTGTTGAAAATATTTTCTGTGCCTTTAACCCAGGTTTCTTCTCCTTCCCCTATTTCAATTAGATTTGGCTTTTTCAGTGTCCCAGATTTCCTGAATGTATTGTGTGTAGCAGAACTTTCAGGCCTGTGTGCAACTAATGACACAGAGGCTTAGATCTTGAGCTGGCAGATTCCTAGCTACCTATCTAGCTTAACCCTACTAATCCTGGCACCACATCCTACTATGTGGCCAGCTCTACCTCTCTGCTCCTGTCACTTCTGTCCATTCACCTTCATGTTCCTCTGGTGAATCTTCTACCTTTGCCTTCTTCCTCCCAGTGATGGGCCATAGAAATAACAATACCAAGATCTGGCTAGTACTTTTCTTTCTGCCAGTTTGACAATCAACAATTGAATATATAAAAACACACCCTCACACAATGTACCCCAACAATTGTGCCAGGATTTTTTTTATTTTTATATTAATTATAGTTTATTTGTTTTGTATCCCAGCTGAGGCCCCCTCCCTCATTCCCTCCCAAGCCCACCCTTCCTCCCTCATCTCCTCCCATGACCCTCTCCAAGTCAACTGATAGGGGAGGTCCTCCTCCCCTTCCATCTGACCCTAGCTTATCAGGTCTCATCAGGACTGGCTACACTGTCTTCCTCTGTGGCCTGGTAAAGCTGCTCCCACATCAGGGGGAGGTGATCAAAGAGCCAGCCACTGAGTTCATGTCAGAGACAGCCTCTGTTCCCCTTACTAGAGTACCCACTTGGATACTGAGCTGCCATGGGCTACATCTGAGCAGGGGTTCTAGGTTATCTAGGTTATATACATGAATGGTTCTTGGTTGGAGTATCAGTCTCAGAAAAGACCCCTGTGCCCAGATATTTTGGTTTTGTTGTTCTCCTTATGGAGCTCCTGTCCTCTCCAAGTCTTACTATCTCTCTCTTCTTTCATAAGATTCCCTGCACTCTGCCCAAAATTTGGTTATGAGTCTCAGCATCTGCTTTGATACCCTGCTAGGTAGAGTGTTTCAGAGGCCCTCTGTGTTAAGTTCCTGTACTGTTTCCTGTTTTCTCCTTCTTCCAATGTCCATACTGTTTGTCTTTCTGGGTGAGGATTGATCATCTTACCCAGGGTCCTCCTTCTTGCTTAGCTTCTTTAGGTGTACAGATTTTATTATGTTTATCCTATATTATATGTCTAATATCCACTTATAAGTGAGTATATATCGTGTGTGTCTTTCTCCTTCTGGGGTACCTCACTCAAGATCCCACCATTTCTAGATCCCACCATTTCCCTGCAAATTTCATGATTTCCTTGTTTTTAATTGCTTTTAATTTAATGTACCACAATTTCTGTATCCACTCCTCCGTTGAGGGGATTTTATTTTATTTTTTAAGATTTACTATTTTCTTTAAACGATATAACCATTTCTTCTTTCATGTTTTCAGTGCCTGAGATTCTCTTTTGGTGAGGCTTGCCTTAATGGTTCCTATTCAAATTCCTAAGTTTTCTTTATTAATTCTATTTCTACTTTCAGGTCTTTAATGGTTTTATTCATTTCCTTCCACTGTTTGTATTTTCACAGATTTCTTTCAGAGTTATGTATTTCCTCTTTAAGAATCTTTATCATATTCACAAAGGCTATTTTAAGATCATTTTCTTGAGCTTCAGCTCCACTGCAATACTCATCGGGCTGCTGTGGTAGGGTTGCTGGGCTCTAGTGATGACACTGTCCTGGCTGTTACTGTGTTTTTACACTGGAGTCTAGGCAACTGAGTTTGGGATGGTTGTAATCACAGGTGCTGATACGTGGTCTTGTCTTTGAGTGGGTGTCTTGTTCATTTGTTTCTGCTGCCCTGTCTGGATCGTAGGGGTGCAGTGTCTGTGTGTTGTCTGGTAGGGAATTCTGAGAGGTATATTCTCAGAGGTGTATATATAAGGTGTAGGGGTGGGGTTCCAGGTAAAAATGTGTTTTTAGATATTGGGAGCTGACACTTAGAAACTGGGATGGGCTGTCAGGGCCTGAGAGGGGGTGGGGAAGCAGGGTGTTCCAGCAAGATCTGCTTAGTTCCCTGGGAATGGGCCAGAGAGTAAGGAGAAGCTGAAGCAGGTAGTTTGTTACAGAGCTGGGGATGCGACTCAGGGATCAGCCTTGGAGAAGAGAAGGGAGAGTGAAGGGCTTCAGATAGCCTACCTGCTCTACTAGCTGGAGTGGCCTGCAGGTTCCCAGGGAATGCCTGTTGGAGCTGGAGGCTGGGATAAAGCAATGAGTGTGGGGAGGGAAAACAGGAGGAGAAGATATGTGTAAGTCTGGAGCTTACACACTGGAGCCGAGGGAGAGGGGAGCAGGGAAACCTCAGCAGGCGGTCTCCTGCCGAGCTGGGGGTGAGACTGAAGGACTGGATTTGGAGGAGCAGAGGGAGAGTGAAGATCTGCAGTTAGCTTCCCTTCCCTGCCTGTGATTCTTTTCTTTTGTATTTTTCATCAATTTATCCAGTGTATATCTCTGAATTAGAAACTTTCCTTCACTTATATTCAGGGTTATTATTACCGATAGGTAGGTCTTACTCCTTGTATTGTCTACTTGTTTTGAACACTCCTTTATCTATCTATCTATCTATGTACTTTGTTTTTTTGAGACAGGGTTTCTCTGTGTAGCTTGAGATGTCCTGGACTCACTTTGTAGACCAGGCTGGTCTAGAACTCCCAGTGATCCGCCTGCCTCTGCTTCCCTGAGTGCTGGGGTTACAGGTGTGCGTTACCGTGCCCAGCTTAGTCTAGTGTTCATTATATTAAAAATGTTTAATTCTTTAAGCTTTGTAATTGGAGTTTTATTTGCTGCATGTGTGTTTTGCCTCCACGTATGTCTGAACACCACATGTATACCTGGTGCCTTCGGAGGCCAGGAAAGGTTGTCAGACTCAAATGACTGTGAGCTGCTTTGTGGGTGCTAGGAACTGACCTTGGGTCCTTGAGAAGGGTGGCCAGTGCTCTGAACCTCTGAAACACCTCTCCGGGTCCCAAGATGTTTGTTCCCTCCCCCCATCTTGTGTGCATCTTCTCTTCTAGTGGGATTTATACTCCACATATTTTCATGATGGTAGTTATTTTTCAATTTTGGCTATCAGAAAGACCTATTGAAGTAAGTCATAACAGAAAATATCCCTAATCTTAGAAAATGCATGAACATTCATGTACAGGAGGCTTATAGGAAGCTGAATAGATTTCTTTAAATTCCAGGTGGGCACCACAGTGCTGTCTCAGATGGCTTCTCTAGCTGGGTTTGATTTGGGGACAGGGTATTTACCTAGGTGGAGTTGTAGGACATTTGAAAGTAGGGACACTTAACAGTCCAGAAAGGGTGGTACAGGTTTTGGTTACGAGGTGCCCATTGTGTGGCTAGCCTTACAATGGAAGCAGTGGACTCTGACGAATGGGGCATTTCCCCTAGCATAGCTGATGCCACCTCTGCTACTAGCGAGGGCCTCAGGCAGTGACCGCCTCAGCAGTGGTGAAGCTATGGAGGCAGCTCTCGGACTAGTCAGTCCGTGGTCCAGATGCAGAACGAAGTTGAATGGGATGTGGAGTTGACAGGAAACACAGCCCTCCCTTGATGTGCATGGTGGGGAGGCAGCAAGGACTGTGCACGTGACAGGAGGTACCATGGTATTCCTCCCTGAAGTGGCGGTGAGCATCCAGGAGCAGGACTGTGGCTGGTGCTGGGCACTGCTCCCCTTAGCCCTACGTGGGCCTTTATGTTGGCAGGGTGATGGTTGGAGCTAGGGTTTTCCTGAGTCTTTGACTCAATCAGTGGTAACATGCAGCAAGAAACAAGAGCAGTTGGAGCTATAAAACTGGTCAAGGCTCCTCAGACTCCCCTACGATCAGAAAAGCAGTGGAAACCTTGTTCCTCTTACCTTATCAGTTAGACACCTGAGTGAGGTACAGCAGCAACAGCAAGAGTGTGGAATTCTCTGCTCCTCTTGTGTTAGTGACCTTCCAAAAGAGGGCTCTGGCTAGAGCTGAGGAAAACTGCTTTGGAGCAAGCTGTGGTGGTATATGCCTTGAATCTCAGTACTCAGGAGGTAGAGGTAGGTGGAGTCTCATGAGTTCAAGGCCAGCCTAGTATACATAAGTGAGTTCCCAGACACCTAGGACCATAGAGACCCCAATCTCAAAAACAAGATAAAAAGTAACAGCTTTGGGAACACCGCCTTTCTACAACTCCGCACACCCGTCAACAGCTGGAGCTACTGAGTTGTTCAGTCCTCCCTTAGCAGGGACCTGAGAGCACGGCATGAGCTGGGGGAAGTGATCCAGTGTGCCTTGTAATAGATCGGCACAGGGAGCTGGGGGGGGGGCACCTATCTCCAGTCCTAACCCTGGCCAGTTCTACAAACTGCTGATCATGTCCTTGGTCTCAGATGACAAGTGTCCCATCTCCCAGTTCGCACATTCTGGCCACGTTGGAGCCACAGGTAGCTAATCCAAGCCAGTAACATCTGTAATTTCAGAGAGGAATATGCAAGAGGTTCTGACCTCTGGACCAGTCTAAAATACTTCACTTCCAAAGATGGCTTCAGTCTGTAGCAGCCTGAGTACACGCTACAAGATGTGAGATCCCCTTCCAAACATAGGCTTTCCCATCTTCCTGCTCAGTGATTAGAAAGTTCTTACATTCACTTCTAAAAGTGTGCTACACACTCTTCGTCTTTTACAAGTGTTCCAGGTTTACCATCCTCACAGAATTGAACCTGGGTCCTCTGGAAGAACAGTCTGAGCTACCTCTTCAGCCCAGACACTGTTTTAAGTGGTTTATTATACAATATTTAGCTGATATGGGGGAAAAAGAAAGAAAGAAAGAAAGAAAGAAAGAAAGAAAGAAAGAAAGAAAGAAAGAAAGAAAGAAAGAAGGAAACAGGAATTCCATCCCCCACCTCCCCAAATATAAGATGAGAAACTATAGGATTCTGGATATTTTATTCTTTGATAGTATAAACCACATAATTGAATAACAATGGGAAACAACTGTAAAGTCCTGAGAATCATATTCAAAATTTAATCCTTTGAAAGTTTAAATGGAAGTGCTTTAATTTTATACTCCCAAAATGAATTCTAAGATATCATGAGTTTTGCTACGATTGTTTTCTGTGTTAGTGTAAACATTTCTAATACAACTTGATTCTTTTCTCTGTTTAAAGGAGCTGTTTTAGATTACTATTGAACAGTAATAGTTTTCCTAGGAAACCTAATAAACAGGCTTGTGTTCCTGTGCTGGGTGTGGAAGGCACTGATTCCAGGGAAATTAGCATCTAGCCATATGCTTTGTGCCCTCTGGCAATTAGAAAATATTAAAGTGCATAAAAAGTAGACTTTACGATTATGTTCACAGAGGACTTGCAACCTATACATGTGCCAACAAAGATATTTTGACATTAGGGTAGATTTGCATTGTTAAAATATACAGATTTGCATTGTTGAGGGTTATATTAAACATTGCATAGTTCTGAATTCACTATGTCTGACTTTGCATTGTTGCTGCAACACAGGAAGCTTTAAGATGTTTCTATCTTCTAAGGCAGAATAAATCTAGAGAGCATCTATTAATCCCTACATTTAACAAGTTTCCTTTAAGTTAACAGTCCTTCCATGTCATGTCACCATCCCGTTCTCCGTACCGAGGTTCTGTGATCTGTGTGTGTCTCTGAGTCTCTAGAGATGAGCAGTGTTCATCAGCTGCATCATGTCGTGGAAAGCATGAAAAGTATTCTGCACTAGCTTTTCCGCATCAGTCTCCGGACATGATTTCCAGGCTGTACAAGCTACAACAAACCTGTGAATACACAGCACAGGTTTCAAGTTCAGGTGCTGAGTGTTCCATCTGGCTGCTCACCCATAAACTGTGAATTCTTGATGAAGATAGGCATACGTAACGTGACACAAGAAGACAGAGCCACAGTTATACACATTTGCACAACGCTATGGAATCCTTAATAGATTACACAAAGCCTGATGACAATTAGGCCACGAGCAGCCTCATGTCACTAGGTATCACACAGAACCTATTTGTCAGGGAATATGTTAAAATGCTTATTTACACTCAACTATTACTCTGATCACTGCAAGATCCATAAATAACTTGTTATTTAAGTTTGAATTTGTACATTAATGCACACAAACTGAATCCTATTGTGATACGCAATCCAGGGTTTCAGAGGACAACAGTGACAACTGTCACTTACATAACTAACTGTGCACAAATCATACAACAGGAAGGCAGATAATAAAAATTTTCAGAAGAAAAGGTATGGAAAAAAAAAACCACTGGACATTAAAATACTAATGTCCTATCCATACTATCACACAGTTTTCTGCATCCCACATAAAGTGCTCAAGCCTGACCTCAGTCCACAGATAGAGACCCACACAAATGGAGAACCACATATTTTTTTACAAATTTTGACTTGCCAAAAATACCTTGTATAGGTCAAATATATTTTTTAATGTACATGTTTCAAAGATGATGACATAGTTATTGAAACATTCCCAAATAGCATTCTGTATAAATGTCCCCAGAGAGTGATTTTACAAGGATCTCAAAGGCAGAAAAATATCAGTATATGCTAAATACCCAGGTGACAGGGTGTCTAGCAAATGACAGGTAACATGAGTAAAATCACAGCGTAGAAAAATATTAAGATCATACACGTGTTACAGTTCTTACTCTACCCTAGGAATAAAGGGGAGTAGGCTCACCTGTCATCTCTGATATGGTAGAAAAATCCGTACCCATTGTGTATCATGGGAACCATGACTCCCTGTACTCGTAAGTAACCAATCAGACTTGTTGAGAGAACAAAATTTCCGCCTCCTCCACTGTGTGGTAGAAAGACAAGATCCCATTAGACTGCAGATGCTGCATTCCTTTTAACATCCAGAGAGGAGCATGTCATGCTCATGATGGACGATTTCACCAAGTTACCTTCGGGAGAAGAGTGGGTCCTCATACAGTTCCGGAACAGGGAGACCTTCCTCTTTTGCTGTGAGCAAAAGACCTAAAAGGTGACGGTCAAATCCTGCAATGAAATCCCAAACCTGAAGTCAGAAAAGAGAGCTTCCAATAAAAGAGGTTTTTAATAAATTTATTTTTTATATTTTACTCACTTTATATCCAATTGTTGGTCCTTCCCTCATCTCCTCTTGGTCCCACCTTCCCTCCCTCTTCTCCCCTAGCCTATCAAGTCTCATCAGAACTGCCTGTATCCTTTTCCTCTGTGGCCTGGCAAGGTGCCCCGCCAGTGAGAAGTGATCAAAGAGCAGGCAACATAGTCCATGTCAGAGACAGCCCCTGCTCCCCTTACTAGGGAAGCCACATGGAGACTGAGTTGTCTGTGGGCTACATCTGAGCGGGGAATTAGGTCCTCTCCAATCATGGTCCTTGGTTGGTGCATCAGTCTCTGCAGGACTCCCTGGGCCCAGATTTGTTGGCTCTGTTGGTCTCCATGTGAAGCTCCTGTACTCTCTGGGTCCTTCTATCTCCCATAAGGCTCCCTGCACTCTACCCTAAGTTCGGCTGTGAGTCTCAGCATCTGCTTCAATCCCTACTGGGTGGAGTCTTTTAGAGGACATCTATGGTAGGCTCCTGTCCTGTTCCCTCTCTTCAACAGTTTCCAGTGTCTATTCTATTTGCACTTCTGCATGAGAATTAAGCATCCTCCCTAAGGTCCTCCTTGTTATTTATGTTCTTTAGGTCTGTGGATTATAGTGACAGCACACGTGAGGATGTGGAGAAAGGAGAACACTCCTCCTTTGCTGGTGGGAGTGCAAACCTGGAAATCAATCTGGCACTTTCTCAAAAAAATTGGGAATAGTGCTACCTCAAGATCCAGCTATACCATTCCTGGGCATATGCCCAAAAGATGTTCCACCATTCAATAAGGACATTTGTTCAGCTATGTTCACAGCAGCTTTATTCATAATAGCCAGAATCTGGAAACAACCCAGATGTCCCTCAACTGAAGAACAGATAAATTGTGTAACATTTACACAATGAAATACTACTCACCTATTAAAAACAGGGAAATCATAAAATGTGCAGGAAAATGGATGGAACTGGAAAAGATCATTCTGAGTATGGTAACCCAGAACCAGAAAGACATGCATGGTATATACTCACTTATAAGTGGACATTAACCATATAATACATGATAACCATACTAAGAAGATTTTTTTTTAAACAAGAACAATTTAAGCTTAAGTACCTTTTCCATTTGAACAATCTTTCATCATCTTATTGTGTTTTGCAAAAGCTTGTAACATCTTTTGCTGTCGTTCGAGGAGCTGTGTCAAGAATGAAACAGTAATTTTCAAAAAAAAATATGTAAATCAAGTCAATAACAAACTATTTAAAACCCAAAGAAACAGCAACAAAAGATGGCTAATCTCATTATGTTGTAACTGGGTAGCGGAGAAAAGGAGAAAAGATTCCTGAATAGAACTGTGACGAATGCTTTTTTTTTTTTTTTCCTTAATCCTATTGCCTTTCCTTCCCCATAAGGCTTCATTTTTTATTTTCTTTATATCCTGAAATTGCAAAGATCAGTGCTTTGAGACTCTTGATCTGAAACACCTGTAATATTAATAAACAAAATGGAATTTCAAAATTAAAACATAACTACAAACAATCCCTGTAACATAATTGTGTCTCTCCAAACTAAAACAGGAAAAATTTCCAAATAACAGGGAAGAAACACAATGTTGTCTAAATGCTTTAAAATATTAAAAAAAGGGGCTGGAGAGATGGCTCAGTGGTTAAGAGCACTGTATGCTCTTCCAAAGGTCATGAATTCAATTCCCGACAACCACATGGTGGCTCACAACCATCTATAATGAGAATTGATTCCCTCTTCTGGCAGGTATAAATGCAGATAGAACACTCATATACACAAAATAAATAAATCTTTAAAAAAAAGTGAACCATAAAATATTAAAAAAAAAAAAAAAAAAAACAAAAACAGAAAACAAATACACCAGTTCTGGTCCTAGTGACTTCAATCAAGAACTTGACATTCAGCTAAAATGATGAGAAGCCTCCTTCTAAAGGTCTTTGAAATATCTGCACTGTACTGATGTTGGTCTAAAGGTACATCAACAGTGCTGAAAAACTCAGTCCCGAGGATGTCTGGTTTAGAAAATGACACACATGGGCTTTTCAGATCTGATGCCTAGTCTTCCAGAGCAAATTAATACTTTGCAAAGGAAAAATGCCTTAAAATAATACAGGAGAATAGAAGTAACATTATTATCATCATAGTAGTAATTCAAAGGCCAGTCCTGTGAGTTTTCTTTCCAATACTCACACTGGTAGAGGGATCCTGCATGGCTTGACACCACCGGACCGCCTCCACTGTACAAGATCGCACAGTCTCTGTTCGGCCATGGTAAAAGTATCTTGTCATAGCTGTTTCATAGCAGCAACCAGGGCTAAAATAATTTTAAGAGTGCCATAAGAAAATGTTCTAATGTTATTACAAACACAGTCACATACTAAAGCAACTTTCTGATCACAGACTAAGCCTACAAATCAGTCCAGAATTGAGACTTTCATTAAAGGCTGTTTTTCAAAACCAAACAGTAAGAAAACAGTCTGATAACATAGGCTAATTTCTCTTTCTTTCTTTCTTTCTTTCTTTCTTTCTTTCTTTCTTTCTTTCTTTCTTTCTTTCTTTCTCTCTCTCTCTCTCTTTCTTTCTCTCTCTCTCTCTCTTTCTTTCTTTTTTTTTTTGAGACAGGGTTTCTCTACAGCCCTGGGAGTCCTGGAACTTGCTTTGTAGCCCACGCTGGCCTCGAACTCACAGAGGTCCACCTGCCTCTGGCTCCCAAGTGCTAGGATTAAAGGCTTGTTCTACCACCACCCAGTTAACATGGGCCATTTTCAATAGCTCGGCTGATTTCAGGTTGTATGCATCATAGGATGTGACAGGCATTCTCTAAGATGGCCTGCAATGGTCCATTCTTCTTGCTGTCCATGCTTTGGCACATTCTGAGTGTGGACTGGAGTTAGTGACTTCCAGAGAATATAGCAAAAGTAAGGGGCTCTTAGGTTACAAAGAGAGTTCTCTTTTTTAGTTCCTTGCTCTGAAAGGAGCCAACTACCATGGTGGGAATGACCCTATGGAGTGGGCTAGATACTTAAAGACTGAAGAGAAAGAGCCCCATACCAGAGAACACTGGAAATTCTAGAAATTACACAAAAGTACACAGAAATGCTCCAGTTTCTTCATTAAATAAAATGCAACAGGAGGTAGACAGGGACAGGAATTCTTATGCTTAAATATTCAAAGATGGACGGATCAAGTGCAATATATGGAGCTCATAAGCAGCTGTCTGACATCTCGGATGTTGCTTGTAATGAGCTAGTTCACAGAAAGCCAATCTTGCATAAGCCAGAAATAAGAAAAGCTGGATTTTTTTTTTTTAAAGGCTGCTCAAGGCTTTGCAACCTTGCCAAGAAAGCCAGGACTTCCAGGTTATATGGGGAGAAGATAAAAATAGTTTACGTTAGATAAGTTGTTTATTATCCTCTGCCCAAGGAATTTGATATTTCTTAAGATGCATGAACGGAGAGATTGCAGAATGGACAGGAAATTACTGGTAACGCAAAGAAACTGAACAGGGCTTTCACTGTTATCAGTGGCAGGTAAAACAATGGGTAGCATTCAGGGCTAGAAGGAGCCAGGCTGGGAGTGGCCAAATAGCCCATCCATTCATCTCAGTCCATACAGAAAAACAGTTCAAAACCCGTATACTCACTCACAATCAGAACACAGTAAGCCAGGAACAGAGGTCAAGTCCCTCAACATCATAATATAGTTTCTATGAAAACCCAGCTCACACAAGGAATGTCTACTTCTCCACCTCCATCCACACCACAGCACCACGAGAAAGAAAGGAAAGCACCCAAGCTGGAAATAAGGAAAACCACCGCTCATCACAGAATCTGACTGCACATTTAGAGCCGCCCCCCAAAAAAACTGTTTTAAAAATGGTGAGAGCTAATACCATGACATTTGAGGGTGTAAAATCAACAGACAAAATTCAGCTATATTTCTTCTTCACATTTGTGAGGAACAGAGATTTAGAAAACCAGTCCACTTACAAGAAGCATTGAAAAAAAGTAAAATTATCAAGACTAAATTTAAGGAACTGAACAGGAATAGACATTGAAACCTAAATACTGGTGGAAAAAATGAAGAGTTAAATCTACATTCAAGATGGCAGTGCAACTAAAGCAGCTTAAAGACTCCATGCAAATTTCAATACAGTTTTTTGTAAAGCTGGAAAAATTCATTTTAAAATTTATATACAATTCAAGATATCCAAAATATACAGAATAACCCTATAAAGGACATTGGGCGACTCACCTTTTCAGCTTTACAACAGTCTCCAATTAAAAAAAAAGAAAAAGTAGCCATGCAGGCCAACTGAAGAGAACTGAAAACAAAGGGTCACATCTTCAGTCAACTGATTTTCAAAAGTGGTCAGAAGACCATTCTCCTGGGGAAAGCACAGTGTCTTCCACAGTGCCAGTAAAGGTGAGAAGACACTGGGAAAAGCATGAAATTGGAGGCTGTGTTAATTCATTTCATGTATTACCTTCCTTGGAAGAACACCCAGAAAGGGAGGTATGCCCAAGAGAAAGTTTGCCTTTGCCCGTGGGTGGGCATCACCTAATTTACTGAGAGCCTGTGTAGAGTCGGACTCTACTCAGAAGACAGAAAAGATCACCGTGTGAGCTGCAGCATCTACTTTTCCTGCCCTCGAACACTGCAGCTCCTGATGGTTAGGCCTGCAGAATCGGACTGGGGCATTGACATGCCATTCGCCCCCCTTCTCAAGAATGTGTACTCACACGGAATCACAGCACCAGCCTGCTGTTTCTGCATAGCCCACACTGCCTCTGTACCAGGTAAGCCGAATCCAGATTAGCTTCATCCCTTAAATGCCTGCCCTCAACTGCACGGACATACACAGAATAGGCTGACTCTATGAAGAATCCTAACACAGACCCTATCCTTACACAATGTATGGGAATGAACTTAGATGGATTACAGATCTACAGTAAGAACTAACAGTTTTAAAATCTTTGAAGAAAACGGGAAAACCTTCACTGCTTTAGATTTGTGTGATTTCTTTGATATGCAACAAAAGAAAAAGAAAATACACTGAATCAAAATGTAACTGTGTGGGTCAAAAGATACACTGAAGAGGGAGAAAGCCAGTAATGTGCACAATGGTTTCACACAGTAACTCATTCTTAGAGAGTGGATCCTTCAAAAGTACCAAACAGTCATGACACGGAATGAATGGGAAAAAGTACACAATTGCTTCAGACTGGGATCTAGTAAACTGATGAGGCCTCAAAGAAAGAAAAGGTGAGAAATCCAGTATGGAGTTAGGAAGGAATGGGCCTGTAAAACACAGGAAGTAAGGTACGAACAAGGAGACAAGTGCTTTACCGTCCGTGAAGTCTGTAATAGGCGAGCTGAAGAGCAAGCTGAACAAAGGTATCAGGGTGAAGCGCTTCCTTCTTGGTGAGCTTTTTGCCAAATGATGTGAAGGAATATGCTGCTATCTGTACATCAGATGCCTAACAGAAAATTAAACAGGAGCAGTGAAAAAAATCACAGAAAGGAGAAACTGAAAGTTGGAAGGGAATGAAATTATTTGCTTTACTCACTAGACATAAAGAATTAAAGGAATTAAGGTTATAATTTTAAAATGTTTAAGAAGCCATGCTTGGGTAACAGCCACATTTTCCTATGTGGCAGCTAGCATAGAAAACATTGCTAACGTAAAAGAAACCCCTGAACCTACTGCTTTAAGATGTTGAGCTCTGGCTTGGTAGACGTCATTTAGTATTTTCTCATCCACAGTGAAAACCAGCTCCTCTGGAGGTGGTATAGCCCGGACTTTTTCTGAACCCTGGAAACAGAAGACTTTGAATATATCCGTGAGGAAAACAAAACAACAACACAACAACAAAAAACCACTAGCAAAAAAGGATAATGGACTTGTTCTGACATACCTTCCATCTCCCTTCTGTTTCCAAGATTCTCTCATCGACATAATGGGCAACGTTCACCATAATCATGGCATCAAAAGGGGCGTGCTGAAACGGAAACACAAGATTTTGTGTAGTTTGTGTCAAATTAAAGCGTGACCTAGCATTGTTCACTTTCTTCACTTTTAATGGATAAGTTTTGTTCACCTTTCAGTGTCCAACTTCCTAATGATACAATTCTCTCCTACAGAATAAGAACTATTTATTTTTCAAGACTTTTTCAGGACTTTTTCTGGAGCTACTAGAACAAGTTGGTTATTTCCTAACAAGGTGGTTATTAGAGTCACACAGCTAGGAGAGCTCCAGTGAGCCTAAAGCTATAAATACAATAACCACATCGGACAGTCTACCTGAAAAATACTACATTGGCAAAAACAAGGAAATATCTTTATAATGAAAATATTTAGACACTATGTCTGTGTTATCCACATAATTTCATCAAGAGAAACTGACTGAATTATGACAACTAAAACCACTGACAAGATCAGGGCTTTAGCTCAGTGTAGACTACTGGCCCAACTTGCACCCAAAACCCTCTGTTCGCTCTCCACACTACTAAAACAGACAAAAGCACACTGCAAGCGTGAGGCTTTGGACCTTTGTTTTGGTTCATTTCCTTGGTTTACAAATTTTCTGAACACAAGACAGAGCTAGTCAAGTCCATGGGACACAATAAAAGACAAACAAGGAAAGAAGTAATTTTTTTACAATGGTAAAATGGTAGCAATTTCTAGATATTTTATTACTCATAGTCGAATGTCCCAAACATCCTGTCATTTTAGGAAAATAGCCATGCAGTCCTGATATCTTGAAGTTAGAATATGAATTTTAGCAAGAAAATAGGTTTTCAATTATTTTACTGATTATTAAAAAATAGTATTTTACTTTCCTTTTGAGATTATAATTACATCACTTTCCTCATTCCCTTTACTCCTTCCAAGTCCTCCCATATAACCCTCCTTGCTCTCTTTGAAATTCATGGCCTCTTTTTTCATTAATGTTATTTACATATATGTATATATACACCTATATATGTATTTCTAAATATAACCTGCTTAGTCTGTATGTTACTTGTATGTTTTCAGGGATGACCATTTGTTACTGGATAGACAGCTGGTGTGTTCTTCTCCTGGAGAGCTATCTGATAACAACAGGTGTTAAGAAATGACTCGGCATAAAAATTATATTCAAATTCCCTCTTGCAGACATGTTCCAAACTATTGGCCTGCAGCAGAAAAGCCCCACCTATGTTCTGCTCTCACTGACAATTCAGACCAAACCTTTTTATTATAACAACACAAAACTAGAAAAGGGTTCACTTACAGTACGCCCCAGTGTGATACGTATTGGTGGTTTACTACCCTCAAGTTAGTGTGATAAATTAATGGTGAGGGGGGGGGATGGAGCACCTTGTTAAGGACATACTTACATCACAACAGGAGCCAAATATTCCATTAGCAAAGGAAACCATATTAAAGGATTTGTCACCCCACCGTACTGCTGGATCTCCACGAAGAAGCATTTCAAAAACCTAGAAAACATTGTATTTTTCTAAACTAAAAGTGTTTTGACATTGGTTTACCAGTAGGCTTAAGAATACACATCATTTTATTTCTATTTTTAAGTCAACCAAATTTAATAAAATGGTATTTTTGTTAAGATTCAACAGATAATAATTCTGGGTCTGGCTTCAGCTAGTTCTCAAATTTCAAGATAACTAACCAGAAAATAGAATGTTAATACATTATTCATTAATGTTCCCAGGACATACACATAATTAAGAGCAGAAGCCCTTTGAAACTCGGACAGTATGAGAAGTCTAATGCATTAAGAGTAAAACGTCTAACAACTCATATACCACCAAGACAACATTTTTTCAAACTGTAGATTCTGGCATACTAACGAGTTGTGATACAGTTTATAGCAGAATAAATACTATTCCTTAGGAACAATAAAACAAAATAGAAATAGCAGAGTACATGGCAGATACTAAATGTAGTCACTGTTTCATGAAGCTTCAATTGAATGTGTGTGTGCACACACGTGTGTGTATGTGTGTGCGTGTTTTAACTATAGTGAGCTACAATCTGTGTTTCCAAGTACTATGGTTTGAATAACACTTAATTATTCCATAAATGGTACTTCAACTATTTCCTCCTCTCTGAAATATAGCTAAAAATTGGGTTGTTTTTTGTACACTGGTGTAGGCTATAGGTATTCTTATATCAGCTCTGGAAAGACAAGATAACTCGCCTCCATGTTTCATGCAAATAGTCTAGGTAAGCAATTGATGGAAAAGACTAGACACCCCTAGCATGTACACAAATAATAGCCAAGTATTTACAAAGCACTACTCACTGTTTGATTTGGTACATAATGTAGTTCATAGCTAAGAAAAAAAAATTAAGACTCTGATTTAAAAAAAAAAAATCTCATGTTCAGCAGATAATAAGAGTCCTCCAGGGAACTGTGCAGGAAGATAATGGAACAAGAAAGTTACCTGAGAATAGTCTTCAGGGGTTACGTGTGGACTGCTTTCTTCCAGGGAATACACAAATAAACTGGTTTGAATTTTTTCTAATAAAGACAAGTTCTCTGGATCAAGACCAATCAGATATTCTCTTGCCTAAAGGGCAAGGAGATTATTTGATATTACAATTAAACATAACACATCTAGAAAACATGAAGAGAAAGTTAGAGAAAGTTTCTCTTTGTTAGAGAAAGTTCTTTAAGAGCAGCATAAGATTAAAATTAACACAGATATTCATGACCAGACAGTGTACAGACTGAGACACTTTGGAGTGCTCAGCCCTGAAAGGGATGTCTCCATCATCCCTCCCCTCAGGGGTTTATACAGAAGAGGCAGAAAGACTGTACGAGCCAGGGGTGCTGGACAGTTCTAAGGAAACAGCGATTTCTGGATACAACAGCAAATGCACATCTAAAGTCGCAGAGACCACGACAGCATGCAGAAGACCAAACTCCCAACATGAGGGCGGGGAAGTGGGCACAGAGTCCCACCCCTAACCAAGCTATTCGCAATGACAGCTGCTGGGAGAAGGAAAGTCCATTTTCTCGGCTGGAATGAAGCAGCCACACTCCACAGCAAGCCTCACGCTCAGAAGTAGTTGGCAACCACAAATGTGACTCTGTTTTTAGTGGCTTTTTTCCTTTTGTTTTTGTTTTTAAGAGAGAAAAACATGAAGCTGGGCAGGTAGAAAGGGGAAGGAGAATCTGAGAGGAGTTAAGGGATGGGAAAGACTATGATAAAAATATACTATTTGAAATTCTCAAAGAATAAAAACAAAAAATAAGATTAGCGCCCAAAAAAGAACAGCAGAAGCCATTACCTTTGCCCATCGAGTGCGCTCCTCACTAGTTAACGCCGCTATACTGGGTCCAGCAGGTTCACGACGGCATTTCTCGTGGATATATGTCAGTTGTCTTATGGAAGATTAAAAAAAGCATACTCAAAAAGAGCTTGGACAGGACACACAGGAGCTACAAAGCCTGTATACGCGCGCGCACGCGCACACACACACACACACACACACACACACACACACACACAATACGTACATATGTATATGTATTGTGATTATGTATTCTATTTATACCAAAAGTATATTGGACAATAACTTATATTTAAAAATAAGTTTAGATGATGTAATTCAAACTTTGAAAATGTAAACTTCCAGGGTTCAGATAAATAAATAACTTCTCTATGGGAGAACTTGACTAAGTATTCTGGTAATTAGTTAATCTTATAGCTATTTTGTACTTCTAATTAAAAATTGTGTACACATATATAAAGCCAGAGAACTTACAATTATTATTTGTGTTTTACCCAGAAACAGAAGTGTCATGTAGCCAATTTTAAATGATTTCATAAGTATCATTGTATTAATGCTGACAATAATATTGTAAAGACTCAGCTACGTGTAGTGGCACATGGACTGTCATTCACGCACTCCAGAGGCAGGAAGGCATAGCAAGTCGGGAATATACAATTAGACCATATCTCAAAGAGAGACAAGAAAAAGGGGGTGAGGAAGAATCCTGTGTTATCTAAAGACTCCACTAGATGAGGATAAAGTGTTTCATCTATCTTTAAACATGTAGCAGTTCAAAATAGGGTTTGCACAGGACCATATTTTTGTCAGGGAAAAATCAACAGAGCTTTAGTTTTTGACCTTCTTCCTCACATCATGTGCCACGAAGCTACAACTTCAAAATATCCAGGAATTACTGGATGATGATGATGATGACTGCAGCACCAGTCGCATCCTTTATACGCGCTATCATCATTCAAAAATGATGGGCAGTTTCCTCTGCTTATGTGTATTTGCAGCACTAATCAGAAATCATTTCCCTGCAACAAAATGTTCTCTCTCTCTCTCTCTCTCTTTCTCAGAGAGAGTCTCTTTACGTAGCCCTGGCTGGTTTGGATCTCACTCTGTAGAACAGGCTAGCCTCGAACTCAAGAGATCCGCCTGCTGGTTTTCTGAGTGCTGAGATTAAAGGCATGTGCCACCCCCATCTGGCTTTATTTTGGAACTGTATTCTACGAGCACATGAGGATTTCTTTATCAAACCCCTGAATCTACGAGAGAGCTTGCTTTGCTTCGCTTCCTGCTTACTTCAGGGAGGGAAAAAAAAATAAAGACTAAAAAATGGAGCTCATGTGGCAAAGTTTAATAAGCTGGACCACATTCAAATTAATGATTATTTTTTTTAAAAAAAGCCTGTAATAGAGCAGAAGAGCAAGTCAGCCTCATGTGCTATCCTGGTAGAACACAGAAATCCAAGGCAGAGCTCTTGTGTACAGAGAACTACAGCATTCATACAATAGCTGGACCACTTATTCGTAAAACCATACTGGGCCCCGTCCTTACCTACTGCAGTTACTGAAGCATACCCATGACTTGCCAAGTCCTCTGGGTATACCCCAGACACCTGAGTCTTGTACAAGGGTCTTCGCAGTAGCCTGTTTCATTACTCTATTTTGACCTGTGTGGTGATTTATATTACATGGATATTTAGGAATACTCTCAGCGTAGTTTCCTTTTTGTTTGAAATATTTAATAATGATATATTATTTAAGGGGCTGGGGTACAGGTCAATGTGTGCCTTTTGTGTATGCATGAGGGTCTGAGCTCAGTCCCCAGTGTTCTTGTGCCAAAGCTAGGCACGGTGACATCTGCCTGTAACCTCAGAGCTAGAATGGCAGTGGGAGAACAGAGTGACAGGTAGATCCCTTGAGGCTCATTAGTCAACCATTTTAGCCAGTCACAGAGCACCAGGTTCAGGATGAGACCCGCTCTTCAACCTATCGTCAGCCTCTGGCCTCCACACACATACACACAGAGGCACTGGTTCATGCACCCACATTTACAGATTTACCACATGCAACTATATCAAGTTTTTAAGAGTCATTTAAATTACACATAAATATATACAACTCAACATTTATAAAATCATTTAGGAAATCAGAAGTAATTATAAATTAGTGTACTCAAGGACTATTGCTACTTCACACCACAAGCCATTGGATGTGGTATGGTAGTTACACATATATTTTACTTATATTTTAGAAAAGTATACTAAAATATTTACACTAAAAGACACAATGTCTGAGATTTTCTTCAGGTTATTCACGGAGTTGAAAGAAAAGACAGAGCACAGCTGAATGTAACCAGGTAAAGACCATGAGAGAGAAAGAGAGAGAGTGTTGCTGAGAAAGTAACACGTGACATGAGAACTAAACGGAAGCTACTTGGAGAGAGAGGACAAAGGGAGAAGGAGAAGAGGAAAGACCAGGAAAGAGAAACAAAAACAAAGTTTGCTTGAAGAATGTCATAATGAAACCTAATTTTTTATAAGCCAAGAAGAATAAGGTATAGTTGAAAAGGTGCTGATATTTGTAATTGAAGACGTTAGGAGCTGAACATATCGAGGTCCTCATCTTGTAAGCGAGTCTCTTTATGTTTTCAAACTTTCTGTAATACTGTAAAAAGGCACATAATAATAACATATAGTACAAGTAGATTCACTACAGTTGATCTGGAAATATGGAACACACTAAACTAATAATAGTAATTAATTCTGCAGTACGGAGATAGGATTGCTAACATATGTAATGTTTTCCTTTTCTTCAACTATAACACATGCTATATATGATAAAACTGAAAAATTAAAAGCTAGTTTTAAGAAGAGCATGTATGAAACTCTTATTTTATAACTTACTGTCATTTTAGAGAAAGGCAATTTTGAACATTTTTTTTTTTAAAGCCAAGCAAAAGCTTGAGACCTAAGGATACCCAAGAAAGTAGTCTGAGATAGTCCTCCGATAGTCCAAGTACGTCAGGAGCTGGCAAAGGTCAGGATGATCTTGAATGCCTTAAGTCCTGATCCTCCTGCTGGAATGGCCACCCCATTTAGAAAGGAGTGCAGGGGACACAAGAAGGCTGGTTCACTACAGCTATACAGGTAGGTATATAATTTCAGGGCTGACCACCTGGTGCTGGCTGTGTGTGTGTGTGTGTGTGTGTGTGTGTGAACAATTAAAGAAATAGAGGCCATAAATTTGAAAGAGAGCTAGGGGAAAGTAGGTATACATGGGAAGGGTCAGAGAGAGAAAAAGGAAGGGGCAAAATGACATACTTGTTTTCTTAATTTCAAATGATACAGCTTTTTTTAAAAAGCAGGTATGAAAAAGCCATGGAACCAAATTAAAAACATAAAAACAAATTTGAAGGGAGTTATCCCACAGGCTACATAATGCTGGCCCTAAAAGCAACAGGTCACTAACTAAAAGCCCCAGTGAGAGGTGTGGGGTACTTCCACAGGAGCTGGTGTTCAGGGAGGTCCCAGAAAGACTCTCTTGCCATTCCTCTTGGTTGCTGTGCTGGCTAGTTTTATTTCAACTTGACACAAGCTAGCATCATTTGGGAAGAAGGACCTTCAACTGAGAAAATGCCCCCACCAGACTGCCCTGTAGGATAGGCTGTGGTGATTTTCTTGGTGACTGAAGTGGGAGGCCCAGCCCATTGTAGCTGATGCCACTCCTGAAGAAAGCAAGCTAAGCAAGCCATAAGGAGCAAGTCAGTAAGAAGCACCCTCCATGGCCTCTGTATGACCTCCTGTCTTCAGGTTCCTGCCTCCTGAGTAACTATCCTGACTTCCCTTCATGAAGGACTGTGATCAGGACACATAAGCTGAAGTAAACTGTTTCCCTCCTGAGTTGCTTTTGCCCAGGGTGATTTATTCCAGCAATAGAAACCCTAACCAAGACAGTCACTAACCAGAACCAGGTAAGATCCTACTGTTAAAGAAACCACAGACACTGATTGTGAAGTAAAAAAGAATCAAGCTGGAACTGAGCTAAAACTTCTTCCAGTGCTAGCTAACTGTGGGAGAAAAGGCATCAATAAACTCTATGAACTACAATACCATCATGTACCTACCTGTGTCATGAAGGCAGGACTGTCATGGGGATAACCAACTGTTATCATACTGGATCTAATCTATACCTGTAGACCTAGTCAAAAACACATGCTTGGAAATATGAGGGCCCTAATAGCTACATGAGGCCTGTGAGGGACTCAGTACTGTTGCTTAGTAAAATGGACACAGGGTCAAACTGTCTCTTAAGTACCTATGTTTATACCCACAAACAGATGCTACTCCAATTATTAATCAGAGAAGTTTTCTTCTGTGAACAGCAGTGAATGCAGAGACTCAGGGCTTACCAGCAAGTTAGGACTAAGTGATGGTGGCTCAGCTCTAAACAAGACATTTATACTACTCCCTACATGGCTCATGGAAAACGGAGGAATGGGAAACTGAATGAATGTAAAAACTGGAAGATAGGGAGAAGGACCACAAAATGTCCTCTGCTAAGTGCAACACAGGCATTCTAGTCATGAGCTTACAGCAGCCACAGTTATTGGCATGGAGCCTACCAATAGGCAGCCATTAACGGGTGAGGGGCTCATGGGTCCTACCCTTTATTGACCAAGTATTGCTGTGGCGGTCTGAATAAGAACGTCCATGTATTTGAATGCCTGGTCCCTAGTTAGTGGGACTGTATGGCAAGTTTAGGAGGTGTGACCTTGTCGGAGGAGGCAGCAGCTAGGAGTGGGCTTTGTAGTTTCAACGGACCGTGCCAGGCCCAGTGTCTCTCTCAGTCTGCCACATGTGAGCTCTCAGCTGCTTTTCCAGCACCATGCCTGCCTGCCTGCCTGCCTGCCACTATGCTTCCCACCATGAAGACAATGCACCAACCTTCTAAAGTTGTAAGCAAGACTCCAACTAACTGCTTTCTTCTCCAACTGCTTTCTTGCCTTAGACATGGTATCTCTTTATAGAAATTGAACAGTAACTGAGACAGCTGCCTACTGACAGCTTCTCAGAGATACACAAGTCTTCCCTTGTGTGTCCACTGCTGAGCCCAGACAGCCCTGGTCAAACTCAGTGAGTCACACAAATCAGAAAGTCATGAATGTGGGAAAGAGTTGTGTGGAAAAAGGAGAGCTGTCAGGGATGCAAGGAGAAAAGTAAAAGTAGGGGGTGAAAAATAAAGAATACGTTCTATAAGTATGTAAAATTTTCAAAGAACAAAGTTAATTAGAGGTACGTAATTTCTTTAAAAGGTAGTTTAGAGACCTGAGAAGCTCTGGCGGGGTGAGTAAACACCCTTCGTGCAGTACATCAAACACAAACACTCTGCCTCGACACAGCACAGCAATGTGGGTTGGACAATGCCCTTCACTCTCTGGAAAAGGACACAGAAAACACACGGCTCAGTACAGCTCCAGCCATGAGGATACAATTCCTCTAATACACAGCATACATGATAAATACATTTTAATGATAAATTTATCACATGTGACATATAAAATGTATCACCTGAACAAAGGGCCCATGGAAGAGGGAAGGATGAGGAGAATCTGACAGTGACCACGAAGCTATGATTAGATAGGAGTAAATCCTAGTACACTGCTTTACAGCCAGGTAAGCAGATAGATGACCGTGAACTGCACATTGCAAAAGCTAGAAATAAGGATTTTCATTTGGCCATAAAGAGTGGCAGATGTTTGAGGAGACAGGTATGTTTAACTTGACTTCACAATGTAGACATGCATTGGCATCATAAGGTAGTTCATTAACATGTACAACATACAACTTTTATGTTTATATTTCTTAGAAAACACCATTTAAGAAAACTGCAAGGCTATAGTTATAGCTCAGTAATAGACTGCTTGCCTACTATGACTGAGACAAAGCGTGATTGCTATAACCAAAAGGAAGATATCCTAAGTTAACAGAATCTCAGTTGCTATGATATAGACACAGAACTCTTGAAATTTGTCCATGTGAATCTTGGACTCCTTATGTTTCAAGTATTTGTATACTGTGAGAAACTCCAGAGTGCTATAAGAGTTAAGTTTTAGTTAAAAGAATGGGAAAGAAAGAAGGGGAATCTGAGGAATCTTGGAAGAACCACGAAAGAGAACAAATTTCTCTTTGAGATTATTTTAATGTTAACTTCTCATTGGATAATTTAATTACCAACTACAGCTATACCAATTGAACTGTCCTAATTTCTCACCTACTCATAAAGTGAAGGAGGGTTAAAATGCTGGGCCTGGAGCATTTAGTACTTGAATGGGGGACAGTTTAACTGCAGCGCTATCTAGCAACGATTCCTCAATGAACATTTTCAGTAGAGAAAATAATTATATGCCAAGAGTGTCAAGGGGAAGAATCTGTCTAGCCTACGTCCTGCTCCTTGTCTCTAAGACAGGAAAGTGCAAAGAGATGAATAATGATGAGACACACAGTCCCACTAGAACAAAGTTTACCGGTTAGAATTCAGTCATTGCACATGATGTCTTGACATCTATTTATCTACTACGAGGAAAGGCTATCTCTTGGTACCCCAGTACTGCCTCTTATACTGTACTTCCTCAGTGCTGGGGAGATAAATAGTTTTGCTCTTCAGGATATTCCCAAGCCATTTCTTCTCTCTGACCCCTTCCAACATTCCCAGATCCTTTTACATTTACCACAGATTCCCTTTATTACCATCATCTACTGGCATCCTCTCCAAAACCTGGGGTTTGAAAGAAAGAAAAAAAACCTGATCCCCATTTAATCCATGACTAGTTGGAGGAATGCGTGACAAGAGTATGGGAGAGCCGAATAAAGTGAGAAGATGAGCCATGGAAAGTCTGCAGGAGAGTACCGGAACAGACAGCACAGTAACTGAAGGTATCAGGACAAAAGTGACCTGGTTGCTAAATGCAAAAAAAGGTCAGTGAAGCGTCAGCAGAGAACGGGTACAGGGTAGTGGGTCAGGCTGGGGCTGGACCATCGGGGACTCAGAAAGGGCCCAGACTTCAGGGTGAAGTCTGATGGAAAGGAAGCCGATGGAAGGTTTTGCAGGGCAGTGGTTATGTGCTCTGAGCAGTACTTTAAGAAGGTCCGTCCAGGGCTATAGGAATGGCTCAGTGGAGAAAACCTTAACATAACCAGATCAGTTAGTGGGTAATGAAAGTGGTTACAGCGAGAACAACCTAACGGAGTGTCAAGTTGGTTGGTTTGCTGTTTTGGAGACCAGGCACTACTGTGTAATCCAGGCTTGTCTTGTATTCCCAATCCTGTTTCAGTTCTAGGGTACTGGACTATAGGCCTGTATCTTCATGCTTTGTGGGGATGATGATTTTTGACTATGATGTGACACTTTCAAGAAAAAAGTTATTTCTTTTTTCCTTTTAGTATGGAAGATAGCAGATCAGAGCAACCTACTAAAGCGTGAAAACTGATAGTGCAATGGAGAGAGGCAAGTGAACAAATAAAAAGAAGTGACTCTAACACATACACAGTTGCCCTCAGGATCACATAAGTTGGTTGGGGTTTGTTTTTAAGTTTGTTTTCTCTGTGGTATTGTGGATTGAGCTCAGAGCCTCACATATGCTAGCCTGAGCTCCACCCCAGATTTTTGTTCATCTAACTTTCAAAAAGGAACGTGAAGCATACAAACATGCTATAATGTAATCAAGAAAACAAACTGGGCAAATATTTTGGTAAGTATTTGATAGCTGCTGAAAAAAATTATCAGAGTGACTTGAAATTAATCTGAACAGCTTTTCTGTGATAAAATGAAGTGATAAATGAGGTGCGGCTCTGCTCCTTCTGAAGGATCTAGAGAGATTCTGTCTCCTTCCTCAGCTCAGGAGGCCCTTTCCACCGATAAAGCCATATGGAAGATCACAACCTGCTTCACTGCCACCTCTGCTTTTCTTCTAAGAACCCATGTGATCCTCGGATCTGTGTCATCAGTTCAGCATGACCTCATCTCCAAGTCAACTAACACTTTGACTCCTCCTCACCAGAGATGGGGAAGTGGCCTCTTTCGAGGACTACTATCTCCCTACCATAGACAGGCTGCTCATTCTGATTATGTGAGTTTTTATTAAATAGCTGCCAGCAACTGGAAGGCTTAATTATCTTAGGATACTCTGCCTGTATCTTTTTTGGCATGGGAAAGAAAACTGAACAAGACACATGACATTCATAGCAAAAAGGATAAAACAAATGTTATCTTTTTCCTCACCTTGTAGAAAGTTACCACAGGGGGGAAAGAAAAATTTCCTATTCTTTCCCCAAATGGAATAAAACCATATTCAAGGCATTGTTAGGAAAGTAACAAGGAACTATTCCCCTCTGCTACTGTCTTATGAAGTACACAGGTAAAGCAGTTTGAGTAGCTTAAGTAATCTTCTACCTATATATTCTCTCCATTTCACTCAGTGAGATAAGAGATTTGGTTAAGGGATTAACTGTGACTCTGGGAGCAGAGTGAGGAATGTTCAGGGTAAAACAGAACATGTTAGTTAATATATTCGTGATTTTTGTGAGAAGGGGAAGGTACAAGTACTTACAGAAGCAGGCATCAGAAATGGGTAGGGCTGATCTTTGCCTTAACGTAAATAAATGGAAATATAACTCCTTCAGGGGAAAAAAAAATAAGTTCACTAGCCAAGAATGAGGCAGAAAGAAAAGAAACAGTCTTGTTTTTAAGTGCAAGAATAAACTGACAATTGTTGCAAGATGTTATAGGCCCACTTGAGAGGGAAGAACACAGCTGTACAGAAGAGTAGAGCCATAAAATGGTAAATCACAATGTGGATACAAAAAGTAGCTGTGATGGATACGGGTATTCCACATCATAAAGGAAACTACAACAGTCAAGGTGCTGGACTTTTGAGCTAACAGGTCTGAGGCATGTCTGCAGGAAGGAGACTTACTGGGGAGTAGAGATGGAGGTTCTGGTGAAGGAATGATGCCTTGGATAACATGAAACTAGAAGCTAAGGCCATCTAGAACATTACTGAGCTAGTAATGGGAAAAAGACAGTTTCACAGATTAACTTTTCAAAAGCCAACTGTTTAGCATCTTAGAAATCACAGCAAAACTACCTAGATCTCAATGCCTTCCAAAAACAACAACAAAAGAGTGTGTCCAATGTTTTACTCACCGGTCTTAAAATAATTCACAATTGAATCTCTAGTAATTCCTGGAATCTTGCAGGTAGAATATAACATTCGGAATTGGTACATGTCTAATGGAGTATTTCCAGATTTATGTACAGGTAATTTTTCTCTATTAAAAAAGCATTTTGATTAAAAAGTCATTGATAAAACTTGCTATCAAGCCATCAAAACTATATTATTCTTCCCCCAAATAATCGAGTTAGATTGACAACATTTGCTTATTTCCCACATCGGGCAAGCCCATGGTTCAGCAAGTGTCAGGGTCCTTACTGCCCTTACATTCCCAGCTCAGCACATGCGAGAGCCCTTGGTGCCCATAATTTCATGGCTCAGCCCATTCCGGGGCCCTCAGTGCCTGCATCACCATGGCTCAGCTCGTGTCGGTGCTTCTGGTGTCTGTCCCTTCATGGTTCAGCCCATGCCAGGGTCTCTCTAGCACTCTTAACTTTTTTTTTCTTTTTGGTTTTTTTTTTAAACAGGGTTTCTCTGTGTAGCCTCGGCTATGGCTCTGTAGACAGCGATCTGCCTGCCTCTGCCTCCCGTGGCGCCGGGATTAAAGGCATGCACTACCACACCCAGCTGCTCTTACCTTCTTAGCAGCTGCCAGAAGTTCAAGTTGTGCCAGAGAAGTACACTTCCTCTTTCTAACTGAGTGCCTTCCCTTTCAGGCCAGTAATGTTCAAAGTGAGGGGTAGGACCCACAAAGTTCACATTCAGCTGTGATGGTATACGCACATCCAGGTAGGCAACATTGAGCCACCACTCCTCCAGCTAAAAGAAAGGAAGAACATTAGTTCTTCAGAATATTTGAATATGTAACTGCCAGCAAGTAAAGAGAACATGACACATTTGCTCCTTATTCTTCCATGTTCAAAGCCACATTCTGAGTCCTCACAGGTAATGGGAACTGCTACTGTAATAACTTCCTTTCCTGTTCTCCCTCCTCTTCACCTTTGGAACTATAAAATCTTAACTATTAGCTGGTTTAACTCCATCGTCAGATCCTAATGTCCAACTATCCCAATTAGCTAATAGGAACTCGGGTGATTCCCAGAGTGGAAACAGTTACTTGGCTATTTATAATGTTCCTTCAGCAAAACCCCCTGAAATCCTAGTTAGAAATGCAGGACCCTTGAGTGTGCGTCTAACTAATTTACACTTTTATGTGTCCCCTTTTACAGCAAGTAACTGAATTTCTGTCCTAAGTAGGTAGATAGTATCATGTCACTTAAAGTTTTTTAATGGAGGTGCAAACTGTAGTTAGAAACCCAGATAAAGACAAAACAAATACAAGCAGAACAACTTCTTTACCTTTATCCCCATTTTTTTAAATTAAAATATCAAAACTGAGAACAAAAGAATCTGGAATCAGGAAATGTTATTATTTTCATCATAAGGATCAATGTCTCATGAAAAAACAATTTTTCTCTTTAAAAATATAAGTCACCATCAGTATTTTTCAACTAAGGCGATGCTTTCTAATTATGAAAAGTCACCCTCTAATTCCTACACTGGAGACGTGGCTGAGCTAACGGCTCAGAAGAGAGTGCTGCTGGGAAGGGAGACCCAATAGTTAGGGCAGCTTTCCCTTCTGTCTATTTACCTCAGCTACTTCCCGCTTCTCCAGAGCTCTGTCTAGATATGCTCACGCCAGTGCGGCCTGGAAGGCTGTTTCCAGCAAACACAGGCTGTGAATCACCTGCATCAGAGCCCCGTGGATGGGTGAGGGCATGGCTCAGCCGTAGAGAGCTTGCCCAGCATGCATAACTCTGGATCCTATGACCAATACTGGCCAAAACATAGACCACATAGAGGAATTAAAATAAGGAGTTCTGGCCCCTCATGGACTTCCTGAGTCAAAAATTACTGATTCCAGCAAACCTGCATTTTAGCACATTATCAGGTAAGTAAAAAGCTCATTTATAAAATAAATGCTTTCTAATTAAGTAAATCATTCTTTTGTGACCATAATAGCAATGCCAAGATTTTACAGTAATAATTTAAACATGAAAGCTATGTACATTTTCAATTCTTCTTTAAATATCAAGATTTCAATTTAAGTAAGCAAAATAAATACCCAGTTTCTTTTTCCTTTAGCTCTTTCAAGTAACTTCTTATGCAATTGTTCACCAACTCCATTTTGAAACTTTTGAACTATTTCTTCAGTTTTCTTATATTCTTCTTCATTCGCAAACGGTTTTACTATAAAAAAGTGATTATTCAGATGTAAGTATCTCCATATCACCTCATTCTTTTACAAATCTAAACATTACTAGCACACAATGAGGTTTTAGTTTGCAGCATGAAAATGGCAATGCAAAATATCGATTTTTCAAAAAAGAAATAAAACGGTGAATATCGTACAGTGCACTCACAATATTCTGAAATCATCGCCAAATTATTCTGGATGAAAGTTAATGAGGTAAAGCTAGCATCGAGCTATTACTGCAGTAGAAAGTATGTCCTCAACCGCAAATAACAGAAGGCAAAGCACGTTTCCATTAATGTTCAAATGAGAACCATGACGCCTACATATGCAATGCAATATGCATTTAGGGTGCCCGATGGCCAAAAATAGTTTGCTACTAAAGAAAAAAAAGAAGAAAGATGGAAAAGAAAACCATTCAAGTTCCCTAGTTCATGAATATCAATTGTTTTGAAAATTAAAGTTTGTTGGAAATCAAATGAATGTATTCTTTCTGTTTCGTATTTGTCTCTTTAAAGTCTGATCTAGAACAACGTAAAATCCAATCTAAAATAGCTGCACTCAGAGAGAATAAAGTCAATACTCAAAAAAAAGTCAACAATCTGTGAATTTAAAATAAATTAGTATTCCCAAATGAAAGTAGATTTAAAGAGAAGAAGAAAAAGAGGAGGAGGAGGAGGAAGAGGAAGAAAGTATTTGAAAAGCAGGAGGAAACAGGGCTGAGGTGATAGCTACTTTTTAGCATGTGGGTGTCCTAGGTTTGCTCCCTGGAACCCATGTTAAAAACAGACACATACAAACAAACATCATGGAGCAGAGGCAAGCAGGCATACACCATCCAAAACAAACAATGACAAAAGGTAAAAAAGGACAGCACACATGCGGCCACAGACGCCTGCTCCCAGTTAAGCCAGGGAACAAAGCATTTTTTCCACTCATTCTAGAAATGACACTAAAATGACAGTAAAGTGGTTTTAAAAGAAGTACAGAGCAGTGAGATGCTCAGCAGTTAAGAGAACTGACTGGCTGTTCTTCCAGATATCCTGAGTTCAATTTCCAGCACTCACATGGCAACTTACAATCACCTACAATGGAATCTGATGCTATCTTCTAGCATTTTAGATTGACACACAGACAAAGCACTCGTACACATAAGATGCATTTAACAATAAATCTAAAAAGAACTATTCCATGAGAGGGGCAGATGTGGGGCAAAGCAAAGGGAGGGAAACAGGAAATAACAGACAATTAAGATAACATTTCACAAACCTAGAAAACACTGTCAGCCAGACACAGTGGCAAGTCTATACAGTCCAGGCCACTTGAGAGGCTGAGGTGAAATAAGTTCAAGGTCAGCCTGGGCAACACACTAGGACCCTGTTTCAAAAAAAAAAAAGAAAAAAAAACCCAAACTAAACAAGCAAAGTGGGGAAAATGATGATTGGCTTTGTAAAATAGAGAAAATAAGTATCTTAGGCCTGGAAATAAAAGGTTACAGAAAATACAAGAAAGGTTAGAAGTCTATCAAGAAACAAGCAAATTCTGACAAGGTTCAAGAATTTAAGGTTCAAGGTTCCTTCAAAAACAAAGGGAAAATGAAGGATGGAATGTTTTCAACCTAATGAAACAGTCTGAAGCTTTCTGACCTACTGTAAACATTATACAGTATACATATACTGAAATCACATAGTGCCAACTAGTGTGTGCGTGTGTGTGTGTGTATGGTACTAGCTTAAATTTAGTTTCAACTTTCAAAATAAAATTAAATTGCAACCTGAACAATTAGTCATACTCTACTTCCTCCCTATCCCAAACTGATCAGTTCAAGGAAAGAGTACTGACTCAGGTGTGTGGTGTGTGCTAACGAAGTTCCTAGGTTGCTACACTCAACAGTTAGCTCCACTAGTCACCAAGTCCAGGTCGTGCACACAGAGTCCCCAGTGAGCTTCCCAGAATCGTGGTCTTAATGTGAATGTCGAAAGACTGGCACTGTTGTGGAGCCTATCCTTGGGTTTCACAGGCGATAGCATTTTAATCAGAGCACCATGCCTCCATATATGGAACCTTCACAAGATTTGGTCTGCGGCTCTCTCTCATAGCCAGGTTGGGTAAGGTTCACTGGACTCGTGTGAGATGATGGCTTCTTCCACTTCATGCCCCACCTACCATGACCTCAACCTGCTAGTGTATATAAAGAGGGAGGTTTCCTGAAGGCAGGGTCTCCGGCTACCTGGCTTGCAGGAGGGGGTAGGTGTTTTCAATGATGCCCCCAGCTGGAAGTCGCTGCGCTCCTGTAAGGTAAGCCTAATAAACTCTCTAGCTTACCAAACAGGACTTGGGTAGAATTATTTCTTTGGTCTGTCACTGGTGCCTTCTCTGGGCTGAGTGAACAACTGTTCACGTCTCCTTGGAAAAGTTCACACATTTGGTGCTCAAACAGAGAGAGAGAGAGAGAGAGAGAGAGAGAGAGAGAGAAGAGAGGTAAAGCTGACTTTGCACACAGCTGTAATGGGCGAGCAAACGTGGACTAAAGCAGATGGTTGTGGAGCTGCACAGGCAATTCTGATACGGACAGCTTCTCCTTGTAACTGACGGGGTCTCCTTGCTGTGGCAGCAACTGAATTATCTCTGTTGTGAGTCATAATACCTGCAACTGAGTCCACCTGTCCACAGGAAAGAACTTGTCTACATAGGGGAGAAAGACAATGAGAAAAAGATACGTGGGTGGCATCCTCCTTGCTAGTCTCTGGGTTGGCAAGTAGGTAAACATGGGAAGGGGAGAGAGGTGCTTTTAAGACTGGAGGGGCATAAGGGAAAGCACACGCTAGATCTGTCCTATGTATCCCCTCCCGATACCCAAAATCGTGGAGCACAACAGACAAATTGAACAAAGGTGAGGAGGAAATGAGGTGAAGTGATAGCAATGGGCGAGCACGAGAGAGGCAGTGTGCCACCCTGTTCGCGGACACACAGAGGACTATAGTAAAGAGGCAGTTAGTCACCATGGACCCTGGGACTGTTTCGAGGTTTGATGCTTTGCTGAGCCCAGTGATGAGCTGTGATCTTTACAGGGTAAGAAAGAACCTAGCTGATCTGAGTGACTTAGAGTGTAATGGGAAGGTGTAGAGTGTAAGGGTTATAATGTGCTAAAAGGAAATTAAAAAAATAAAAGCAACAGAAAGGGGGACCAGTCTGAGTCACTCAGATAGAGTTAGGGGCATAGGAATAAGAGACCAAGAGAGTATGTAACCAAATGAAGAATGTAGGAGGAAACCACCTAGGAACCTATGGTTTTGCAACCTAAGTGAAAATAGAGTGCAAGTGGCTAGAACACCCATGGTATGAAAGAAAGTGGAGGAAGTACTCGAAGCAGACGGTCTAAGTGGGAATGGGTACGGGTGGGAGAAAGGAGGCTCCCCATGCCCCACTGGAAGATTCATATACCAACTGAAATCCGTGAATTAGTTAAATAACTTAATAAATAACTTCAAAAGGGACATGAACTTGGGAAAGGGTTAAGATAGGAGGTGCTTATGATCTTCAGCAGGAGGCACCTCAAAATCAGAATGGCACCATATTTCCCATAAGGAACAAACCAGGCCTTCAAAATTCTTAAAGCACACACAGTTCAGAATTCTATACTCAGCTAACAATCAAGTGAAAACACTTCGCTCTTTTTTGTCTTCCCAAATATTCTTTTGCAGGCAGCTACAAGGATGAAGCAACGTAAGAAAACAGACTAAGAAAGAGAGAACACAGGAGAGAAGTGAACCACCAGAATGCTGGCAAATGAAATCTCTGCATAGCAGCTGTGTAGCAAGCTCAAGCAAATCTACCCCCATTTAGAAAAGAAGCAGAAGGGACAAAGGAAAAGGAGAAAAGAGAAAGGGGAAGGAGAACCCCACAAAGCACATTTTTAAAGAGGAAATAAAACTGACTCAATATTTTATGCCTAACTGTATCCAAGAATGTTCACCCATTCAAGTGTTTAGGACTAAATTATGAATACAAAGGGACAAAAATAAGCAATGAAAAAGGACGAGGAAATACAACCCCTTTGGGGGTTGAACAGCTCATTCACACGGGTCACTTAAGACCACTGAAAACCAAAAATATGTACATTATATTAACATATACTATGGCTATATTATATTAACAGTAGCAAAATTACAGCTATAAGGTAAGAACCAGAAAAATTATATGGTGTGGTTCACCACAACATGAGGAACAGCATGGGTCGCAGCATGAGAAAGATTGAGAGCCACTCCTCGAAAGCCTAAATGGCCAGGTGAATTAAGGTAAAGCTGTATTAAAATCAGGTGGCTGCTGATTTCAAGTGGTGATTTCATATATGGACGATGAGAAGGAGAGGGAAATTTTGGATATGCAGGATTGCACATATGCTTGGGACAGATGTTAGGGAGCAAACTACACAATTATTTCAAGGAATTAATTTACAATATCTACAACTACAAAATCCAAGAACTGTAAGATTAGTTCAAATATGGTGACAGCAAAAGAAACAGGGAAGATTTCAAAATCTTTGCCCTAAGAGGGACTGGTACAAGCAGATAGAGACAAAGGACCTATATTCACACTGCAGGCCTAGCAAAACAATCTGACTTTTCAAGTAATGGAAATAATAACTTTTAAAAGCTTTGCATATTTTAAGGATGATCCTAGAAGAATCAGCTTTAGACCCTTGTCAACATTGTATCTATGCTACTAACAATATTAATCTCTATTAGAAGATTATAGACATACCTGATTCAAGGTATTTTTTTAATGATTCTTCAAGTGAAGGAACAGGCAATGATGGAAGAGACTCCTGGTACTGAAATGTTCGTTCTTCAATTGATTTAGCCAATTGATTTTCCATGATATAATCACAGTAGGAAAACTAAAAAAAAAAAAAAGAGAGAAAGAGAGAGACATCAGTCAGAACTTCAATTTCATTAACTATTTGTAAACTTGCCAGATAAAGAAAACAACTTTAATATTAAAAATGTAAGCTTAGCATGCTAGGAATCAAGGCATCGTCAGTGATTCTAATAGCCATCACCACCCAACTCCAGACAGTGCAGTGCGTTACAGAAAACACACCCCCTAACTTTCACACAGAGATAACATTCCCTGCCACTATACATATGAAAAGAAGAACCTCAGCTTTGGTCGTTTGTTTAAGAGGTCGTATTGGGTACTCGAATGCAGATGTGTGAGAGGATAATTTCCCTCCTACAAGGCAACATTACAGGGAAGCTGCGGAGTCTTGCTGGGTGGGTAGGACTGGGTGGGTAGAACAAGAAACTCTGAAAAGCATATGCAGGGGTGTGGAAGAATGGGCCACAGAATATCATACACTGTAAGAATTGACAAGCTTATTGTTTACTAGAGCCTCTTTTGGATATATGCCTACAAGTGGTATGGCTGGATCTTGAGGGAGCACTATTCCTAGTTGTCTGAGAAAGCACCAGCTTGCTTTCCAGAGGGGTTGTATGAATAAGGACACTTGCTCAACCATGTTTGTAGCAGCTTTATTTGTAATAGCCAGAAGCCGGAAACATCCCAGATGCCCCTCAACTGAAGAATGGATGCAGAAATTGTGGTACATCTACACAATGGAATATTACTCATTAATGAAAAATAAGGAAATCATGAAATTTGCAGGTAAATGGTGGGACCTGGAAAGGATCATCTTGAGTGAGCTGTCCCAGAAGCAGAAAGACACACATGCTATATACTCACTCATATAGACATGTAATATAGGATAAACCTACTAAAATCTGTATATCTAAAGAAACTAATCAAGAGAGAGTACCCTGACTAAAATCCTCAATCCCCATCCGGAAAGGCAAAGAGGAAGGACATCAGAAGAAGAAGAAAACAGGAAACAAGTTAGGAGCCTCCCACAGAGGGCCTCTGAAAGGCTCTGCCCTGCAGACTATCAAAGCAGATGCTGAGACTTACGGCCAACAATTGGGCAATGTGCATGGAATCTTATGTAAGTGGGAAATAGTAAGATCTGGAGAGGACAGGAACTCCACAAGGAGAGCAACAGAACGAGAAATTTGAACACAGGGGTCTTCCCAGAGACTCATACTCCAACCAAGTACCATGTATGGAGACAACCTAGAACCCCTGCACAGATGTAGCCCATGGCAGTTTAGTGTCCAAGTGGGTTCCATAGTAATGGGAAGAGGGACTGCCTCTGACATAATCTGATTGGCCTGCTCTTTGATCACCTCCCCCTGAGGGTGGAGCAGCCTTACCAGGCCACAGAAGATGACAATGCAGCCACTCCTGATGAGATCTGATAGACTAAGATCAGAAGGAAGGAGAGGAGGACCTCCCCTATCAGTGAACTTGGGGAGGGGCATGTGTGAAGAAGGGGGTGGGAGGTTGGGATTGGGAGGGAAGAAGGGAGGGGCTTATGGGGGGATACAAAGTGAATAAAGTGTAATTAATAACAATTTTTTAAAAAAAGGACTCATAGCTAAAAAAGAAAAAAAAATTGAAAAGCTGAGGTAACTTAAAACTGTGCAGATGGCATGGGACCTAATCAGGTTGACTTTGAGAATCACAAACCAGTCTTGAATATTTTCTACATTTGTGGTAATTTTCATCAAAATCAAACTAACCCCATATATGAATAGGGTGTATTGGTATTAAATGAAAAAAATAAGATTTCTGAAAGAATCATCTATAAATTCCATATAAAAAACAGTAACTAAAAAACACGAAATTTGATACTGAATGAAAACTTCCTGTCCTTTCATATCCTATTTTAAAATAGTAAAGTGAAACAAAATATATTATTTATACATTATTAAAGTTAATATCAGAAACAAAGGCATGGCAGATTATTTTTGGCTAATACCCCTTCCCCCACTCTTAACAAAATCTAGAATTTCTGCTGTATCTGTAAGGACCTATCTATATTTCTCCTGCCCTCTGGATGTGCCACCTCCTGGTCACAGCTCTAAAATGAATTGCATATACTTTCCCTGCTCCTTATCTCCTTGTCAGTGCTGACCAAGTGGATGCCACCCACAACAAGCACCTTTGGACCCATTTACAGAGGCCATTTTGTCAGAATCACCTTTCTAAGCCCCGAAGTCCTACTTCTAGATGAGAAAGAAAAAGAAAACAAAGGGAGGGAGAGGCCCAGTGCTGGCCATGGTGGCATGTGCCTAGCTGCAGTGGCAGAAGGATCGCCTGAGCCCGGGGGTTTAAGATCAAACTGTATACTATAATGAGACTAAACAACAATAAACCCCTCTTGTTTTATTAACATCGTTGTACTGTTGGCTTTGTTACAGAGAAGAGGTTAGTCTATTCCATTAATAGAATCAGATACCCACAGGACCTCAAAGTTCCGCCTTTTTCTTCCAATAGTCTCACTTACATCCATTTGAATATTGATAAACAGCTTTGGACCTAATAGAAATGTCGTTCTCGGTCCCAAGTATAGACTCGGCCACTTCCTAACCATTTGCTCCCAGGGAAGTGAATGGAGGAAAAAAAATAGGATAATGTATTTGGTGGTGGGCGGCCAGAGCACAAGCGTGGTAGCCAAAGGACAATTTTCAGGAGTTTGCTCTCTTCTTCTACCGTGTGGGTTATCTGCTGGCTGCAGGTGCTGATAGCTGAACCATCTCACTGAGGCTCAACTTTTTTTTTTTTTGAGACATGATATCACTACATCACCCTGGCAGGGCTGGAACTAGCAACTGTAAACCAAGCTTGCCTGAATTCCCATGCATCTGTCTGCCTCGGACTCCCTGGTGCTGGGATTAAAGTTATGTGCCACCAATACGTGCCCAGCTCTAGGCAAGAAACTGTAATTTGAATCTTTCCCTCTGAATCTGTAACCATACAATTAGTCATCAGATTTTTTTTTAAATGTCCTAAAAAGAATGCCATAAAAAACAATCCATCCTGAAACAACTATATTATGGACTATAGCAGGCAGAATTCCTGCTACCTACCCCCTTCCCTTTTAGTCCCCAGAACTTGTTATTATGACAGAAGATCATGACTCCTGTGGCTGCAACTGGGTTTCATCTACAAAAAAATGAGCTTAAAATAGGGAGCACCTAACCTAACCTATCTGAGTCCTTGGGGCAGAGCGCTGCCACCGCCTCTATTTCTACATTAAGGAACTCAGAGACCATCGCTGTCGATAGGGAAATGGGAATCTTAATCCCACCGCAAGTGAGCAGGAATTAAATTCTGCCAACTTGCGTGAACCTGAAAAAAAAGACTCTCCCCCTAAAACTTCAGAAAATAACTCATAACAACTAAGCTCACTCAGGCTTCAGATTTACAGAGGCTCAAAGTCTGTGTTCATTTAGCCGCTAAGCTTGTTGTGACAGCAACAGGAAACTAATACAAGCAAGCCTGCTACGGTAAGCTGTCCTCTTTACACTTCCTTGTCACTTAAGGGACTCTACAGAGTCAAGAACAAGAGTACTAATTTTATGCCTGCTGTGCTGCAAAAGGCGATTATAGATTCTTTAAGAGTTGCCTTTTCAACCGTATAGACTAAGTTAAATAATCCCAGTAACATTAAGAAAACCGTTTACAATGTATTTAACTAGAGTGGACTTCCTCAAAACAAGGTGATGTGAACTCAAGATAAGTGGGAAAGAGAACCAGGAAGAATAAGTAAATAAACATTGTCACGTACCAGCAAACCAAGAAGAAGTGGTTCAGGACTGCCAGGAGCCTGCTTGAACAACTCTGATTTGAAACCACGGGGACCCGAACAAGACTGGCGACTGTGAGAAGGAAGAAATGCGTTCAAGTAAATATCAGGAAGGGGGTGAGAAAGGCTAGCGAAAGAAGTTGCAAACACACGGAGAATGGTCAACTGCTAGACAGGTTTAAATCACTGCAGTGCTGTGTTCCAGGTATCCCAGTAGATGGACCCGGGCGGCACAGCAGAAGCAGAGAGCCATGAAGTTCAGAAACTCCTCCCACCACCCCAAGGGCAGGTCCGCACAGTGGATGAGAACAAGTGGGGAGAAAACAGGGAACCCGCATGCACAAAAACAGCCAACCGAGCAAGCACCCCGACACTCCAGCAGGGTGGCGCAACTGAGGGACACCCCAGATCCGAAGGGCGGGACACCGGGGGGACAACACGCCTGGGCCAAAACCGGGGCCCCTTAGGCTCCCAGCCCGACGGCACTCAGCTCGTCTCCGCGCAACCGCAGGGGCCCTCAACCCCTCGCCGCGGAAGGAGAGCGGGCACCCCGCAGGCCGATGCGCGGACGCTCACCTCCCGCACCCGTCCTCGCCCTCGGCCACCAGCCGCCAGCCCGGTCGGCCCGCAAGCCCTGGGCTGCCCAGAAGCCGGACGAGGACGGAAAGCAGCGAGGGTCCCGCCCTGAGCGCGTCGAGGGACGGGATTGGGCGAGACGCCACGAGGGTCCCGCCCTGAGCGCGTCGAGGGACGCGATTGGGCGAGATGCCACGAGGGTCCCGCCCCGCGCTGGAAGGAGTAGGCCGCAGAGGCTGGCTGCTGGGGACCGGGTCCCGCCCCCGCCGGCTCCCCTCGCTCCGGTTGCGTTCCTGGCTGCGGACCCGGGAACGCGAGCAGAAAAACAGATTAGCGATCTGCAGTCCCTGCTACGGCAGCTTCCTGCCGGATGCCCCGGGAGGCTGGCCTCGCTCCAGAGGGATGTAGGCGGCTCCGCCCACGCGCGGGCACAGCCCTGTGGATGGGTAAGGACGCAGGAGCTCAGCCTGCGCTTCACCCAAACTCTTGGCGGTTTGGCGCTGTGTCCCTGGCGCTCGGCGCTCCCGGCTGCCCCTCCCCCTTGCGGGTGCAAGCCTCCTTTGCACCGAGCCCGAGCAAGAATTTTATACTCGAGTCTTAACGGAGGCATTTCACTGTCCGCCCTGTGGGCTGGCGAAAGAATAGCAACCGAACAGATCCGGTTGGGCCTCGTCGCCTTCTTCGAGACGAAGATTTTGCCAGCTCCCAGCCTGCTGCGGTAGCCTTCGGAGTCTCAAGGGATGTTCACGCTTCAGGCTGCTCTGGATTTTTATCAGTCCAAGAAGTAGCATTTTTTTTTTTTTAAATCCAGAGTGGAGCATAGCAAGTTCTAGAGGAGGACTGTAAGGTTAATTTAGTTTCTCAGGTCAAAGGATTGTTGATTTACCGCCTGAAATAAAGTGTTGCAATTTTAATCTTATATACACTGTTTATTCCTACCATTGTTTGATTTTTGTGGAAGGAAAAATATTTCGCACGCTCTGGCCTAGTTATCCAAAGCGGTTTAAAGAATTCGTTTCAAATTACTATATTAAAAGCCACTCACAATTCCTTTTGATAAAAAAGACATCCCCTGAACTGACCGAAGGCAATGTGTCATAGTGTGTGACACATTGTGTGTGAATAGTCTTGAGTGTTCTTCGGAATTAATAATGTGTTTCACGCCTGCACAGCTTGCTAGAGGTGTTACGTAATCAAGCTGAACCATTTCTCCAAGCCTGTCAAAGTCCGGGTGTGCTAAAGAACTCCCCTGACCCCTCATGATCTGTAACTGTTTCATTCTGGATAAGGTTAAATTTCGCTTACAAGATAGAATTATAAAACTGACTGGGCTTCTCAGAAACCTTCATTGTACTTTTTTTTCCCTTTAATTTTGGCACCTCTTCAAAAGTTGGTGCATATTGGATGTTTGCTGGTTGGCAAAGAATTTAGGGCCATTCACCTTCGTTATTTTTTTTGTGTGTGTTTGGTAATGGGATCAACACAGGTGGGTATACAGCGTCTCTACCACGGCAGCCCAACTTCACGTTCCTCTCCCTCCTGGTCTGCTTAAATAGAAACAAAGTGTCTGTTTCTGACACTTTGAGAAAGGGAAAATTGTGGGACTGAAGGAAATGAGTGAAGCATGGCGTGTGTGAGGACAATGATAATCCATGTAAAAATATAGATAAGCGGACTCTTTAAAATATTTTCTTCCAACTGTATAATAAATATTTTAATGTCAAACTTGAAATTATGTAGCACTCACATTAAATTTGAACAAGCTTGCGTTTCTTAACGTAGGCTAGACAGGTCTTGATTGGTGAGGAAGATGCTCCAGGCATTTGGAGTATGTCTTAAGGCAACAAGTTGTCCCGAGACTTAAAATTTGCTAGTGGTGATTGTAACTTTTTAAAGTGTTTATAAAATCATTCACTTGTAGTACTGTGTGTGAAGGGATTTGTATCAGCCCAGGACCCCCAAGACCAAGTTCTCAGCACAAAGGAGATTTCTTTGCCTCAGAGACACAAAGGGCAGGGAATAAGGGACAGAGGCAGAAGATAGAGGAGGAATGCTCGTACTTACTGGCTTTCTCCCCAAGGCTTGTTCAGCCTGTTTTCTTAGGAACTAAAGACTACCTGCCCAGGGAAGTCATACTCCATCAATCAAAAACTGCCCCACAGACGTGTACACAGGCAAGTCTGAGGAAGGAAATCCCTCAGTTAAGGTTCCTCCTCGCCAGGTGACACTAGTGTGTGACTGGTCGGCACTTAGTCATAATGTAATTTTTAGAATGTTTTGTCATTCCCCCGAAGAAATAACATTAGCAGTCACGCACTCTCCAACCCTACCCTCAACGCCCTAGCCTTGTGTAACCGGCAAAGTACTGTCTGTCACTCTAAATTTACCTAACCCAGGCACTCTGTACAAGCTGAATCATACACATCATCTGGCCTTTTGTAACTGAACTTCTTTTACTTACATTACTCAGATTCATCTGTGTTTTAGCCCACAACAGTATTTCTTTATTTTACCAGGCCAAACAACACCACACTGTATGTATGGATATACCATATTCTGCTTAAGCATTCATCAGGTAACTGTTGCCACCTTTTGATTTTCTGTGTTTATGTTTGTGTGTGTTCGTGTTCGTATGAGTGCGTGTACATGTGCCTGTGTGTGTGTCAGAGAACAACCTTACATGTTGCTCCTGGGTTGCCATTTTTTCCTTTCTCTCCCTTTTCTGATAGGTTCTCTTACTGGTCTGGAATTCCCCAAGTAGACAGGCCAGCAAGCCCAAGCAATATTCATGTCTCCACTTGCTTCTCCAGCCTCAGATTGTAAGTGTGTACCACTACACCTGGCTTTTTAAAATTTAAACTAGGTTCTGGGGTTCAAACTCCAGTCTTCATGTGTGCAAGTCAAGCCCTTTATTGATTAAGCTTTCTCCCCAACTATTTTTTTTTTTTGAGATAGGGTCTCTTGTAGCCCATGCTTGCCATGAATTGACAAATCAGTTGAAGATGACTTTGAACTTCTTGGCCCTCCTGTCTCTGCTTCCCAAGTGCCGTAGGACCACGCCAGCTTTCCTTTTGAAAATTTGAAATAATCCTACTACACACGTACAGGTTTTATAGGAACATCTGTTTTCAGTTACCCTGGGTGCACCTATCCTATGTTTAACACTTTTAGGAATGATCAAGCAGTTTTGCAAAGTAGCTGTAATGTTTTTACATATCTGCCAGCAGTTTTCCATTTCCCTAACTACAGTAAGGTAACAATCCCATTTGCTGCCGTCATATTCACTCTCAGCAGGCTGGTGGCTACAGCTCGCAGGTTTTGTTTGCTTCTCTGTAAACACTGACATCCTTGTCTTGGGTTCAAGTGCTTACTAACCACTTATGCATCTTCTTTAAATAAATGTCTCTTCTGATCCTTCACTCATGCTTAAATTATTCTTTCTCCTACTTTTGAGTTACAAGTTGTACTGAGCTCTCCTCAGAGCCACGCTGCTGTCATTCGTCTTCAGGGGTTCTGTTGGCTCTGCTCGAGAAACAAGCTGGGCTTGTTGAGTACTGACCTTCCCTCTCAGAAGGAAAGAGAAGGAGGGTCATGGGACCCTTTTCTTTGCATCCAGTCATCTCTTGCAACCGGTTGTAAACACTTCTGCCCAAATTGTGTGTCCTTGGGGAAGGGCAGGATGATATAGGCAGGGAAGGGCTAAGGGTGGCAGTTCTTTCAGCCATGGGGTGGAGGTGGGGGGAGTCATTTTCCATACTGATTGCAGACCATCCAGCCTGGCTGCTTTCTGATCACCTATGCTTCCATCCGGATATCCACACTCATTGCACTGTAAATAAGTCTAATAAATGTATTGGTTCTCCCAGATGAACAATTACCTATCCACTGGGACTTTGGAAAGGGGGCAAATGTTTTTTCTGTCTATCCCAAGGAAGGAATTTTAGCAACACAGCTGTTTCTTATGTGTTCTGGATACAAGTCCCTTCTACAATAAATGATTTGCAAATATTTTTCTCCCACTGTTCGACCTGCCTCTTCATTTTCTTGGTAATGTCTGTGGTGGTTTAAGTGAAAATGGCCGCTATAGGGTCATGTATTTGAGTGCGTGGTTCCCAGGTGGTGGAACTGTTTGGGAAGGATTAGGAAATGTGGCCTTCTTAGAATAGTTTTGTCACTTGTGGTGGGTTTTGAGGTTTCAAATCACTCATTGGAGCATGTGTGCACACACACACTGCCTTGCATTTGTGGATCAAGGTGTAAGATCTCAGCTGCTGCTCCAGGGCCAGGCCTGCCTGCCTGTGCCATACTTCCCACCATAATGGCCATGGACGTTAACCCTCTGAAACTGTAAGCTCCAGATAAACTTGTCCTCATAGAAGTTACCTTGGTCATGGTGTCTTATCACAGCAGTAGAAATATAACTAAAGCAGCATTTGTTATGGTATACTTTTTTTATTTCATGAGGTTCAATTAATATATCTTTTTAAAAATTTAAAATCTTGTGATAATCTCTCTAACAAATCATTATGTTCTCTAAAGACTTTTATAGTTGTTGTTGTTTTTTTAATTTATGCCTACAGGGTAGGTGTGTGTGTGTGTGTGTGTGTGTGTGTGTGTGTGTGTGTTAAATAGTGGTACAAATCCATTTTTGTGTGTGAAAATTACATTTGTCCCAGGACCACCTGATACAATGACTCTTCTCTTCCCAGTGATCCCTTTGGCCCATGTGTCAAAGATCAACCTTCTACAAATGTTAAGAGTCTGGGTATGGACTCTCAGGTATATTTGATTCACCCATGTGCCTCTCCTTATCTAGCACAATTTCTCTGAGAACTCCACACCTGTTTTCCTTTTCAAAGCTGTTTTGGTTATTCAGAATCTATTACTTTTCCAAGACACAGCATTTTACAATAATAGTTAGAAACTCCAGAATACAATATTTGTTTTTCATTTAGTATATAAATACTGACTGCATTCTGTGCATTGTGCTTCTGGGAAGTTAATCTAGTTGGCTTAATAAGAATTCTTTTTTTTTTTAATTATTACCAAGCTATATCTTCATTTACACAGTTACTATAAAGATAAATTTATTTACAAAGTAAAGCTTGGTAAGAATTATTAATAGCATCAAGCTTATCCTCCATATGTTGCCTAACATTCAAGCTTATGGTATCGAAAGACTGTGCCAGTATAGCTATTCTTAAAAAATGAATAAAAATGATATCTACTTATTCTCAAATAGATTCCATTGTTGTGGAAGGTATATTAGACTATAGAGGGCTCCTCTACCCTAGCTATTTCCCATATAATTAAGAGAGAGAGAGCATTATATTTAAATAAGCTTTAAAGCATCATAACTCAGCAGATATCAACTCTCTAAGCTATTTTGCTATCTCCTAGCTGTACCGTCCCAAGCTACTTGCCATAATTGTTCCTGCCCGGGCTGCTTCTCTTCCATCAGGCCAGCCCTCCTTGCCACATGATCATGGTCCATACTACCCCATGGCAACTTCTTTCTTTTCAGCTCCTCTTTTCTCACCTCCTGGTCTTCATCTGACCCCAAGCCTGGGACTCTAAACTCTACCTACTTCTCTTCTGCCCAGCTATAGGCAGTCAGCCACTTTTATTAACCAACCAACTTTAAATTGGGGATCAAGGTTTAGACAACATCACTTGTTATACATGAGAATGTGCTCATCTGGATAGCAACTGTATCTTGGAGGTCAGTATTTAGCAGTAGAATACAGACCAACTCCCAAAATTTTAGGGTTGTTTGCTTGTTTTGGTTTAAATAACTATGGTTTACCCTTTCCACATGCTGTGATCATCCATATATTTAAACACCATTAGAGGCTAGTCAACAGTTCATATGTTCCTAGGTGTTGATATAATGCTATTGTGAATTCTTGTAGTCTACCCTTGTACTATCCAAATGCTGATTTCTCTATCCCACTATCTGGTTTCAATTGGACATGGCTTTGTTATGTTTATTCTAAGACTCACCTGTTTCAAGTTTGTACAAACATTGCTCCTCATTCATTCTCTGCCTTGCCAATAAAATGCTGACCAGTCAGTTCTCAGTAATAGAAAGAATAGGGTGGGACATTTGATTACAGTGAGGGGAAGAGAAAGAGAAGACGTGGAAGACTGAGCCACAAGGAGAACTCCAGAAAGTATTCAAAGAGAGCTGGACCAGGAAAAGACAAAAAAAAAAAAAAAAAAAAAAAAAAGCAAGTTTTATGGGGATATTGGCTGGGACCAAGCTAGAGTAGCCGGGAGGTTTAGGATGGAGTAATAATTGCTCAGTATTATGCCTAAGGCTAATTTAATAAATCATAGTCTCTCTGTGTGATTATTTGGGGAAATACTTGGTTAAACAATAACTGCCACTGTACTATATGCATTTATGTTCATATTAATAATCTTTTTATACCTAGGAATATGATATTATCATAAATCTGACTTTGAAAATCATCACGGCAAACAATCACCCAAGGAACTGTGGGTTGCCTGCCTAATTACAGTAAGTCTTCTTTGCCAGCACTTGAACCTAACTTTTTGTTGTTGTCTATTTTGTTGTTGAGATAGAGCCTCACTATGTTTACTAGGTCATTCTCAAACTCATGAGCTCAGAAGTGATCCTCTGGCCTCAGTCCTCAGGTAACCAGAACTATAGCCATGTGCCACCATTCCCACCTTACCTGCATAGCTTCCACTTTAATAGTACTATTCAAGTTTTAGTTATGCCTTTTAAGTTAACATGACATGCTGTAGTGATATAAACAATTCCAGTTGATCATGCTGCATTCAGAAAAATGTCAGCTGTTAAATGTGATTTATAATTGTCATCCTTTCTGGAAATTTGTTCTGGTGCTAGACATGAAACCCATCACTTCAGACATGCTAGCCAAGATATCTACCTTGAAACTTTTATCTTCAGCTAGTAGTCTGTGGTGGTTTGATTAAGAATGGCTCCCATAGACTCACTTATTTGAGTGCTTTGTCATGCGAGAGTTGCACTGTTTGAGAAGGACTCGGAGGTGCGGCCTTGTTGGAGGAAGTGTGTCACTGGGGATGGTATCTGAAGACTGTGCCAGTGTAGCTACTCTAGCTATTCTAGTCCCCCAGTTAAAAGCTTTCTTTTAGTTAGATGTGGTGGTTTGAGGGACACATAGGCAGGGGGTGCTCTTGAGTTTGAGGCTGCCTGACCTACAGACCCAAGTTTTAGGACAGCCACGGCTAAAATGAAAAACCTCCATCTCACCCCCACGCCCCCAACACACACAAATGCTTTAATAAGAATTGCCTTGGTCATGCTCTCACTTCCTAGCAATAAAACACTGACTAAGATATTTCACCTTTATAGATTTTGTAGTATAAATTGTTTCATGCCTCATATTGATGCATGTTTGATACTATCCTTGTCATTAAAAATGCATGTGCATTTTCTCTTAAGTATACGGAGGCTATTGAATTATTTAAAAAAAAAAAAACTTCTGAATACTTAAGCATCATTTCTCCTTTGTCTTCTGTCCTTACTTTATCAGAAAATAATCCTAAACCCTAAAGAAACCCTGATAAGTAGAGAACGTGTTACCTTTGTCTTGGTCTTTTTTTCTATTACTACTAGTGAGAACTACAGCAGGCTGAGTTATTTATAAAGACTGATTTATTCCTTGCACTCCTGGTGGAATCTTTGCAGAGACTCAAGACAGTGCAAGACATCACAGAGGGGAGGCAACACAAGATAACAAGAGCAAGCTTCCTTTCAAAGCACTCCCTGGATAATTCATTAGCTCATTCATCCATGATGGGCCTTAAATAAAGGAATTTGGGAGCTAGGTCTGGTGGTGCATACCTTTGATCCCAGCAGGCATTGCTGTGGATTGCTCTGAGTTCGAGGCTAGCCAGGGCTACACCAAGAACCCCCCCATCTCAAAACAAAAACAAAAACAAAAACAAAAAAAGAGGAAATAGGTTTGCAACAGGCGAAATTTGAGTAACACATCCAATCATAGAAATATCATTTTCATGCACCTTAAATAATTTATACCTTCTCCAAGTTGCTATTTAAAAATTTCTTTTTTGCCTTTTATTTCATGTAACTAAAATTGTAAAGTTTTTAATTACTCAGTATTTTTGGAAAACCTTGTAGTAAGGCTTCTTATATCAACCATTAGATGAGATGGAGTCATGCCTAAGGTTAAGTAGCTTTCTCTTTAAAATTATCTTTAAAGATTTTTTTTTTCAATTTTATGTGTATGAGTGTTTTGTATGTGTATGTATGAATGTGAACCACATGCGTCCGGTACCCACACGGGTCAGAAGAGGGTGTCAGATCCCCAGGACAAAGGAATGCCTCGTGGTGCACAGGCAAATGGTGCTTTGTAAAGGCACAAGGGGAAGTCCAGTGTTAGGATAAGGTATTTAATTTAGATTGGGCATGTTAATTAGGTGAGCCAAAGGGGGCTTTGATTGCTGGACTTCAATACTTTGATAGCTGGACCTCCTCAGCCTCAGGAGGAACAAGTGGGCAAAAAAGGGACTAGACATTGGGGACCAGCTTTAAGAATGTAATTTAACAGTTTTTAAGCAAGACAGAGGAGTGGGGTAGAAGGGCAAGGCCTGCCAGAGCCATGTTTGACGTGCTCAGACCAGTGAGTGATCGGGAAGCGATCTGGGGTTCTAGAAACAGTCTTTTGCTAGGCTACAAAGATGATTTAAAGATTACCCCAAGGGCTGGGGTGTTATCTCAGTGATGGAGCACATACCTAACATGGGCGAGAAGTTTGGGTTTGATCCCTAACTATATGGGTTTCTTGGCTGTTGGGAACCAAAGAGCGCTATGAAGTCACACAAAGCAACATACCTCACGGAAGAAATTTATCGGGGAGAAACACAAAATAGCTGCCTCTGAGGAGGAGCATAGACAATAGAGGGCTTGGGGGATCAGAGGTGAAATGAACTAGTGAAAAGTACAGCACTCCTGAAAGTATTGTTTGGGCACCGACTTGGAAGCATTGTTTGGCAGTTAACACTGAGGCTGGGCGCATGGGGGGGATTTCCACGTTTCCGAAGCTCTTCCCTGGCAGGTCAGAGGCTGAGTAAATTTCGACTGGACTGATAACCTAGTGAAACAAACTAAAACACTGAAACGAACAAACAAAACCCAACCCCTATGGGGGTGGTGTGGGAGGATGGGGGGTCTAAGAGGGAGAACCCCAGCACCCAAAGGTCTCCGTGCATCTTCCTGTCCCACGTCTTGACTATCCTATACCTTAGGGTTTAGTTCAGCCCTCCACACCTCTTTTCTAAATCAAGGACAGTTCCCTGTTCTTTAAGTTCAGTTGGAGTAAACTTGAATTTCTAAAAGGCAGTGATGCAGGAACTGTAAGGTAAAGCTCTATGAATCATAATGCGGAAAGCAAACTTATCTTGTTACCTAAAATCCTGCCGTAAAAGCAGCTTAACTGATGTAGTGGGCGTGTCTACCAAAGGGGACATTTTGTCCATTGCAGGACATTTGACAGGTCTGAAAACCATTGATTATTCCGTTGTTGGAGGAACAGGTGCGGTTGGCACTTGGTGGACAATGACCAGGCATTGCACCCAGTGGCCCCTGCAAGAAGTTGACTGCCGGAATGTGGCTCAGTGGTAGAACCTTTGCCCGGCACGTGAGAGACTTTCAGTTGATCCCTAGCACTAGTGGCGAGGAAGCGGGCAGAGCTGAAGTTGAGCAGTCTTGGTTTAGGTGTGTAAGAGTGAGGCTCGGTAGCGCTGCTTGACCTTCCAGCCCGTATTCGTCAGCTTTTCACCTCTGTGATAGACTTACTAAGAAGATCAACCGAGAGGAGATGCTTCTCTTGGTTCACAGAGTTAGGGGGTTCAGTGCATAGTCAGCAGCCTCCAATCATTTTGGGAATGAGGCAAGGCAGCAGGGCATGTGGCAGAAAACCTGGTCACCCTATAGGGGCCAGAGACCTTGAGAGGAGCCGTGATAAGGTACACTCCCTAAGGGCACCCTTAGATGACTCATTCCCTTCGGTTAGATCTTACCTCCCAAGTCCCTGTCGCTTACCAGTGGCTCATTAAGTTATAAATCCGTAAGCAGATTAATCCACTGGTGACATCAGTGCTCCCACAATCTTATCATCTCTCAAAAGCCAGTTAGGCGACAACTAAGTCTTTAACCACATGGATTTAGGGGATAGTTTAGATTCAACCCAAAACCTTACGCCGCTGGCCCCCAAGGCTCACGTGTATCCCCAAAATCTTCACAGCTTCAGCATTGCTAAAAATCCAGGTTCCAAGTTCTTTATAAGACCAAATGCAAACCCTTAGGTATTAGCACCTGTGAAAAGAAAGCTACGCATTCCCCGCAGTAATGGCGGAAGGTGGACGTTTCCAGGAGACACTGCACCAAAGCAAGACTGAAACCAGCAGTGTTCAGGTCAGATCATGTAGCTTTGTTTCCAGCACCCAGAGTGCATGGGCAGTGTGCTGTGAGCTTCTGAGGGCGTGGCTGGTCCCTTACCTCCAGCCTTGGTGGCTGCACCCCACGTGCACGTCGGGGAGACAGCTGCAGTCACTGTCTGCAGCTTTCTCCAGCAAGCATTCTCTATTCCTGACAGTCTTTACTATCCACATGGCCTATCAGCATTGTGGCCTTTTAAGATCACATCAGAGTCAGCCATTAAGCTCCGCCTAACAACACTCTAGGGTTTCTTTAAGGTACATCTTCCGGTTCCAAGCTCCTCCAACCAAACAAACCCAGAGGCTTCCTGAAGCGTATTATCAGGTCAGCTTACAGCAAAGACCCCAGTTCCTAGTACTGGTTTTTCCAATCTAAGTAGTTCATTTAACCAAAATGCCTGAAAAAAGAAATCAACTTAGAAGAAAGGTTTCTGTTAGGTCTTGGTTTTGGCATTTTTCTATCCATGCTTACATGGCCCTGTTGATTCTTAGCCTGTGATAAGGCAGAACATTTTGCTGGGGAGACATGGAAGAGTAAGAATGCTCAGTTCACGGTATCTGGGAGAGAGAGAGGGCAAGAATGAGCATGAGGCCAGGGTGCATTTATCCTCCAGGTACTCATCATTGACCCACTCCCTCCAACCAGACCCCACATGCTAAAATTCCTACCACCTTGCACAGTACCACAAGAAGCTGGGAGCAAACTGTCAACACACGAGTGTTTAGGAGACATTCCACATCCCGGTTTTAACAGCCCAAAGCAACTTTTCAATGATGGATGTCAATCTTGAAATCCATTCACACTGAACTGAATTAATGTTTTGGTTTGGTTTTTTTTTTCTTTTCTTTTTTATGCTGTTATTGTTATTGTGTGTGTGTGTGTGTGGTACTACTAGTAGCGATAGTAGCCTTGACTCTCCTGGAACTCACTTGGTACACCAGGCTCAGAGATCCGCCTGCCTCTGGGTCAGGAGTGCTGGAACTACCACTGCGTGGCATTTTTGTCTGTTGGTTTGTTTGTTTTGTTTTTTCTTGCCTGATGGAAATTACAGCTCACTGGTAGTTTGATTTCATTTCTTTGTGTGTACGTGCATGTGTGTGCATGCCCGCACGCATGACTGGAGGGTAAACTCAGGCCCTGCATATGTGAACTATATCCCGCTCCATGCTAATCATTTTCAGTGCAGAGAAAATTATCTCTGTATCAAATCAGTAGAAACACTTTATTGGTGCCAGGAGCTGGGTTTTTCCAGTTCTCATAAATAGGTACCATTTGTTTGTTTGTTTTTTGACAGGGTTTAACTGTGTAGACTTGGCTGTCCTGGACTCGCTTTGTAGAACAGGCTGGCCTCAAATTCACAGTGATCTGCTTGCCTCTGAATCCCTAATAAATAGGTACTTCTAAGAGAGTAACACGGTAAACTGATATCAATGTACTGTTTAATATATTACTAATTAAATATGTCACTAATAAGAATTGAAATGCCTACTGAATGCCTTGTATCTCTTAAGGATCAAAGTCACATGAAATTTGATATATGCTGTTTTGGCGCTCAAAAAAAAAAAAAAAAAAAACAGTTCAAACTCCAAAGGGTGTGGACCTTAAAATAAAGGAACAACCTCAAAGTTCTCTCTTGACCGCCTTCATACATAGGCCTTCTGTGTGTCTCTCACTCCTCTCCAGAAGATCAGGAAGTCGTTACCTCTGAGGCAGCCTTCCAGGAGAGATACGGCTTATTATGAAACCTCGTTAGACAGGAAAGATTGGCCACTGTCACCGAGAACCTGAAGGTCTCCCCACTGAGGGGCACCGGCCTCCATCTCCTGCCAGAGCCTTTACTGTTCTTCTGGGAGAAGGTCTGAGAGAACTACAAAACAAGGCAAACTCGTGGACTTTCTTCCCTCCCTTCTGCATTGCTGGCTCCACTACCTGCAGGGAACCCCAGAGCCGTCCTACCCACACCTGTCCTCTCTGTGTAAGGGGCTATTATTTGGCACTCCACCATCTGGGACTCTGGAGGGGTCATGGTGTATGTTTGGGTCCTACGCTGTGAGTCTTCCCTGAGCACATTTTGTGCTTCTTTGCTTTCTTTTTGGCAGTCTGTCCGGAAGCGGCAAGGCGTACTAATGTGTACTTTGCAAACTTGCCGCTTGTTTCCTCGATGGTTGTTTAGCTTTCTGGATGCTGCAGAAAAGCTGCAACCACATGTTTAAGACTGTGACTGGTTTCGGGAGATACTTCAGAAAGAACGCTGGTCCTGAGATCTCCTATTCAGCATTCTTATCAAGGCTTATCACTGAAGCAAGATGTGTGACAAGCAGATTAAAGGAAGAATGATAGATTTTTATTTCCCCTTTCACAAGCTTCAGGGGATGGTCAGCAGGCTCCAAAGGTTTTAGACCCATAGAATGGCAGAGAAAATGTGACGGAAGGTGGATGGACCAAAGCTGTTTACATCATGATTGCCAGAAAGCAAAAGAGGAATAGTAAGAAGGGGCCAGAGCCAAGATTCACCTCCAGAGACATGCCAGGGACCTGCTTCTCTCACCTGGACTCACTTCTCAAGTTATGCTTGAATTTCTAACAAATCAATAGATGAAACAATTTGCGTTAGAGCCCACGTGATCTCAGACGTGTGGAGAAGTGTGTTGCTGATCTAGAGATCTCAGTCTACTACAATTGACAGTCAAGATGACATGCCACAGTACTCAGATGACATACATCGTACTTAGACCCCAGAACATTTTGGCAACATTCAGATAATATCATTCTGTGCATCAGGGAAGTGGACAAGCACGGCTTTGGTGGTGACCCTAGCACCCGCACGTCTGTGGCTGAAAATACTATATTCATTATTTTTTCTCATCACTGTGAGAAAATTTCTGACAAAGGCAACTTTGGAGAAGGAATCTTTATTTCATCTTAGAGTCGCAGGGGATTCCAGTCTGTTTGGAAGTATTGGTGGTAGGAGTAGCTCAGTCTGTATTGGTGGGAACCTGAGGCAGCTGGCCACAATGCTCAAGCCAGCACCAGAAATGACTATTCTCTTGAAGGCCTGCCCCTAGTGATCCATCTCTGCCACCCTACCTCCCTTAAAGCAGTATCGCCTACTGCAGGCCAAGTATTCAAATAGGTGAGACAGGCAGGAGGGCGGGGGCCACTTCACAGTCAAGCCATCACAAGTATACTCTCTTGAATCCTTTATATACTCTGTTGATTTGTGGTTGTCACCCACAGTGATCTTTAGGATGACAGTTTAGCCATTTTATAATCACAGTGAAATTATTGCCAAGCTTACTTACAGGAATAGGTGTTCCAGCTGTATAGGTGGCTTAAGAATGGTGACATTACCCAAACGTCCCACCTCGGCATAGGTGATGACCTCAAGGAAGCTGAAGTCCAGCCCTCAGTGAACCTTCCAAACCCTCTACACTCCAGAATCTCCCAGGAATACAAGAGGGAACGGTGGGTGTAGTCCCTGGTAAAGATCCTTTGGCCCTCTCCACCTTTCACCAGGGAATATTAATATCCCCGTTTCTGTTGCACAGACATGGATATCACTGTGTTATTCTGTCAGTCACTGCAGCAAACTTAGCCCCATGATGGCCATAGTCATCTGGGGAAAACCGAGATTCCCCCAAGAGCAGTACACACTTTTAATTATAGCCTTTAAGTGGCTAGGGCTGGAGGATCTAAAGTTCAAGGTCAGTCTTGGATACTTACTAAGTACCGGGCCAGCTGCCTTAGTTCAGGTTTTATTGCTGTGTAGAGACACCACGACCACAGCAACCGTTACAAAAGAAAACATTTTAATTGAGGCTGGCTTACAATTCAGAGGGTTAGTCCCTTATCTGGTGGGAAGCATGGTGACATGCAGGTAGACAAGGTGCTAGAGAGGAAGCTGAGGGTTCTACATCTGGATCCGAAGGCAGTAGGACGTGACACTGAACCACGGAGCCTTACGTGAGCTTCTACAACCTCACAGCCTACCCACTAATGACACACCTCCTCCAACAAAGCCACACTACTTCAACAGGGCCACACTTACTAATAGTGTCATTCTCTATGAGCCTATGGGGCCGTTTTTATTCAAACTAGCACACCAGCCTAGGTGATACAATGAATCCCTGATTCACCCCCCAGCAAATAAAAAGAAAAACCCAATAACTTGGTTGAGCAAAATTTCCTGCTCCCTAGGATTGATAGATGTTGAGGACATCACTCATTACAGTATTATGACAGCCCCACTAACACTTTGTTTCAGGGTTGGAGAGACAACTCAGCAGTTGAGAGCATAGGCTGCTTTCCTTGACAACCCAATTCAGTTCCCAGCACCCACATGGCAGCTCCCACCTGTCTGTAACTCCAGTTCCAGGGCTTCTGACACCCTCACCCAGACATACAAACAGACAAAACTCCCTTTGTTAAAAATTGCTCACCCTTCACTTGAGTCTGCCGATGCCTGATAGATGACCAGCAGGAGGAAGCAAGGCGTCTCTGCTTTCCTTTTGTATCTCTTGTCTCTCTCACACCTTCACTTCTGTCCACGTGTCTTTTCCTAAGTTCTTATTCTGCACACAATATCCTAGAACTTGCTTGGCAATGCCCATCAAGCCCCAATATCTGTTGTATCTTATTTATTGGAACAACGAGAGTAGGGCCTCTGACCTGAGGCTTCAGTTGTATATTTACATTTTATTCAACCCACTTTAGCTTTTAAAAGTTTTTATTAGTATATTACATTTCATTATGATGTTTTTATATATGTACATATTTTAATAATATTCACCTCCTCCAATTGCCTCCCTTGTCCCATCCCATTCTCTTTCCAGCTTCTCCTTTAATAGTGTGTGTGTGTGTGTGTGTGTGTGTGTGAAGCAATGAGTTTAGTTACAGGGGTATGAAGCGGTTTACCAGTGGCCACACCACTGAAGAAAATGTTTCTTCCTCCCACAGAAATTATTAGCTGCATATATATCCTCCAGCCAAAATACGTTTCAAATCCTGTATATTAGAGAGATGTGGGGGGGGGGAAGAGCTACAAAAAGCATGCACACCTAAAGAATCAATAAACAAGTGTATATGCAAAGAGAACTGGAGGTATGATCTGTTTAAAACTGCATGCTAAAGAATCTTGTGTAGTCCATGCCATTACCATAGCATGTTAAAACATGGGTGAGACTGTGAACCCCAAAACAAACAAACAAGCAAACAAAAAATCCACAACAGGGGACCCACAAAGGTTACATGTCAAGAAAGAAGGACAATGTGTGATGGTAATAGATAAGTGAGTTATATGGTAGAAAGAAAACACAAAAATGTAAAGCTTAAAAAAAAAACAAAACTGAATTTCCTTTTCCCTACCCCAGCACTTGCTGTCAATTGTTTGGTGACCTTTGCTGCTCCGACTGGGGTGAGATGAGATCTCAGAGCAGTTTTGATTTGCATTTTCCCAATTGCTAGGGCCGATGAACACTTTTTTGAGATATTTCTTAGCCATTTTTTTTTTCTTTTGAGAACTCTCTGCTCAGGCCCATTTTTCAAATGGGTCATTTATTTATTTTTTTTTAACTTAAAAAAATTTTTTTATTGATTCTTTGTAAATTTCACATCATGCACCCCAATCCCACTCATTTCCCCATCCTTTGCATCTGCCCTCTGCCCTTGCAGCTTTCCTTTCATCTTGTCCTGGAAGCTATAGTGTGCCAAAGGTGTCTCACATTGGTCCATACACCTTCGCTTACAGATGTTCATGGCAGTGAGTCATTGATCTGTTTTAAGGCCTCTGGCTCCTGCTGTACTATCAATACTGGATCCTCGCCGGAACTCCTCTCCATTACCATGTTGTTGCCCAGTGTCCTGGAGATCCTGCAGCTTTGATTCTGTAGGACCAGGCCGTTCACAAGCTCTAGCAGATCTTAGATGGAGTAGATACAGATATCGGGGTGGGCCAGCTCCAAGTCCTGGATCTAGCCTGGGGGTGGCTGAGTTGGTCAGCCCACCAGCTCTCCTGTGCCAGCACCACCTGGACAAGCTCTCCAGCACTGCCCCAGCCAGCTTATCCAATGCTGCAGCTGGCAAGGGGCAGGGTCAGCTCTCCCGCCCTCTTGCCCTCCGTGCTGGCCCTCCTATTCCCCTACCACCAGGGTCAGATCTACTGTGCTTCCCAGGTGAGATGCAGTCAGTGAGAGACTGGGTCAGTTCAGCTCTCCCACTCCTGTGAACTCAATCAGGGCCAGCTCTGCCACCTGCTGCAGGCTGTGACGGGGAGGGGAACAGGGCATCTCTCTCACACTCACACCACAACCCCACCCCCCAACCCACAGGCTGGGGCAGAGTGAGCTCTTCTGAGTTTACACGGCCAGATTCCCTCCTCTTCCATCAGGGTCAGCTCTACTGGGCTGCCCAGGCAAGGGGCAGGGCCAGCTCAGCAAAGCACCTTAGGCAGCATCCCAGACCAGGGACATCTGCATGGCCTTTGGTGGTAACACAGGCCTGGGACATTAACACAGACCCCTGCTGCCATAGGGCCACTACCCAATCATGGCTCCAAGCATCAGCAGCATAGGCCCAGCCCAGATTGCCTCATGGCCTCAGGGGGCAGCTCAGGCCACTCAGATCAGCATGTTCCCCTGCAATAGCACAAACCTAGATATCCACATGATCTCTGGTGGCAGCCCAGACCAGGTCTTTTGTGATAACTCGGGCCACAGACATAGAGTCCAGCAGCAGGGGACTCATGGACCCAGACATGGCTCTTGGTGACAGCCCAGGCCAGGACCTCACCATGGCCTCGTCATATCTGCCTGTTCCTCACAGCTGTCCAGTCTCCAGTTCCACCTTTCTCTACAGTTACAGCCCTCTTAGCTCCACTTTCTCTTTCATCTCTGCACCTTGCACTATACCCTCCCGTCTCCCCATCACACGTTCCCCCTTTGCTGTGGTGCCTGTGTAGGGCACTTGAGTGTCTTTCTTCTGGCCTCTCTTGGCCAGCATGGCCAACTTTTTTGTGTGTGCGTGTGTGTTTCTTATAGATTCTTGATATTAATCCTCTGTCAAATGTCTAGCTGGCAAAGATTCTCTCCCATTCCATGGGCTTCTTCTTTATCCATCTGATTGTTTCTTTAACTTAGATTTTTAGTTTTGTCAATTTTGGCTTTAATTCTTGGGCAAATGGAGTCCTGTCCAGAGTGTCCTTTCCTATGTCGCATACAGAAGTGCCTATGTTTTCTTACAGCAGTTTCAGTGTTCCAGGCTTCACATTTCCATCTTCAATCCATTTGGAATTAGCTTTTGTACGAAGTGATAACTGTGGGTCTAATTTCATTCTGTTGAGTGTGCACATCCAATTTTCCCAGCATGTATTAAAGATGCTCTTTTTTTTTTTCCTCCAGCATATGTTTTGTTTTTTTTTTTTTTGGCATCTTTGTCAAATATTAAATGGCTCAACTGATGTGTCCTCTGTTTTTGTTTTCTATTTTGTTTCTATTTTTGTGCAAGGACCATATTGTTTTATTACTATAACTCTGTAATAGATCTGGAGATCTGGAGTGATAATCCCCAGCACTGTTCTTTTTGCTCAGGATTGCTTTGCTACCCAGGATCTTTTGTAGTTTCATATGAATCACAGCAATGACCAGCATAGCACATTCACCCTAAGGGTGAAGTATTGGCTCGGGCATAACCAAAAGCTTTCTAATTGTTCTGAACACCTTTCAGACCTGCTCAACAAGAGGGAAGCCATGCCTGGTACCTGAAAGCTAGCTAACTATCCCAGACTGGTAAGGTCATCATGGAAGAGAACCTTCAACCACCCTTTGCTAAACCAGCATAATCCCTAACTACATTCCAGCTATCTGTCCTTATACCCACAGGTAGGTGTAGTCCTCACCCCCATCAAGGAAACTTCTGTTTGCAGCAGATGGAGACCAACACAGAAAATCACAACCAATCAAAATGCAGAGTTGTGGAACCAGTGCCAACTGATAGAGCTGCAACACAAGTCCTATACCTAGGGCTCAGGAAACCATGTGAAAGAGGGGGCAGAAAGGTCATAAGAGACAGAGGAACAGCAAGTTTGCTGTGAGGTTGTGTCTCTTACAAATGTCAAAAGCTACACCCCTTGAAGTGGTACCGACATGGCTGCCAAAACATGACCTGAACAAGGAGGGCATAAGTAGACATTCTGACGTGGATGGGGGAAAGCTCAAGAAGCCTCAGGCATACACGAAGAACTAGGCAACCAAAGAATGCTGAGAGTGGGAGAAATTCTCTTCTTCCGTAGGTAAGAGCACACCAATTGCTTATCTAATGCCAAATAGTCAATCCTGAAAAATATACATGCAAGTGTATGTTCAACAACTAATTCAGAGAGAGGCCATGAATTTGAAAGAGAGCAAGGAGAGGTATATGGGAGAGTTTGGAGGAAAGAAAGGAAGGGGACAGGGGTTGATGTAATTATAATCTCAAAAATAAATTCTTTAAATGTAAAGTTGGAAATACAACCTTCCTCGTGTCTTGAAATGAAGATATGAGAAATTAAAAAAAGTTTAGATTTTCTGCTCTATCGATTGGATCTGGAAAGCAGATTTCCTGCCTGTCGGCTCTGCCTAGTGTGCACACCAGTTTCCAAGCTTTTGGCAACAGGAAGCCACTGTGGATTTGTAAGCCGGAGAGTACTTTAGACATTTCAGCAGTGAGCAGGGCTGTGATGGTTCACACCTGTAACACCAGCCCTCCAGAGGCTGAGGCAGGAAGATTTGAATCTGAGGTAGCCTAGGCTACATAATGAGCCCTTGTCTCAGACAAAAAAAAAAAAGGGGGGGGGGAAAGCATGTGTGTTGATTTTTTTTTTTCCAATTGCTGTGACAATTACCTGGTAGAAATAAATGAGAGCATAAATATTTTTGTTCATGGTTTCAGTGCATGGTCATCTGGCTTTGCTTCTGGACACAGGTTGCCCATGCAGAAAAGCATGGCGGCAGGAGGCGAAGAGGTTAACACGAAAGGGTGGAAGGAGATGTATCTCCAAATTCACACCTCCAGTGACCTAGTTCCTTCAAAGGTCCTACATCCTAGAGTTTCCACCCTCTCCCAGAATAGCCTCCAGCTGGGGCAGCGTTCAGCACAGGAACCTGAAGGCCGTAGCTCACAGTCAGGCTGTGACAAGCCAAAAGAGATAGATGCCTCGAGGAGACAGAACGGCAGGAGATTCTCAATCAGGATGTCAAATTCAAGAGGACATTCATTGCTAAGAGAGGGTCATCTGCTAGCTAGAAAATATTTCCCAGTGCTTGCAGCATCATTGTTTTAGCTTTCACATCACAAAACACACACACACACACACACACACACACAAACAAACAAACAAACAAAAAAAAACACACACACACAAGCTCTATTTATTGTGATTGATTGTTCTACCTACGTTCCACTGGTGTTCTTTGAACTTTGACATCTGACTTGGAAGACAGCTGGTCTCTGCTTCTGGATGACTTCCTGTTAAGAAGGTAGTCATACTACATATTTAAAATATGGACTTATACAAAGACAAGTGAAAAATTTCTTGGGAGCAGTCATTCTGTAATAGATAAGAAGGATTCAAATCTCCCTAAAATAGCCAGAAGTCAGGCACCATTAACTAGGGATTGAGAATGTGAATTGATTATAGGTTCCTTGGGTATTTCTATATCCCTCTCGCCCTGTCTTATTCCCCTTAAAAGAAAAACTGTATCAAAAATATGTGTCTAGAATTTATCCATTTCCTTTAGATTTTCCAGCATTAAAAACAAAACAAACAAACAAATTTAAAGTACTTCCTTATCCAGACTCTCTGCATTTTCTTGGTATCTGTTGTTCCTTGTCTCTTTCTATTTCTAAATTTATTAATTTGGGTCTTCTCTCTCTTTTGCTTGCTTTAATTGTCTTTTCAGAAAACCAACTATTTAAGAGTTTGATTGAGTCTGTGTATTGTTCATTTAGTTTCCACTTCATGAATGTTTGCCTAGGTGTCTGTTATTACTTACCCTCTACTGATTTGGGGCTCCGTTTGTTTTTCTTTTTTTTTGAAACTGGAGATATATAGCTCGGGCAGTTATATGAAATCTCTCAGACTTGTTACTCTACACATGTAGATCTTTCAGCTTTCCTCTTTGAACTGTCTCAGCTGTATTCTAAGGGCTGCCAACTCAAAAACACGCTTAGCGAATGGTTTTCTTACCTAGCAACCTCTTCAGTATATCACATTTACATCGCATTCTTCCATTGTTAAAGTAAATCTATTTCACATAAAGTATTGAGAACTCCTGAGCTATTTCCTGTACATTTTCTGGGTTTTGAGACTCACTTATACAAAACCATTCAAGCTTTGTGTGTGTGTGTGTGTGTGTGTGTGTGTGGTTTTCCTCTTTTTTTTCAAGCTTTAAGTCTATCATTTTGTTTTGATGGGGTTTTTTTGTTTGCTTCTTTCTTGTGTGTGAGATAAGGTCTCATTATACAGGCTAGGGTGCCTTTAAACATGCAGTCCTCCTGCCTCAGCCACTCAAGTGCTGAAATTATAAGCATGAGCCACATTCCTGACTGAATCAAGGTTAGTAGATTCAGGGGATGCCTTGGTGAGTCTCTAGATTTTTTAGCAAGAAAATTCTAATTTATTAGGATAATAATCATCATCAGTAGCAACAATGAGGATGAGGCAGGGTAGCATAGCTGAAGTACTCGTAGAGAGGTCTAGAAGTCTAGTTCTTCCGCAAGCATATATGAGCTCTTACACGAAATAAACCAGTGTTTTATCTCAGGTAAACACCAGCGTGTTTGTCTGTATCTATTATACTCTATGGTTGAGAACCTCCTATGGTACAGTTGATTGTAACATGTTTCCCACAGGACAGAGATCTCAAGGGAAAACGGAGTAGATATGGAGAGCCAGGCTAGTACTCTGTGGCTGTGGAAATGTATGATGAAAATGTATATGATGTATAACGAATATGTATAACGAAAGGCTTATTTTGATTCATGGTTTCAGAGGTCGGAGTTGATGGTCACGTGGCTCTGTGTGATGAGGTAGACTTAGCATGATAGGGAGCTTGTTACGGAGTAAAAGCTACTCACCTCCCAGGGGTCAGGAAGAGAGAGAGGAAGGAAGGGGTCAGAGGCAGTACGTAGCCTTCCCAGACATGCCCAGTGCCACATGACACCCCCACCCCCGCCAAGTTTCTATCATCTCAAATATTTACTCAACCATGAACTCATCAATGGATTAATGAACCTATGACCCAGTCACTTCTCAAAGGCCGTGCCTCTGAATACTGCTGTATTGGGGGCCAAGACTTCAACACATACGCTCTTAAGGAACATTTCACATCCATACCACAACAGTGAGTCAATCAATATTATGATTGACAGTCTACCACAGAGAACTCAGAAGAGTCGGTTGGAAAGCAAAGCAACTACACCATCTCCTGCACTCCCAGCCTCTTCACTGTAAACAGACATGAAAAACACAAAAACAAAAACAAAAACTCTCATTGTTTCTTCTTCCTTTTCCTCTTTAGACACACCCTGACTGCACAACCTGCTTTTGCATGGTTCTTTTCTTTTGGTAATAGTTATGACATATCTTATCTGTTATTTCTCCTTGAGTCCCTGTGCTACTGAAGTCGGCTAACTGGGGCAGCCATCAACTGTGACTAGGTAAACTGATATGCATGTTAACATTGGCTGCCACAGATCAGTCTTCTGTTAGCATTCCAAGTGCGTTGGACTCTGCTTTAGTCTGTACAAGGGTCATTTATTTTTTCTTTTCTTTTTTTTTTTACCATTTCTTTTCTTCCTTCCCCCTTTTCTACTTTTTTCTTTCTTTTTGTTTCATAGAATTTATTGTGCTATTAGCAAGCAGGGTTGTACAAGTAAGCATTTATTAAGCATCGGTCTTTGGCATGCATTATAGTGATAAAAAGGGCACAAATAATAAGTCAATTCTGAGTTTTCCAGTTTTATGTTTTCATGGGTATGACAGCTCAAAGAAGTTGGCAACCCAAAGAGATTCTTTGTTGTGTTTTTATAAGAAATATTTATATTAAAAAATAATAATCACACTATCCAGATGTATATAGCTTCTTTCTACAAATTACATATTTGGCCTTTTATTTATATAAATGTACATATTATATTTACTTATTATCATTAGTTACACACTTCTCTTTAAGTTAATGCTATCTTTTGTATTAACCTTCACTTTTAAATGAAAATTCAGTGTAGGGCATCCTTCACTTTTTTTTCTTCTTTTTAAGAGCCAGTGTCATGCTATGCTGCCAGGCAGAATCCAGACTCTTGGGCTCAAACAGTTCTCCTTATTCAGCTTTTCAAGTAGCTGGGACTACAGGCTCATGCTGTGCTCAGCTTATATGTCATTTTATTAGATGCACATTACATGTCTGTAAGACAATGCCGAGCAAATTGGTGTTGCTTGGACTTTCACATGTCAACAAAAGTACCAGATAAGACTTACTATCTCTGGGATGTAAAGGTATGGAATTTTTTATTCTTTATACTCTTCTGCATCTTCCAACTGCACAATTTATACACAGATATGCATATGTGTATAAATCATACAAATATACATTATATGCACACATACATATTTATACCAGGGGCCTCAGTATCATATAGTCCTGTATGCTGCTTTCAGAAAGATTATGTGCCATTATCCCTAAATTCAATCATCAGAAAAACAGAAATATTTTTTTAATTTAATTTTTTATTATTAGTTACATTTTATTAACTCTGTATCCCAGCTGTATCCCACTCCCTCATTCTCTCCCAATCCCATCCTCCCTCAGCTTCTCCCTGCCCCTTTCCAAGTCCACGGATTGGGGAGGACCTCCTCCCCTTTCGTCTGGCCCTGTTTTATCAGGTATCTTCAGGGCTGGCTGCAAAGTCTTCCTCTGTGGCCTAGCAGGACTGCTCCTCCCTTGGGAGGTGGGGAGGTCAAAGAGCCTGCCATTGAGTTCCTGTCAGAAATAGTCCCTGTTCCCCTTACTATGGGAAACCAATTGGTTACTGAGCTACCACGGGCCACATCCGAGCAGAGGTTCTAGGTTATATCCATACATGGTCCTTGGTGGAGTGTCAGTCTCAGAAAAGACCCCTGTGCCCAGATATATTTGGTCCTTGTGGAGCTCCTATCCTTTCCACGTCATACTAACTCCCCTAAAAACCAGAAATATTTAAAGACTTTTCTAAAATTATACAACCAAAAAGTGATGGAGAAAGGACCAGAATCACAATATCCCTATCTATGGGTCTTAAATATTTTGTGTAAACATGAAAATGGCAGGTGAGATTTGCAGCCAGTTTACATATGTGCGTTCATGTGCATGCGTGTGTGTGTGTGTGTGTGTGTGTGTGTGTTCTGTTTTATTATAAAATTCTAGCATTCCAGAATTAAAGTATAGTCTAGGGTGCTTGTGTGTGTGTGTGTGTGTGTGTGTGTGTGTGTGTATCTGTCTGTCTGTCTGTCTACTATCCTTAACCAAGTTGAAAGTGTTTTTCATTGGGATAATATATCCACCAGTGTCTTACACAGAAAAATGCACATAATAGGCACTCAAACGTTAACTTCATGCTTTTTTTCTTGAATAAGGAAGAAAAGGTTTTTTTTATATAACAAGTCCAAATATATGTTAATGGTAAATATTTAACATTCTGTTTTGCTGTTTCAAAATTATATCAAGAATATAATTAAAATATGTTGGAAGTCATGAAACTTCCCCTAAGAAAAATACAAATAGATGCATACACACAAAGAGAGAGAAACAGAGACAGAGAAACAGAGATACAGAGACAGACAGACAGGGAGAGAGACACACAGAGAGAGGCACAAAGTGTAAACTGTTTTTGAAGGTTCATAGTTCCTCTGAAGGATTATGGCCTTGTTGGAGAAAGTGTCATTGAAGTTCCAGGCCTAATGTTTTCCCTCTCTTTGCCTTTTAACAGCACACCTGCCTGCCACCATTCTTCCTCCCATGATGATAATGGACTAAGCCTCTGAAATGGTAAGGCAGCCCCAGATAAATGCTTTCTTTTTCTAAGAATTGCCTTGGTTACAGCAAGGAATAGAACATAGGAACAGAACAGTGACTAAGACATAAATTGGCACTAGGGACTTGGATATTGTGACAAGCCTGACCATGGTGTTTTTAGAAGGACTGTGGAAGACTTTGGGACTTCATGCTAGAAGAGCTGCTGGATGCCTTAAGTGGGGCTTAATGTCCATACTAGTAGGAGCATGGAGGAGAGTGGTGCTGAGGGAAATGTGGACTGGTAGGGTCCAGAGCAAGAGTTTTCAGAGGGGAAGAATATTAGTAAATGGACTAGAAACCATTCTTGTGAAATTTTGACAAAGAATATGCCTGCTTTCCGCCCTTGTCCTAAAAATCTTCCTGAGGCTAAATTGAAGAGTTTTGGGGTTAATGGCGTTGACAGCAGAGATTTCAAGACAGATTGTGATGTATGGTTGCTAGTGGGAACTTACGCAGCTTTGTAATGAAAAGAGCAAGCTGAACAAGGAAAAATATACAATTTGAGGGAAAATGTTCAGTTTGAGGAGAAAAAAGGAGCACCAGGAAGTATATTGGAGCCAAGTCCAGTGCTCAAGGAGATAAAAAGTTTAAAGAAAAGCCTGACGCTAACTGAAATAAAGGGAGCGGTGACCTCAGGGAAAGACCCCAGCCAGCTAAGCTTCCAGCTTACAAAAAAGAATTAGAGAAAGGCGTAAGCAGTGAAGGAAACTATCAACAACAGAAAGCTGATACAAATATATTTGAATGGGGGATGGTTTCCAGCTCTAGTAGGGGCCAGCCTGGTCCACAGTTTGAGTTCAAGGATAGTCAAGCTGAGGCTGCTACCAGGGAGTAGAACCAGCTCAAGAGAAAAAAGTGTGTTGCAGTCAACAGAGCTGAGGGAAGTTGGAGATCTGAAGAACGTTTTGACATCAGACATGGAAATGCAGAGTTTGGAGTTTGTCCAGCTAGTTTTTGGTCTTGCTTTGGTTCGTTATCTCCTCACTTTCATTCCTTTCCACTCTTTTGGAAGGGTAGTGTGTATTCTGTATCACTGTCGGTTGGAGGTATGTGACCTGATTTTTCTTTGAGATTTGGATTTTATAGGAGGTTACAGTTACAATATTGCCATGAGTCTCAGAAGAAACTTGGAACCTCTAACTTTTAAACAGTGTTGAGACTGAAAGACTGGGGGCTGAACTAACTGCATTTTTGCATTATGATACAGCTATAAGCCTGTGGGGATTGGGGAGTGAAATGTAGTGGTTTGAATATGAATGCCCTCCATAACCTCATATATTTGAATGCTTAGTCATCAGGGAGTGGCACTATTTGAGAAGGATTAGGAGGTACTAGTGGAGGAAGTGTGTCGTAGGCGTGGGCTTTAAGGTTTCAAAAGCCCACTCCAAGCCCAGTCTCTCTCTTTCTCTCTGCTTATAGATCAAGATACAACTCTCAGCTACTTCTCCAACTGCCTGACACCACGTTCCCTGCTGTCCTGCTCCCTGCCATGATGATAATGGCTTTGCCTCTGAAACTATAAGCAAGCCCCCAATTAAATGCTCTCCTTTGTAAGAGTTGCTTTGGTCATGGGTCTATTCATAGCAACAGATCAGTAATTAAGACGGGTTTTGATATCTCTCTTTCTCTCTCTCTCTTTCTCTTTCTTTCTTTCTTTCTTTCTTTCTTTCTTTCTTTCTTTCTTTCTTTCTTCCTCTCTTTCTTCCTTCCTTTCTTTTCTACAGTGTTTTTCTGTTTAACAGCCCTGGCTGTCCTGTAAGTCACTTTGTAGACCCTGCTGGGCTTGCACTCACAGAAATCCATCTGTCTCTGCTTCCCAAGTGCTGGGATTAAAAGCGTGCTCTACCAAGCTGGCTTCTGATCCCTTAAAATGAAACAAACAGGCCGGGCAATGGTGATGCACACCTTTAATCCTAGCACAGCAACTCTAACTTTGAGGCCAGCCTGATTTACAGGACAGCTATGGCTACACAGAGAAACCTTGTCTCAAAAAAAAACAACAACAACAACAACAACAAATAAAAGAAAGAGAGGGAGAGGAAACAAACAAAAATGTGTGTTGTTTTATGCACTTAAGTTTACAGAAATTACAACAGCAGTAAGAAATCGATAGGACATAGGTACACTAGTTACTTGACCAGGGCCAGTTCTCTAGTAAGTTTTGATGGGTTAGGAATCAAACCTAGATGTCTCTGACTTTCAGTGTTTGCACAAACTACTTTACATAAATAAGGGAGGAATAATTGACAGTGAGATGCTGTCATCAGAGACTTGGTCTAAAGCTCTGAGGAAAGAATGTGTCACTATAGAGATTTTTACCTTATTTTGGGGATCAAATCAGCCTTCCAAATACCATCATTCCCAATCAGTTTCAGTGACCCCAACTGAAACTAAGGCCAAGAGCAAATATAGTGAGAAGGAGAACATTCCATCTCTCTGAACACCCTTCAGGGGCACTATGGCCTACTTAATGTCAATTCTTGAGTGCTTACACGCCCACCATCAGATGATGTACTTCATGCTCCTGAGGTTCATAATCTTTTACACTGACATCTCGATGACATCCTCAGTACGCTCTAATGGCCTGAAGGCTTCATGCTTTTCAACTGGAGCGAATGAAAAGAAGAAGGAAGAGTCACAGCTTCTGGCATGCTCGAGTCTGTCAATAGCTGCCTTGGAGAAGCTGCACATACGCAGCCAAGTCTGGATGAGCGACACGTGGCCAAGTGCTCTGGGGGATGATCACTGCATAATAGTAAAAAGTAGTCTAATCAAGGTGATTCTCAGGGTTACTGTAAAAATGGAATTTACATGGCTTCCTTCCTTCCCAGGAGTTAAATCTTAGATCCTTTCATGCTGCAGTGAGGAGGGAGCACATAGGTTGATCATGTTTGTTTTGGTTGGGGTTTTGTTTTTGTTTTGGGGAAAGAGATTTTTTTTTTCTGATTTTACAGTCATGCTTATAACAAAACAATAATTTTTTTTTTAAGATTAGGGGTCAGCATTCATAACCTTTCTGTAATCTCTGATTGACTCAGCAGTAAGAGGAAAGTGCTTGAGAGTCAGAAAAGAGATACAGAAGATTTTAAGTCAGACAAATGGCTGGACCATACATTATATAACACTTGAGACTCAAAAGGGAAATGAACACTAAATGCACATTGTAATAAAACGTTACCTTTCAGGTCACTTTGGAAATAATCTCCTTCATGTTTACTTACTCTGTTTCTCAATCTCTATCCTGTTTGCTCTTCCCTGAGAACTGACTAATATTTCATCGTCTGTGCCGTTGTCCTTGCATCCGTGAAGATTTATTCAGGATTGCAAATCAGGCTACATTTTCCTGTTGGGCACCTGCCTGTGCCAGACATTGTTAATGACAGGTGGAAGTGTTACAAAGGTTAAAATAAAGTACAAATTGCATCACTTGCCCTATTTTGTTGTGCCCTGAATCTGCACCTTTATCTTCACTAGGATCCATCTTCAGCGCTCTGCTTTTCACTCATATCCTCTATCTCTTTTTCTGGCTGCCTTCCTGATTTCTAAGGTTTTCACACACAGGACCAAAAATGTGATTAAAGGCAGTAGAAATTTGGAAATGCTGCCATTTGTAAGAACACTTATCAAAGTCTTAAGGGAAGAGGGGAGGAAATGGTGAAGATAAGAAGCAGTTACACATTGCTGCAGTTAGCTTGCTAATTTTGTTGTGAATTTTTTCTTTATGTTTATATATTTTTCTTTATGATTACATTGCCCTGAAGTCCTAATTTCCAGCATCATTCTTTCAAGAGTTTGGTCTCCAGACTATGCTGTTCTTATAAAATGAGACAGACTTTACTTTGTTTGTCTATTCTCCACAAGTCAGATTGAAACAAGGCATGTTTTTTTTTTTTTTCAGGTTTAGTCAGAAGTTTATTTATTTATTTTTTTCATATTAATTACAGCTTATTCACTTTGCATCCCACCTGTAGCCCCCTCTCTCATTCCCTGCCAATCCCACCCTCCCTGCCTCCTCTCCTCCCATACCCCTCTCCAAGTCCAGTGAGAGGGGAGGTCCTCCTCCCCTTCCATCTAACCCTAGCCTCTCAGGTCTCATCAGGATTGGCTGTATTGTCTTCCTCTGTGGCCCAGGGGTCTTTTCTGAGTCTGATACTTCAACCAAGGACCATGCATGGAGATAACCTGGAACCTTTGCACAGATGTAGCCCATGGCAGTGCAGTATCCTAGTGGGTACCCTAGGAAGGGGAACGGGGACTGTCTCCGACATGAACTCAGTGGCTAGCTTTTTGATCACCTCCTCCTGAGAGAGGTGCAGCCTTACAAGACATTTTTTTTTTTTTACCTTGAATATTTTCTAGAATTCACCAGATGAGTTTCCTAATCCTGTAGCTTTTGGTCTATGTTGTATTGCTTTGGAGATTGTGCAATTTTAAAATTGATTGAACTTTTACTGCTGAGGTAAGTGTGAGGTGTTCAGTTTACAATAAATACCGATTCACAAGAATCACATAAGAAGGACCTTCCCCTAGATTCCAACAGTCACATCTCACATAACCATAGTGCATATCCATAAGAGAAGCTGACATTGAAACAATATGAGCTCGTAATTCTGTGTCTTTTTATCATGCTATGTGTTTGTGTAATCACCACTGCAGCCAAGATGCAGGGCCATTTTGTTACCAGGAATGATGCCCTTGTGCCACTCTCTTATACAGTCATTTCCCTTCTGCTTTTCTTCTGTCCACCATGCACAACTCCCGGTGCTTCCTGGTCTGCTTATTGTTTATGTAACTCTGTGCTTTTAAAATTGTTGTATAAACTTAGGATGCAGGACTCAGATGATTCAGTCTGGATCAAACCTTCCTTTTTGCAGTCCATAATGCTAGAAAGCACTCTGCAAGCTGCCAAATGAGGGAAGCAATCAATAGTCCTATACAGTTGGGATACCTATGAACCTCAACAATGACCAGCATGGCAGGATATCCCTAATGGTGCAAAAGTGGCACTCATACATTGGCTGTAACCAAAGCTGGCTAATTGGACTTAAGGCCACTCAACAGGAGGACAATCTTGGGTGGGAAACTTGCTAACTACCCAGGGATACTGAGCCCATGGATCTTACAAGAGAGCCTATTACTAACACTTGCTAAGTCAACATACGTCTTTACTGCACTCTAAATTGTATCCTTAAACCCACAGGTAAGTATAGCTCTTACCCCTCAACAAAGAAGCCTCTCTTTGAGCTTGGAACACTCAGTCCTAAACGGAATGTCTTCATCAAACCCCTCCCCTAAGGGCTCAGGGAAGAGGAGTAGGGAAGATTCTGAAAGACAGAGGGGATGGGGAGCACCAAGGAAACAGTGTCCTTTAGATACTACAGGACTGATCCACACATAAGCTTACAGAAACTATGGTACCATGCACAGGGCCTGCACAGGTCTAAGCTAGATATGGTCCAAGGACTAAGAGGAGGAAGTGGACCTGATCTTCTATTCCTAACCAAGAAGCTGTCTCCAATTGACATTTCCTTGCAAAGGAAAAAAAAATTTTCTCCAATGGAGTCTCTTCCAGTATACAACCACACTTCAGGGTAAGGACCATGGCTAGCGGTAGACAGCCAACACAAAACAAACTCAGTGATACTTTTGGAAACTTCACTGTCTCATGATGCTTTGACTGGACATCTTTTTCTTTGCTCTTTTTTTCTTCAGGTCTTCTGCTTATCTTATCTCATCTCATCTTATCTTATCTTATCTTATCTTATATATAATTATATATAATTTACAGTTTTGTGTTATTTGGGTTCTGTTTTGTGTCTACCCCTTTTGGTACCCAAAACTTTGGCTATTGTTAGAGGGGATTTAGTGATTTCACTATAATCTGCTTCTGTGTTTCCTTTCTGATGACTCATATATATGTTTCAGAGCTGACCATTTGGTACTGGGCAGCCAATCTGTGTTTTCCATCTGTGTGTTCTCGTAACAAGATGTCTCTTGTGAACCGTGCTCATTTCTCATGAGATTTTTGTGTTTTGATTATTGAGTCTTGAAAAATCTTTGTGTTCCTCTGTGTGTGTGTGTATGTGTGTGTGTGGTCCTGAGGATGAAGAGAGGGCCTCCAGAGTGTTAGGTGAACATTCCATCCCGAGCTGCAAGTCCAAGCCTTTACATATATCCATCATCTTGTTTACCCATTTAAAAAGTTATTCCTTTTTTTTTGTACTGCTTGGAATTAAACTCACGGCCTCATGCATGCCAGGCAAGCTGTGTATCACTGAGCTACATCCCCAGGCATTTCACATCTTAAGGAAGCCTGTTGTAGAACAGAATTTTAACATTTTGATCTGGTTCAATTTATCAGATGTTCTATTTATGGATCATATTTTACTGTCTAGCCCCTAAATACTCAAGTGGTAGACTCTGGAGAGTTTCTCCTTTTCATTCCTATAATTGTTATGATTTGTTATATTTTACATCTATCCATTCTGAGTTAATTTTTGAAAAAAAAAAAGCATATGGTTTAGTCATCTTTATGCCCATCCTCCCTCTTTCCCACTTTCTTTCTTTTCCTTTCTATCACTCGTATAAGTGTTTTGGTTCCATATATAGCTATATATTTCATTTTATGGATATTAGGCCATATTTTCCTTCTAAAATGCCCCCAACACACACTGGCTATTATATAAATACATTTTCTGTTCTATAACCAAGTACCTGAAGCCAGGTACCTCAGTTCCAGATTTTGAGACTAAAATTCCAAAAAACTTTATACTCTTTGCTTGGGCCTTCTAGGGCCCATCACACATCATATCATGACAGATGGCATCTCATCAGAACTGTGACAGTGAGACAGGAGGACACAGGAAAAAGTCAACCCGGCTCCTTTCACTCATTTCACAAGAACTTCTTAATCCCTTGTGTGGGAAGAACCCTGATGACCTCCCACTTTGATCCTGTCTTACAGATCCCAGCTCCTCCTGATGTCACCAGACTGAGGACCAGATTCCTCCCCATGCACCTCTGAGGTACACATTCAGATTTAAGCCTATCTGCTGTCTTCTTACTTTCCTTAGACTGCCAGGTAGCATAGGAATATTTTGAAAATATTTTTGAGGGAGTGCAATTAATCTGTCTTTAAGTTTTTATTTGTACGTTTGGTGTCATATCTGATGATTTATTTCCAAAGTCAAGTCAAGAAGACTTATTTCTGTGTCTTTATGTTGATGTTATATCCTGTGCTAACTTCATTGGATCTAGCCATTTCTGTGGAATCTTCAAATCATGCATCAAATGTACTTTCTCTTGTTTTATTCTCCATTACTATAGATAGGTCTGTTGAATAGAGGTGGAGAATGGGATGTCCTATTTTACTCCTGACTTATTAGATAGGCCCTGTTAAGCACTTATTTTTATTGATTCCTTTTATTTGCTCTCTTTTTCTTTTTCTTTTTTTTTTTAACCTTTTGAGCACACTCAATAGTCACTTCTGCAAGACCTCATCAAGTGGTTCTGATATCTTATCTTTCTCAGGCATGGTTTTTTGCTATTTTGTGTATTTGAATGAGACCTATTTCCTGTGTTGGCTGATCATGACTGTCAGCGTGACAGAGTTTAGAATCACTGAGAAGACACACTCATGAGATTATAATGTAATTATTTCCCTTCTCCCTTTTCCTCACTCCAAACCTTCCCATATACCGCTCCTCGCTCTTTCAGATTCATAACCTCATTTTTTTATTAATTATCATTACACACACATATATGAATATATATTACTAAATGTTGCTATATATTCCTAAACACTTAGATAGAATGTGCTTAGTTTGCATAATGCTACTCATATGTATGTTTCAGAGCTGACCATTTGGTACTGGACAACCAATCAGTGTGCCGTCTACTGTGGAAGACACTGTGGTCTCCCAATCTCAGCATTCCTTAATTGTCTGTAGTTCTTTGTGTAGAGTTGAGGACAAAAATTTCTTTGCTTACGTAGGAAGGGAGGAAGGAAGAAAGGAGAAGGAAAGGAAGGAGAAAGAGAGAGTTCCTGAATTAGTTTTTCCAAACAGGCTCTGTATGGGAACTCATCTTCAACACTGAGCCAAAATTGTTTTGTTGTGAGTCTTAGGAATTTGCTGAAGTGAAGCGTTGAGTTCTGTACGTAACATGATTCTTGTCCTGACCATGCATGTATCTTTCTAAATTCTTCTGGATACAGGGACACTAATTGAATTTCCTTTTTGTTGTTGCTGCTTGATGGTGATGATGGTTAGGAGGAGAAGGATTAGAAGGAGGAAGAAGAGGCAGAGGAGGAGACAGGTCTCATGTAGCCAAGGCCAGCCTAGAGCTGCCACTGATTCTCTCGCCTTTACAACCCCAACCCCTGCAATAATGAAATTAAAGTAATACCCCACCATGCTGACTCTGAATTCACTTTCTGAATGCCCCATTTTCCAAAGCAATTCTCTCCATGACTTTCCCTCCCAATCCTGAAGTGACCTACTGTGGTTTTCAAGCACAACCTTGCCCTAGGCTGCTGCAGGTTTCCTATCCTCTCATGTTCTGAGCAAAGCCTTTTTCTAGCCTAGTTATTTAGGAAATTAGGAAAGCGGGGGGGGGGGGGGTTGAATGCTCTTTGCCTCAGTCCTTCAGGCAGCCTCCAGGCAAGTCACAGAAACTAGTGAGTAAGATGTGCTCTGTTCTCTCGAACCAGCAACGGAGATCCCACAGTGGGGATATGGGCCGCTGCCCTCAAAACTATCACTGAGCAAGGAGCTTGGTAAGGGAGGTTGGTAAGAGCGCCCTGGTTTTCCTACTAGTGTGAAGTTGGCTTATGCCTATGCAGTGTTTCCCAGCTTGTTTTCAGAGTCCTAAAAAGGCCATTTCTGTGGGCATAAGAGAGCTCTCAGCTCTCTTATTCCTGACGCGACCTTCTAAAAGGCTTTACCAATGTCTTCCCCTCAGCATCTGCTCTGTTCCTGAGACACTGTGACCACAGGGGCAGTTTTCATCATGAACTTTTTCAGCATTTGCACCTGTGCCTTCTAACCTGGTTCTTAAACACGGGCGAGCTTGTTGGGTTCCGTCTGACAGTTCAGTCTCCACAAAGACTGACCTTTCACACACATGTGGTGCCTGTGCTTCTGAGATTAAATTGCAAGCCCTTATGAAGATTTCCAATTGTTCTTCTCTTTCTCTTTCTGTCTTCTTAAGGTATTTTATCATTATGTTCTTTCTTCCATTCTTATTTGAAAGCAATATGTTTTGTTAATATCCTTATAGCTCGCACATTCCCAGAAGTATGCCTGGCATGTTTTAGGCCCACATGAGAATTCGTCTCAGCCTCGGTTAATTTCTCATCCATTCTATTTACTAACGGCAAAGCATTGTACAAAATCCAAGTTTACTTAGACATAGTTGGCTCCAGCCCACACCGCCACGTGTGAGCTCGGATGTCCAAAGTCCAGGGGACCTTTTTGAAATTCAAGAGAAATAATGACCTTTCTCCTAATTTTTTGCCAAAAAAAAAAAAAAAACAAAAACAAGAGCGAACTGACATAGAACGTCATTAGCACTGAAAAGGATAAATATACACTTTGATATTTAAATATTGTAATTCTCTCCAAGTGATTGAGATACGAACCCCGCAGCACACATTAGTGCCCTAGAGCCACCATAACAAAACTCCACAGCCATGTTAGCCACAAAGTAGTCAGGAGGCTGCAAGTCTGAGAACAAGGTGCCTGCACGTTTCATTTCTTCTGAAGCCATTCTTTGTGGCTTTTCCACAGCATTGTCACATGGTCTGCTTCTTTGATTATCTGTCTCTAAGTCCTAAGGTTTTCGTTTGAAAGCATACCAGCCACAGTGAACTAGGACCAACTGTAAAGGACCGGGATTAACTGTCTCTTTGAAAGGTCTTATCTTCTCACCCAGCCAGCCTGAGATGCTGTTTCCATGGCTATGGAAATGCAAATGGCAGTAATAGCATAGTATCTCTTTGTCCATTGCTAGCAAGAGCAAGTATATTTTTTAAATTTTATTATTTATATTAATTACAGTTTATTCACTTTGTATCCCAGCTGTAGCCCCTTCCCCATTCCTTCTCAATCCTACCCTCCCACCCTCATCTCCTCCCATACCCCTTCCCAGTTCACTGATAGGGGAGGTCCTACTCCCCTTTCCTCTGACCCTATCAGCTCTCATCAGGACTTACTGCATGGTCTTCCTCTGCGGCCTGGTAAGGCTGCTTCCCTCTCAAGGGGAGGTGATCAAAGAGCCAGCCACTGAGTTCATGTCAGAGACAGTCCTTGTTCCCATTACTAGGGTACCCACTTGGAGACTGAGCTGCCGTGGGCTACATCTGAGCAGGGGTTTTAGGTTATCTCCATGCATGGTCCTTGGTTGGAGTATCAGTCTCAGAAAAGACCCCTGGACCCAGGTATTTTGGTTGGAGTATCAGTCTCAGAAAAGACCCCTGGACCCAGGTATTTTGGCTCTGTTGTTCTCCTTGTGGAGTCCCTGTCCTCTCCAGGTCTTTCTCCCCCCTCCTCTTTTTTCATAAGATTCCCTGCACTCTGCCCAAAGTTTGGCTATGAGCCTCAACATCTGCTTTGATACCCTGCTGGGTAGAGTCTTTCAGAGGCCCTCTGTGATAGGCTCCTGTCCTGTTCCCTGCATTCTCCTTCTTCCAATGTCCACGCAGTTTTGGCTCAGCTGTTGAAGGCTAGGCTCTCAACCATAAATATAAGAGCAAGTAATTTAAAGTCAGTCAGTTCGTAACAAAATGGGCAAAGATGTCAACACAATTGCCTCTTGTTTTTGTTTTGTTTTGTTTTTGTTTTTGTTTTTCCTTCTTTCTTTTCTAATTAATCACATGTGCTGTGACTTGAAACAGTCTCCTAGTTTCTAGAGTGCACCCATCCCGGGTACTGGCTTTGTGTCTCGGGTGGCGCCCAGGGTGGATGAATAAGGCCTTATTATTTGGATTTCTACTCAGTGAGACAAGGAAATGCAATTTGCTTTGCGCACGTTCTATGGCTGTGGCGGCATTTTAACCATGAATGCCCAAGAGGAATGTCCTGTTCTGACAGGTTACAAACTTCTAGAGGAGCCAGCCAAACTGGGGAACAAATTGGAAACTAATTACAAATGCTGCGTTAAGAGCGCAAAAGAATGCAATTCAAAGTTGGAAACATTCTATCGGATGAGCCTTGGGAAAGGGTAGTGTTCAAAAAAAACCCTTATGTTAGCCCAAGACTTGATCAAGCTGTGATACTCAAGGGGTGAGGAGGCTGAAGGGCTTATGAGTAACTCTTTTAGTTCTTAAATTTACGAATGTTTGTTGTTTTTAATTCTAAGCTGTTTTAGAACATGCTGGTCTCTAGGCCTTGGTTATTGAAAATGTGTGGCAGGATTTGCTACCTGAGCGCTGGTTACAGTTCCAGGCAAGGCTGAACTGCTGAGTCAAATCTTGTTTGACAAGGTCTCCAGGTGACAGCGGTGCAATAGTCCACACTGACAAATAAAAGCAATGACTTGGGAGACCCTGGTGTTCCTTTTCTGTGGTTTTTAGGTTGGGATCCTGGTGACTCACCGACGGGACAGCAACACCTCGTCTCCCCAGTCTGTTTGTGCCTACTGAAAGAAACCTGGTTGAAACTGCATAGCCACTTCCTGTAAACAGACCGACCCCTATGACCCGGGACCACATGTGTTAATCCCCTTCCTTGTATTGGACTAAAGGTGTGCCGGTGATGTTTTTGCCAGCATGATGCAGGCCTAGCCCTATCTGGAAATCTCCTTTGAAGAGCTGCCTCCAGCAAACTGGAGGGGGGGGTTGGGTGGGTAGGTTGTCTGTGGGCTTGTTTTTTTTTTTTCCTGATTGCTAATTGAAGTGAGAGGACCCAGCCTACTGTGGACATTCCCGCTGCCCCTAAGCAAGCTGAGGAGGCGGTGGAGACGCAGACAATAAGCATTGTTCCTTGTGTTCTCTACTCTGGGGTCCTGCTCTTTGCTTCCCAGTTTGCTTTTGGTTATAGTGTTTATCAGCGCAACAGGAAGCCAACTGCAGCAACAGGTGGCTTTAATGTTAATCTTCTGTCTCCTCCTCCCAGCCCCTTCTTCCTAATTCCCTCACTGCTTCTGCCTCGCTGTCACAGCTTTTCCACATTTTCCTGCACTGCTGCAGGTTTTGTTTGTGTGTGTGTACATCAGTGTGTGATCATTTCAGATGTTATCCTGGGTAAGACGGAGCCGCCGGCTTGCTTCTGAGATCCAGTTTGTCAGCCAAGAAAGGAGTCAAAACTCTCTTGAAATTTTTAAACTCCAAATTTGATTTTCAGAAATTAGATCCTTGTTTGAATTATAGAATTACTATTTTAAAATGCTTGTACATAAAAAAAGAAAACAGAGTGAAATTGAGAAACATATGTAATTGTTAATTTCAGGGTCCTGTGAAACAGAGGTGTGGGTAATTGTGGTAGGTTGTTCCAGGAGAATGGATCCTCTGTGCACCAAAGCAGGCACTATTAATTAAGGCAGCGACAGTCTAGGTGGCTTGTAATTAAAAGCAGACGAGCTTGACTCAGAACTTGAAGATCTGGTTTGAACGTCAAAGATTATTTTGGACCCAGTAAAGCTTGGTGGTGCAGATCTCTATTTCAAGCCACTTGGGAGCAGAGGCAGAAGGATGGCTAATTCGAGGCTTGCCTGGGCTACAGAGCGAGCTGGAGGACAGGCAACTCAGTGGGACCCTGTCTCAAAAAGCAGCCAAGGACTTGGGTCAGTGCTTGTCTGTAGAGTGCTGGCCTGGCACGTGTGAGGACCTAGGCTGGGTCCCCAGTACAGTGTCACAGTGTGAACAGGCTTCTGCCCATCCCCCCGTCATGGCATGCTGTCTCTCCACAGGAGAGTCACTCCCAGAGCAGTGACTTAACTGACCGTGTCCTGAATCCTCCAAACCTTTGCTCTTTAAAGCTGATCACCTCAGGTAATGGTTACCGTAAGAGAAAAACAACCAACACACTCCGCCTTCTTTGAACCTATGGCAGACACAAAGCAACAAGGTCATTACAGTGTGCCCACACTGCACTGCCTGGACAAAAATATGTTCAAACAGATTCAGAGTAAAATCTAGCCTGGACTCATTTATCTTCGATACAAGCTTAAATATCTCAGGAGCTGGCTCGTCACTATAGCCTTCTCCCAAACTGTTCAATGTAACTTGGATGTAAGAAACTTGCCCATGCTTGGTGGCTTCCTACACCAGTGATTGTTTCTTGTTCTTCAATCTGACCCTTCTCTCATTTTCAGGTCAGGGTGTTTAGTAACAGGTCAGATATTTGATCTCCCTCTGTTGGAGCACTTTATTTTACAGGTGTTCCTAACGTTAGATGCAATGATATCAATAAGGGACAGCTAGTGTGACCAATTTTGTTCATGCTCCATGAATGACCAGGGTAAATTTCAGTATTGGGGACTGTCTTAAATTATTTGCTAATCACAATGGTTCTCATGTTATAAATTAAAAAAAAAAATAGTTAAGCTCTTCTGGATGCAATCCCTCTTCCTGTCTTGGAATTTATGCAACCTCAGAAAGAAAGTCAAGTTTCCTTAGCATCTCTTAATACAGGTCACTCCTTAGTAACCGGAGATTGGACCATTGCCGGAGCTTCAGTTTTACTTCTATCCTTTCTCCAGGGCATGACAAGGCAATAATGTGTCATATGTACACAATACTTTTTCCAAGTTTTGAAAGAGAGTTAAGAAAGAAGCTTTATCAGATTGGCCCCAAGAGGACTGTGACATTCCTTGTCATCTGCTCTTTGAAGAGTCTTTATCAGCGTGGAAGGAGGACGAGTCTCTTCTTCCTTAGACTCCTGTGAGATCTTGGCCCCATCCCACCACACACCCTAGAGTCTTCTCAGAGATGCTGGAGTCTAAATTCACACCTCTGCAGGTGCAGCCTCACCAGCAGGGAGCCCTGTCCTCAGTGTGGAGAGCGTCACCGCACAGAACAAGGGCTCTTTCCTTCTGTTCATTCTCTTCCCAGACGCTTCCTAAGACCCGATTAATGTTTTGATGCGTGTTTGACAATTAGACCTTTTATCGTGTTCTCCAGTGATAGTAGTGATGACCTTGGTGAATATCCATGAGCTACAAAGTCCACTGGAGGCCTGGACTGCCAGTTTGTCTTCGCTTTGCAGGAAACAGTTCCTTGAGCGCTAATTGCTCATCGTTGTGAGCAGATAAGCCGGTCAAAGAGTTGTTTTTCTCTGTCGGGAGTACACCGAGGGGCAGTAGGTTAAAGAAGCATGGTGTTTGATTTGTTTTATTTTCTCTATCTGGGTGGTTTCCATGTAGCTGCAAAAGTCGTTTTCTGTATTGTACTTCCCTAAAGGAAAAATATAATCTGAGTGAAAATTTGTCACAGTTAAACACACCTTTTTTGTTTGTTCCTGTCACTTGTATTCACAATGGCTTTCACCACCTCAATCCTGCTGACTCAGTCTCTACAGTTTGGCTCTGCTCTCTGAAGCGCTGTCTTTGATGTCACATGTTCACTTCGTATTTTCAAGGAATTTTGACAGTTCATCTTGTAAAACTAAATTCTCTACAACAATGGACTTACCTGGAAAGAAAGCAAAGGACACATTGTGCCTTGCCCCTTTTGGAAAGTTTTCATATATTTGTATATGGATTGAGTGAAAGAGAGAGAGAGCCTGGGTAGCAACCCAATGAAATTATCCACTTGGATGTGGAAACTGCTATATTGTGTGTTTAGAGGAAGCAGATTTAGAGCACTAATATGTGAAATTCTCAAAAAAATATTTTGAATGTGGTTCAAACAGCTTTAATGATCTATTTTCTTATCACCATAGACAACCAACGTCAGTGTCTGCAAGAGTCGGGATAGAAAAAGCGTGTTTCAGGAATTAGCAAAGCTGGAAATCTCGGTGACTTTCACGCAGTGAAGAGTGGCCGCTCATGCCACAATATGATACAGGCCTCATAGTATTTGATGCTAATCCTCCCCTAAAGTGTGCACTAAGACAGGTTTCCTGTGATTTAACAGCTCTGTTTCACACTCTTTCACTCAAGCCATGGAGCTATAATCTCTCTGGGGCTTCCAAGCAGAATGAAGCATTGCTCTTTCTCATGGTCTGTTAGTGTGAATTAGTTACATCGCCCATTACTGTGCCCAGATGTGTGGGGCCTGGGGAATACTGAGCATCATTTAGAATACTGATCCAGGAATATTAACATTTTCTGATGTATTCATCTAGGAAAAATATGAACAACCCCTAGACTATTCTCTTACTTTATATTTTGCAATATATTAAAAATGTTATTTTCCATGTACAAACTAATTTATCAGATAATATATGATATATATGAGAAACTCAACAAATTCTTATGGGACATAACAATAAATGATGCCAATAGACTAATATTTTATATAAATATACAAGATACATATTAATAAAATGTCACAAGATATAACAAAAGCAAACATTGTATCATGTTATAGCTCCTTTATTCTATAAGCAAGTTATATAGATAACAGATATTTAAAAGATAGGAGCAACCACCCAGTACTGGCATAGGCAAAAACATTATGATGTTTTGTTTTAAAATTCTAGGGATCTGGTTGACAAAGGAGTAATGATTTGGCGGGGGGAGGTGATGTCTGATGGAAAAGTTTGTAAACAAAGAAACAAATGTAAGCAATGAAAAATCTATATGAGAATGAGTAGGCCATGCATCCTGGTTTGATGGTTGTGACGTCACTGTAAACAAAGCTTGTTGAAAGAATTCCGGAATTTGTGGGTAAATGACTTTCTGCCACCCAAGGATTTGGAATAGAGGAATTGCAAGCTAGAGATAGCAGGGTCCTCAAGCCCAGTCTAAATGTAGTTCTCATACCTAAGTCTTGTTCTCAAACAAAATGCTGAAGGTCTTGTCTGGGTCTGTAGACCTACTGTGGCTGGGAGCCACGTTCATAGTCTGTGCTGTCACCATAAAATGAGGAAGCTCATGATCTCAGCTCCCGCCGACTGTAAAGAGCAAGGAAGCTACGTTGGCAGTGATGTCAATACACAACTGAAAAAACAGGGAAAGGGAAGCCTTCTGTGACAACCCCCACCCTCACCTCACAAAAAAAAGTAACAGCCTAGAAAGGAAGCCATAAAAGAGAACTTTTAAAAATCGTGCTGGGATAGCTCTCCAGAATTGATGGCTCTGGCCGGAGTGCAGCTGGGGAAGGACTCATCTGGGAATGTGACCACGATCCAGTGACTGTATGGACAGCACAAACTGGACTCGATTTTGTTTCTTTGTTTGTTTGTTTTTGGTGGGGGGGGTATAATTTTTTTCTTTGTTGGAGCTTCATAAGGGTGGGGAGCAGTCATGGAAGGACTGGGATGCGGGTTTGATGGAACGTACAAGATGAAATTCCCAAAGAATAAATAATTTTTTTTGGGGGGAGGGAGGGAGATTTCAATGGATGAAGGCACCTGCCACCAAGCCTTACGACCCAGGTTCCTTCCCCAGTGGGAATGGTGGAAGAAGAGAACCAATTCTCTTGCTATTCCTCCTTAACCTCATGCTTTTGTTGTTGTGTTTTGTATTTTAATTGTTGTTCTTTCCCCACAAGTCCTGCCATACATACTGCCAGTATGTATATGGGCTTAGAACCTTCACTGGAGAACAGGCAGAATCTCGGGGCCTCACCCATGGAGAAAGTTGAATCTCCTTCTCACAATGACCACGCTTGAGTGGGATTCTGCGACCGTCGTCCTTATCCGTGATAGGTTTTGCCTGGCGTGATTATACTCCGGTCTTGTGCTTGCTGTCAGAACCCCTTTTCCTTTCCTGAGTCTTTATCGTTCTTCAACCAGCTCCCATATATTTCATACATGCAACTGCCCTTCTGTGTTTAGTGCAGGGCTTTTTTTTTTTCTTTCAGTGTACTTAGACTCAAACTTTGTTTGAGAAAATATTGTTTCATTAATAAAAAGAATGTCCACTTATAAGTGGATATTAGCCATAAAGTACAGGATAACCAGGCTACAACCCACAGACCCAAAGATGCCAAGGAAAGTATCGAGGGCTCAAGGGAGGATGCTTGACTCTCACTCAGAAGGGAAAATAAAGCAGACATCTGAAGTAGATGGAGGGAGGGACCTGGGTGGGAGAGGGAGAGGGAGAGAGAGGGGAACAGGAGTGGAGATGAAGAGTGGGGAGAGGGGAGACTGGGCAGAGGATGTACTCAATTCTGTGATTTGATGGACCAGGGTGGGTTGGTACCCATGGGAATGGGGGAGAAGCAGATGTAGGGGGATGGGAGAACAGGTGTGAGAGTGGGACTGGGAAGTGAGGAGGGAGGGTGTACTTCGGTCAGCTGTAAAGTGAATAAAAAAACAAATAAAAGTTTAAAAGAAAACAAGACTTTTTCAAGTACTGGCTGTGAAGTGACACCTTCTGGTGACAATGGGTATAACCCTCTATATATTTGATAGATTTTTTAAAAATCCAGAATTCACATTTTCTTCATAACAGTGTGTTACATTTCAAAAATGTACTATTAATATTATAATGACAATCATAATGCGTAAATCAAAGTGCTTTTCTATGTTTTGTTATAATTACTGCACTTTGTAGTTAATGATTATATAGCTATTTAGAGTCATGAAATTCTACAGTGTGTATTTGTAATTTTTTATGTTGTTTATATTTACTGCGCATGGTACTTGGCTACACAGGATATGTTCATGCATCCGTCTAATGTACTTTAAGCATACTCTCTACATACTCTCCTTGCCTCATTTCCCCATTCCTTATCTGTTCATCTTACCTGGTGAAGCCCTAGGTTACAGGATGAAGGCAGAGGCAAATACGCGAATGCTGTTCCTAACGTTAGAAAAGAAAAGCAGCGCATGACTGTTTGAGTGTATCCGTGTGCTAGGGCTGGCATTACAAAGCTGACAAAAGGGCAGCTTTACCCAGGGAAATGCAGCACACTGAATCCTGGAGGCTTCACGTCCTAGATCACTGTGTCACTGTGCTTGGTCCCTTCTGATGACTGTGTAGGGACCTGGTCCCTTGCTGTCCGCCAACTTCCCAGAGTTTGCTGGAATTTTTCAGTGTTTCTTGGCCTTAATAAGCATCGTCCAGAATTCCACCTTCAAGTTAAAGGTCTAGATACCTTGTTCCCTCTGAGTGTGTGTGTGTGTCTTTTCACAGACTTTTAAAGGCCCTTACTGAATTGTGCTTCTTACTTACTGAATTGTGCTTCTGCAACTGACATAGAGACCGACCAGAAAGCAATCAATGAAAAATAAAAAACCTTGATGAACAAGATACATGAAAAATAGGACTTTATGAAAAATAAATATTACCTAGAAATAAAATAAAAAATCATCTGACTGGGATTTGTATTTCAAGAAAAACAATGTAAATTGCCACTGTCACATCTAACTTTCTAACCTATATAGTGAAATGATAGATGAAAATGTTGAAGGAGAAGAAAGAAGAGAAGGAAAAGGGGGAGGAGGAGGAGGAGCCATAATTTAAATTGGCACAAATTAGGGAACCTGGAAAGAAGGGAAGAGGGAACTGAATTGAGGAATTCTGTCTACCAGATTGGCCTTGGCCATGGGGGAAGATTTTCTTGATTGATAGTTGATGGGGGAGGGTTGCGCATTCCCATTCCTGGACAGTACCATTCCTGGGCAAATGATTGAGGTTGCATAAGAAAGCAGGCTGAGCAAGACATGGAAAGCTAGCCAGTGAGTATGATTCCGCTATGGTCTCAGCTTCAGTTTCTGCCTCCAGATCCTGCTTTGAGCATCCTTCTCTGGCTTCCTGTATCAATGGACTCTAACCTGTAAGACAAATCAACCCTTTGCTCCCTGTACTGCTTTCGTTCATGTTGTTTAACACAGTACAAAGATCAAATTTGTAAATGTTTTTATTTCCTCAGGTGAGCATCTCAGAGGAGATGCGTGCTGTTCCCAAGCCTTTCTAGCTCTTTCTGAACTCTCACTGGCTGGTTCAGCTCAGCTGTTCTGAACCAAACTCCCCTCCAAGCTGACTGATTCAAACTGGCTTCTTCTGACTTCTGACTGAATTGTTCTTCCTGGCTTCAGACTAATTTTGGCAATATGTTTTCATTTTCTGGCTCCTTCTCACTCTCTGGCTCATTCTGTCTTTCCCTGTGTCTACCTTGTTTTCTCTGCAACCTGTCTCTGTAAAACTGTTCTGTTAAAAAAATCTCTCCTCTCCCCCTGCACTGCTCTTAAGTAGCCACTCTTTCTTGTCCAGTTCTGTGAGGGTTGGGTGTATTCTATCTTTGACTCATTCTGTCAAATCTTTCTCTGATTTGTCAGTGGGTCTGCCTTTCAATTAGCTATCACTTTCGAAGCTGCTTCTTTCATTGTTGTGGTTAAAGGTGTGTACTAAGGGCCTGTCTATATTGTAATCCAGGGCATGTCTGCATTCCAGCCAGATCACATAGACCTAGAAGATCTTTGGATCTGATCCCTTGCCAGAGCATCCATGTTTCTGGATTAAAAGTCCTCTGTCCAACTAGCACAATTCCTTATCAAATGACTGTAGTCATAAATGACGATGTAAGCTTACATCACATCCCCTAAAATTTAGTGCAGCGTTCACCAAGGAAAGCTTGCAGAATGTGACCCTTCATAGAACACCTGCTTGATTATATACTTTTGCTCTGTCATAAAAGCTCCCATTTTTTTAGTCTTGTCTCCGAATGCTTTCCTTTTTTTTTTTTTTTACATTCTTTCTTCCCCACCCCCACTTTCTTTTCAGCACTTCATTATGTACTAGACAAGGCTGGCCTGCAACTTGCCCGTAACTTTCTTGCCTTTGTCTCCTGAGTGCAATTTATAGAAGTGTGCCATCACACGTAGCTTAAATATTTTGTCTCTGACTCTGGAACCTAGAGGGTCTGAGAGAAAGGTCCCCATAGGGCCTTTCTCTCTCTCCTTAAACCACACCAGCCTTCCTCACCAGCAAGGGATCTATTTCTAGATACACTTAACCCTTTTGTTACTGTGTTAATTCTTCTTAGTTGACACATAGTAATTATATGTATTTGTTGTGTATTTTGTAAAACTTCAATACATGCATATGATGTGTGGTGATCAGATCAGAGTAAGTGTTCTGTAGTCATATATGGCCATTGGGATTTGGAGGGGGGACAAAACCCATTTCAGTTGGGACTTAGTTGTGCACTGCCAAGTTCAAGGTATCATATGTTGCCTAGGAATCTTCCAGTCTTAATCACATTAAGGTTTTATCTTACACTTGATCTTTTTGGTTTTCCAAGACAGGATTTCTCTGTGTATAGCCCTGGATGTCCTGGAATTCACTCTGTAGACCAGACTGGCCTCGAACTCACAGGCAGAGGCAAGTGCTGAGATTAAAGGTGTGCACCACCACTACCCAGCTTACTCGTGATCTTTTATCTCCAAATTTTACTTGATATATTCTATAGTTCCTTCCTTTTCAGTTTGGTGCTTTCTCTCTTCACTTATAGTTGAACTGATCCAAATCCTCTTCCTACCTGATATTTTTCTATCTTATTATCATATATATATATTATATACATAATATATTATATATTCGTGCATATGATGTGTGGTGATCAGATCAGGGTAAGTGTTCTGTAGTCATATATTACACATATATGTTATACTATATGATATATTATATATAAAATATATTACCATATATACCACAATATAAGTATATATGTTTGTATGATCTGTGCCTATGCCATTAATTCATCAGTCTGTATTATGTAGAATTAATAATCAAAATTCCAATGTTTGCAAGATGGCCCAGTGGATAAAAGTATTTTCTATCAAGCCTGAGGACCAGAATTCAATCCCTGGATTCCCAATGGTGTAAGAAGATAACCTACCGTTACAAGTTGTCCTCTGCTGTCTGTACACATTCTATAACAATCATACACATGATAAATAAAATGTAAACAAACCACCACAATCTCCCTTTCTTCACTGGAAAACTAGACCAAAGAAATGAACCTCATTTTACATCATTTTTACAGAAAAATTCACCTCACTTGTAGGGTAAATGATGTGAGAAGTGTGTTCTTAGTAAGTCTTTGTCAAAGCACGCGTTGGAGTGTGAAAGTGCTTCAGAGCCGCAGTTGGTATTCTGAAGCCCACATGGCACTTTCTCTGGGCGCTTTTTGTACACTCTGAGAGTCACTGCATGGGAATGAAACAGTACGTCTAGGTTTGTTAGAAGATGCAGCCTTCAGGCCTGCCAAATGCACTGCCCACTAGGGAAGGAGGGACTGTGGTGCTGTTTTGATGTCAAGGATAAAACAGGATGAATGCTCAGCTGGTTTAAGCAAGGAGAAATTAAAACATGAATTGAAGAACTCACCGATTGAAGCACAAATTTATTCTTTGCCAAAAAGAGCAAAAGTTATAAATAAGTTTGCTAGGCAGATTAAAGTTGTATCTTGTTGAGTCAAAGACCGAATTTGTTAAAGATGAAATAGAAAACATTTGTGATAACACTGAATTCTAGTAGGTATAAACTGCTACTGAAATCCACTCCTGGATGAGGCAACCCAGACTGTTTTATGTAATTTAAAATGTAACCATTCTACATTCCTACTTTAGGGGATAAAAAATGAGGGGAACAAATTTAATCGTGTATTGATTATAATTAAACAGTCAGATTCTCTAACTGTGGGGTGGGGGGGAATCCCTAAATCAGTGTCCCGGTCTAGAGTGAACCCGAGCATATTTCTCTTGGTGGCATTAACAATGATTAAGTGGAGAGTGGTTTGATTCATTAATTTGGCAAGAAATAGCATGCCCCACTTTCACACACTGAAACCGTTCCCAGAAATGAAAGCGATGAAGCAGCTATGTCCCTAACATTTGTGGAGCTAAAAAACAGGGCTCTTCGGTTTATGATAAACTGAGGAAGATGAATTAACATTATTCTGGTCTCTTTCTGAGGTTGATATAGATGGTGAAGGTGAGGCATCCAGATTGAAGCCACTAAGCTGTTGCAGGGTTCAATCCTGACAGCTAAATAGAAGACGACAGCTAAATAGAAGATGACAGACATTTATTGTAAATGTCTCTTGAATACTAAAATCAGGGATTGTCTTCATGTTCAGAAATACCTATGAGGAATTTATGTTTTTCACTTTAAATGAAATCAACCCAAGGCAAGACTTCTATGATAGGTATAAGAGTCAACGCTGACAGCTAGAAATGGAAGTGAGGATGTCAGCTTTCCTCTTTCCAAGGAAAGGAGGAGCAGTCTAGGAAGTGTAAAGGGAAGCCCTTTTTCTGGCCCTGCTGAGGATGGACCCCGTACTTTACCTGTGGGAAGCAAGTACTCAGCCTCATCATCAGCCCTGCAGCCACATTTAAAATATCTTCAGCCTAACACGTGCGTGCTGAGTCCGCATGGTATGAATGTACGCTCACTTCCTGTGCTGCTGTTTCTGCTGCTCCAAATCTTTTTATGTAAAACTAACCACTCATTTGGTTAGCACTTACTGACTTAACTTACATTACTAACCTCTGCTTTTTGTGGAGTAGTTAGCATTCCTTGAGTGAAGATTTATGGGGAAAAATCCTAAGAAATGCCTTCCACAACTTAATGTTACTAGTTACTTTGGGGGGCATTTTGACTTCGGTTGTACAGTACAGGGTGGATGTGCTGCTTCATCTTGCAAGGGAGGCGCTGCTAACCTAATACCTAAAAAAATAGAGAACAGTCAGAAAGTAGCCCAGAGAGACAGGTTTCAGAGCTAGGATTCCAGTTCTAGCTGCGGTAGACTCTCGCATCTCCCCTCTTCCCACCCTTGCCTTCCTACTGTCCTTACTCCTGATTTCATGGCTGTGTCTTCTGCCATTTCCTTAAGATTGTATCTTAGCCTGCCTTTTAAGGAAAACCATAGACTGTGGCTATGAAGTGCATTAAGTTATTGCTCGTCTCTTAAAAGCAAAGGCAGAGCTGGAAGGATACGAGTTATCACCTGCCCAACCCAGAGTAGGGAGCATGACCTGCATGAATTGATGAAACGGGATTCTGCACATGGTGTACATTCTATAAAACCACCAGCCTCTGCGTTCTCCCTTTGTCTCCACATTGCAGATGATGAAAATGAAGAGGAGAAAAGAGGAAACTCCCTGAAGGACCCAGAACCGAAAACTAACAAGGTCTGTTTGTCCAGCGTTCGGGCATACCCTTCTTTCACGGTGTCTAGGCTTCAGTCTTTGGAGGGCAAGCCCAGCAGGACTTTAGTAGACCTTACTACCAGGATTGCCTGTCCTCTCTAAGATGGCTGTCTGCTTTCTGAGGCCACTTCTCCATGTGACCACCTACTGCCTTTGCTACCACCGTTTTGGGATACCACTGTATCCCAACTCTCATAGTTTGTCATTCCCTGATCACGGGGCTCTTCTCCTTTTACTGGGCATTCTTAAATTTCTCCCTGCCTACAAGAAATAACCTCCCCAACTTCCCTTTATATGATTCCTCCCCAAAGGCCCACTTTCCCTTTAGATCCCCTCCCCTTCATCTGTAACTGCACTTCAACAACCTGTTTAAATGTGCTTATCAGACAGGTGAGGACTTAGTCTTTTCTGCTCATCTTTGTAAGTGGGTGGTAATGAATAATAATGAGAGTAGCTACAGTGGGGAAGTAGAGTTTAAGCTTCTGATAAGGTATCAGGTGTCCCATAAAACATAAACATTATTGTTTTATGGAGCTCTGATAGAACTGAATTGGCAGAATGGGCAGACACTGTTACCATCTTCTAAGGCTCAGTTTCTCGAAGTCACTGGTCAAAATCTCCCTGGTAAATAGGTACTTCTAAGAGAGTAACACTGTAGACTAATATCAATGTAGTGTTTAATATATCATTAATTAAATCTGTTACTAATAAGAATTGAAGTGCCTACTGAATGCCTGTATTTCTTAAGGATCTGTTGATGAGTTTTGTGTCTGTAGTTCCTTACCTAGATTTTCCACATCCAGGATTCCCCCAATTTGTGTTTTCTTTGTTGCTTCTATTTCCATTTTGAGGTCTTGAGCAGTTTTACTCATTTCCTTTACCTGTTTTTGTTTTGTTTTGTTTTTCCTTGACTTTCTTTAAGGGACTTATTCATTTCCTCTTTATAGGCCTCTGTCATCTTCATTAGTTTGAATTTAGGGTCATTTTCTTGGATATTAAAATATCCAAGGTAGGATAAGCGGGGCAGTGCCACATTGCCCTGGCTGTTGCTGTGTTCTTATGAGGCCTCTGGTCATCTGAGTTTGGGAATTACAATAGACTTTGGTGCTGATTTCTGAGTTTATCTTTGCTAAATGGGTGGGTTTTGGGTGTTACTTTCCTTGGTTTCTGTCTGGCATGAGGGGCCTGGGTTATAACAACCAGCCAGTCCTCAGGTCCAGTAGGGTGTCTCCACTGGGGTTTTTGTGGTCTGTGTGACTGCTAGGATTTGGGGTACCAATGTTGCCTCTGGGTCCCTAGAACCAGCATGGGCTCTGGGAAAGTGGAGGTCTCCTGCTGAAGTTGTGGGCTAGAATATGAAGCTCAGGTGATAAGGTGCAGTTTATGGCTATTGGGTGTTTCAAGGGGAGTTGGCAGGCATAGGGTGGGGTCTTACATGTGGCCCTGGTACTGGTATGGCCCCCAGGAAATCATCTGGAGTCATGGGCCAGAATATGGAGCCAATGGGATGGGGTTCATTTTACAGGGTGTGCTTTAAGGGGCATTCCAATGAAAGGCATCTTTTTTAAAAGATTTATTTATTTGTGTATTTGATGTATACAGGTGCTTTGTCTGAATGTACATATGCACATCAGAAAAGGGCATAATATAGGATTTGAATTCAGGACCTGTGGGAGAGCAGCCAGTGCTCTTAACTGCTGAACCATCTCTCCAGGCCCCTAATGAAGGGATTTTAAGACTGAGAGAAATTGTAATGCTGTAGTGGGGTGCCGTGTAAAACCCGATTCTCCACCCTGGGAAGGCCCGGATTTTACTGATTCTACAAGACTCAAAATGAAAGGGGCAACCAGCACATTTGAAGAGCTTTGGTGTCATCCTTTGTGTGTGTGTGTGTGTGTGTGTGTGTGTGTGTGTGTGTGTGCGTGCCAGACATCAAATCACCAAAAGCAAGGTGATTGTAGTTATGGTAATGGGCAGCGTAGGCAAAGCAGTGTCCCTAATGGCTAAACCGGTAATGAGTAGCACAGGCAAAGGGAATTTTATGGTGGCGTGACTCAGATGGACCTTTGGTACTGGCTAATCAATCATGGTGTTTCCAGGCATGAAATAAGTAAGAAGTCGACTGCGTTACTGTTTGATCTATATAAGCAGGAAAGTTCTGAAACAAACAAAAAGAAGGTTCATTGGATCACGGTAACAGGGAATCTCGGCCTGTGAGTCAGTTTCCACACTTGAGCCAGTTTACAGACTCAGAACCCCTTGAATGGGGATAGTCAGATTTCCCTGGGGAAGAACCTTGAGAACATAACTTTTTTTTTTTTTTTTTTTTTACTCTTAGCATTTCTCCAGTTCTACTCTGGAGGGCCCTACGGCTTTTTTCGTGTGTGCCTATACCCCAGGGTGAAGGTAAGAATCATACTTTCTAGGATCTATTGGATACAGGTTCTGAATTAATGCTGATTCATGGAGACCCTGAGGAAAAAACAAAAACAAAAACAAAAACGTGGCCCTCCAGTTAAAACAAGAGTTTATGGAGTTTAGGTGATTAATAGAGTTTTGACTGAAGTCTGACACATAGTAGGTCCAATGGCTCTCTGAACTCATCTTGTGGTTGTTTGCCGAGGCCCAGAATGTATAATTGGGATAAACATACTTCAAAGTTAGCAGAATTCTCTCATTGCTTCCTTGACCAGTGGAGTGAGGGTTCTTATGGTTGGAAAGGCTAAATGGAAGCCTTTAGGGTTGCCCCTACCAAGAAAGATAGTGTCTTAAAAACAGTATGGCATTCCTGGAGCAGAAATTAATGCCACCATCAAGGACTTGATAGATGCAGGGATAGTGGTTCCCAGTCACTCTTTAACTCTCCTATATGGCTCGTGCAGAAGATAGGTGGACTGTAGAGAATGATAATCGACTATCAAAAACTCAGTCAGCTAGCGACTCCGATTGCAGCTGCTGTACCAGATGTGGTGTCCTTCCTTGGACTGATGAACACATCACCTGGTACATGGCGTGCAGCTATTGATCTAACAAGTGCTTTTTTCTCAGTACCTGTCCATAAGGACCAACAGAAACAATTTGCTTTTACTTGGAAAGTCAAGCCGTATACCTTCACAGTTTCACCTCAAGGATATATTAACTCTCGCGTCATGGCTTTGTTTGAAGGGATCTTGATTGTCTCTTAAAAAATATTACATTGATTCACTATATGGACATTATGTGAATTGGACCAAGTGAGCAGGAGGTAGCCACCACTTTGGACTTGTTTGTAACACATATGTACAACAGAGAATTGAAACTATATCCAATGGAAATTCAAGGGCCTTCATTTCAGTGAAGTTTTTAGGAGTCCAGTGGCGTGGGGCATGTGGAGGTGTTTTTTCTATGGTGAATGATCAGTTATATAAGTGATTGTACTTGGCGCCTCCCACCACCAAAAAAGAAGTGCAATGTTTCATATTCCTAACTGGATTTTGGAGACAGCACATTCCTCACTTGGCTGTGTTACTTGGACCCGTATATCAAGTGCCTTGGAAAGCTGCTTGCTTTGAATGAAGCCTGGGACAGGAGAAGGTTCTTCAACAGGTCTGGGCTGCTGTGCAAGCTGCTCTCCCACTTGAACTGCATGATCCAGCAGACCCGAATGGTACTTGAGGTGTCAGAGGCAGAAGGGGATGTTTGGAGCCTTTTCAGGTGAATCACAGAAAAGATATTTGGGATTTTGGAGCAAGACTCTACCATCGTCTACAGACAACTCTTCTTGCCTTGGGAGACAGCTTGTGGCCTGCAGTTGAGCCTTAGTAGAAGCTGAACATGTGACAGTGGGACTCCAAGTTTCCATGGCTCCTGAGCTTTCCATCGCAAGCTAGGTGTTATCTGACCTGTCCTATCACAAAGAAGGGCATGCATAGCAGCGATCTACCATCAGATGGAAGCGGTATATACTTGATTGGGCCTGAGCAGGTCCTGAAGGTACAAGGAAGTTTCATGAAGAAGTTGCCCAAATGCCAGTAGTTTCTACTCCTGTTATAATGCTGTCTGCTGCCAAGCATGCATCTATAGCCACCTATGATAGGCTGACAGGAGTGGACAGCTGCAGAATCACTGCCCCTTTCTGGGACAACTCTGAAAGACACCAGCGAAGAAAAATCTTCATAGGGGCAGAACTCTGGGCACCATATATGGCCGTACATTTTGTTTGAAAGGAGAAATGGCCAGATAGGCGATTGTTCACCGTGGGCCGTAGTGAATGGATTGGCTAGATGGTCGGGGACTCGGTTAGAAAACCGGTGAGAATTACTGGGGAATAAGTAAGTATGCGAATAGAGCTCTCTAAATGGGTGAAGAATGTGAAGATACTTGTGTCCCTTGTACATGTTCATTGTCCAGTGGGCCCATGAAGAACGTGACCCTGCCAGCAGAGATGGGGTTATACATGGATTGGACAACCATTCACCAAGGCTAACCTGGCTACAGCTGCTACTGAGTGCCAGACATGCCAGCAACAGAGAGCAACACTGAGCCTCAGATACGGCGCCATTCCCCGGGGTAACCAGCCAGCAACTTGGTGGCTGCTTAACCTCATTGGACTGTTTCCTCCAGGAAAAGGACAATAATTTGTCCTTATTAGAACAGATACATCTTCTGGTGTGGATTTGCTTTTCCTACATGAAATGCTTCTGCCCAAACCACCATGTGCAGGCTCCCAAGCCCTGGTTCTTACCATCTTTCTGTGTCCTCTTCCGGGGTGGTCCCTGAGCCTTGCAGGGAGGGGCTGCGATATAGGTGTCCCATTTACGATGGTGCACCCCTCAGATACCTATTCTCTGCACTCTGACCAGTTGTGAGTTTCTGTATTAACCACTGTCCACCGCACAAAGAAACCTCTGTCATGTGGTCTGAGAAGTATTCAAGTTTTGGAAACAAGAGATATGAGTTTATAATTTATGAAGTTAGATACTGTGTTTATTTAGCATTAGGGCCGATGAGCTCCCGAACCATGGGCTCTTGTCCATACACACATTGCCAGACACGTATTTTTCTCCTGTGGGGCAGGCTTGAAACGTGGTGTGATTCCGACTGTTGCCTTGATGGGATCTAGACCCACCAAGGAGGCAGGTCTCTGGGCATGCCTGTGATGGGTTTTCTAGGTTAGGTTAATTGAGGTGGGGAGATTTACCATCCCATAGGCTGGGGTCCTAGGCTGAATCGAAGGGAGAAGGCTTGCCGAGCAACCCCACTCCTTCCTCTCTGCTTCCTGACTGCCACTGTGCTCCCCATCCCAATGGGTACATCCCAGTGTACCCTGAGACTCCAGGCCAGAATAGCTCTTTCCATCCTGAAGTTACTTTTGTCAGGAATTTTGTTACAGTAACAAGAAAACTGACATACCTCCAACCTGTTTTCTGAGCACTGTGATTCCCCGATGAATATGGTACAAAGGAACCGATGCGTTTAATTTCTTGCATTTTTGCAAGAAATATTTAGTGGAGAAAGACGGGAGCACTGCACTTAGTGATCTTAGCTAATGTGAACCCATGCAGGTGGCAAGACAGACAATGGCAAGAGCTCAAAGGCTTTCCCAGGAGCAGCACCCGCTGCAGTAGCCCTTGCATTTTTGACAGGATGAGCAACAGTGCAGAAAATTAAAAACACTTCTCCACTTAAATCGGGGTGCTTCGCTCAGTTCCCTGCTCCGTGTGGAACAAGCTGTCCTTCCTTGCAGCGGCCGGGAGCTTAGTAATCATTTCTCCCAAATTCTGATAATTGTCCTGGTTGTTGAGAGTGCGAGCCATTTCTTTTCCTCGTCGTGAATCGATGGAGAACGAATGGGCAGTTGGGTACTTCTGTGGGATAAATAAGATGAGATTTACATTTCACATCCAACCTAAACATGTATTCCAGATAGGCTAAAGACTGGATATGGAAAGCAAAATTGAAAGTCAGAGCAAAGTATGAGAGGGCATCTTGGGATCTTGAACAACAAAAGCACATAAAGAACAAACCCTAAGGAGAAGATTAATGAATTTTGTCAAAATGAAAACTTCTGTGCATCAGAATGTGTTGGGGGGCACAGGGGTTTGTGCACTCACAGAGAGGCGCTGAGAGGACATTAATCATCCAGGGGGCATCTCCTCAATGGAGGAGATAAACATCAAATACCTGCATCCCATCCAGAAGGCTGAGAGCAGAGTTTGTTAATGAGCTTTTTGCTTTCTGTGGAGGCAGACCTCACCCACTTTTTCTAGAGAGGAAGACCTTATCCAAATTCCTCAGAATGATTATCCCAGGCTCTTCCCTCCCCACACCGTTAGCCATCCTCAGGAGAGATGTCACATGTACTGATCTGCTGACCTCTGTGCTATCTCAGAGACCTCACTAGAGCCTAGGCCTTTTAGCTATAGAACAGGCCCTCATGGTCACATGTACTTTGTGAAAGAGTTTCTAGGTCATCAAGCCTTAAGCTTTCTTGTGTACCTGGAATTGTACTGATTGGACTGATTGTCGCCTGGAAACCTTTCCCTTAATCTAATCGCTTTAAATATGCCGACAATGAACCACCTGGCATTAGACTCCCTGAAGTCTGATCCAGATTGATGAAGTCAATCTGCACCAGGTTTTCATTCTTCCTTCTTTGCACAGCTGTCTGACAGCTTCAGGGAACCCCTCAAAATGAAACTGCCAAAATTTGAAAGAGCAAACAATCATTCAGCATGGAGGTAGGTGGAGGTCAGCAAGTGGGAACTGATATTCTGAAAGCTTGCTGACTGGGTGACGTCAGCACAGGTTGGAGCACAAAACTGACACTAATCATCTTGATTCAGCAAGTGAAAAGAACCTAGTTATGGTTTTAAAGGACTTGCCAGCAATAAAGTCTCAATATCAAAGCAAATAGAGAGTAAGAGCCACATTTGTGCTAGCGTAAGTGAGAAGATTGTGGTGGTTCAAATGGGAATGGCCTCAAATATTTGGATAGAGCCAGGTGCAGTGGCACACACCTTTACTCCCAGCACTCAGGGAGGCAGAGGCAGGCAGATCATTGGGACTTCAAGGTCTGCCTCCTATTTGGACAGGAGGTGTGGCCTTTTGGAGGAAGTGTATCACTGAGGGTGAGCTAGGAGGTTTCAGATGCTTAGGCCAGGCCCAGTATCTCTCTTTCTCTTCCTGCTGCCTGCAGATTTTAAAATGCTCAGCTCCTTCTCTAGCATGTCTGATGGCACCCCACCATGCTCCCCACCATGACAAGAGTGGACTAGACCCCTGAACCTGTAAGCCAGCCTCAATGAAACTATTTTTCTTTATAAGAATTGCATGGTATCTCTTCACAGGAGTTTAAACCCTGACTAAGACAAAGATTATCATGAGACAAAGGCAGATAGACCTGGAGCTTTCAGATCTGACTGAAGTAGCAGGAGGTGTGACAGAGCAATTAAATTCTGACTCTCAAACTTAAGAAAAAGTAGAACTCTAATGAAGAAAAGCCACCTCCAAAGAGATCTCTGGATGTTGTCCAGAGATGGACCACAGTGCAGGGGACAGAAGTGACAGGATCAAGTCACCTCTTGTATGAGAGGAGAATATAAGAAAGGCAGATACTGTGTGAATAAAGGCATTTTGACTGCATATACACACAGTTTTGTAATTTTGGATGATGGAGTCTCTTTTTGAACCAGCTTTCTCATTGTGTAGGCAAGATAATTCCAATGTTCGGTCTTAGCACAAGGAATGTTTATGTAGGTTTCTAGAAATTAATGTGGGGCAAAAAAAAATTTCTCCATGGCAGCTATACGATTCTTTTTTTGAAAATGTTGGTTACAGAAGGGGTTGCTTTATCGGTGCAACAACTAAGACATGATGCACAGTGTCTCACAGAACCTGTGTAACACAGTTCATGAGCCTTCTGTGATAGTTTACTTTGCTATTTTTTCCTCCTTGGTTGCTTTCTAATGTTAAGCAACTTGAGCTCGTTTTCAAGTGCTGTTTTGGACTTCTCCTGTAGTGTTTAAACAGTACCTCTGTTCCTGTTAGCCTAGTTTTACAATGATTCACTCTATAGTAAAGCTAAGAAACCAAAATCATTGGAGTAAAGCAGAATGGAGAAAGGAACAGGGAATGCATCAAGGAACAGGGAAGCTGTCCACAGCACTTATTACCCACAAGAACTGTTGTCCTGAATATAATATAGGAGCACTGCAGATTAATAAGGAAAAGGTCAGATCAAGAACGAAACGCACGAAGGGTTTACACAAGCAATAAAGAGAGAGTCCAGTGGCTATCACACGAGACAACTTCAAACCTGTAATGTTAACAGATAAGGAAGATGTCTAAAGTGTCGATGACTGGCAGAAATAAACACAAGTATTCTTTATGATAAGTACACACATTGGACTTACCCTGACTATGCAAAAAAAATGTATTAAACATTGTTAAGGATGTGGACCTAAATTTGTTCTGATGAATAGAGACTGCTTGATTGCTTTAGAAAGCCATTTGAATATATTCAGTAAGGTTTAAGAGGCTCATTCCTTCCTGTCCTTGGTAGATAGCAAAGAGTCCCTACGCACATTCAACATTTAAGATAACCTAAATTTCCATTAGCAGAAAAGCAAACAGTGGATTACGGTATAGTTTTCAAATAATAGAGCGATATGCTCTAGTTCAAATAAGCAAACTAGATGTACTCCGTGAATACACAGAGATAAATCTCACAAACATGGTATGGGGGGAAAAGTGGCAGAAGAGTTATAAGACGTGCCAGAGGCATCACCCAGCTCTGAGGTGTGCTAGGATAGGAGGGAAGGTTGTGAATGATGCGTCAGTGCTATCAAAATTATTGTGTAGCCTCGCAAAAATATGACGGAAAGATTATAAACTTTGGTGAAGCTAGAGAAGGCATATACCAATATATATATTTTTTCTTTGTTTTGTTGTTGTCATTTTTTATAATTACAATTTACTTTGTATCCCAGCTGTAGCCCCCTCCCTTGTCCCCTCCCAAGCCCATCCTCCCTCTCTATACCAATATGTTAAGAATGACGTTCAAAAGAAGCTAAAAGTCTTTAGTGTCTTAAGCCCAGATTTCAGAATGTGGTTGGCTCTGACACAGGTTGGCATTCTTAGCTTATGCAAGTTTCTCAACCTTTTTCAACTTTATGACTTTACTTGCTTTTTGTCTGATAGTGTTTCTAAAGTAATTTTATCCCTAACTAAAACACAGAATATAAAAGTTGTACTTATTTACAGGACATGACATGATGTTTTAATAGATGTGTACCTGGACTAAATTTACATCAAGCTATATATACTTACGTCCTTAGTTATTCTTTACTTGTGATTATGAGAGCTTTTTTTTTAAAAAAAAGAGTTATTTATTACATATACAATGTTCTGCCTGGACGCTAGAAGAGGGCACCAGATCCCATTATAGGTGGTTGTGACCATGTGGTTGCTAGGAATTGAACTCAGGGCCTCTGGAAGAACAGACAGCGCTCTTAACCTCTGAGCCATCTCATCTCAGCCCATGAGAACTTTTACAAACCCTTTCTTCTGGCTTTTTGAATTGTGTTGTCCATTATCTTTTTCTACCTATAATTACCGTACTCTGCAATGACATGCCAGAACGCCTTGCTCCTGTCTGACTGTAGTTGGTACCCAGTGACCTCTCTCTGTCCCTACCCACTGTTTCTCCTGTGATGGTCAGTCTCGTTGACACACTGATTGACTTTGGAATACTCTAAGAGACACACTGCTGAGTATGTCTGTGAGGGTGTTTCCAGGGATGTGCAACTGAGGAAAGATGACTTGTCCCAAATGTGAGCGCCTCCATCACATAGTCCAGAACTCGGACTTAATAAAAAAAAAAGGGAAGAAGGCAGCTGAGCATCATCATCCATCAGCCTCTGCTTCCTGACTGTGGGGAGAGTGTACCCAGCGGCCTACTGCCATGCCTTCCCTGCCTTGATGGGCCTCAAAATAATGAGCCAAAGACAAACAGATCCACCCATCCTCCCTTCCCGAGTTACCTATTGTCATGCACTTGGTCACTCCTCTGGTCAGAAAGCACATCTCCTTCCCTTTGTAACCCCAGCTGGTGGCACCTCAGGGTCCCTTTGAGCTTGCCAGCCTCAAAGAGTTTGTCCGTATGCCTGTATCTGCTACATTCTGATTGTTAAATGGTGCCCTATTTCCCCCAGACGTTTTGTGTGTTTGGTTGTTTACTTGGTTCTGTGACAAGGGAGTGCCGTACTGCTCTGGTTGGCCTGAGACTCACAATCTCCCTGTGTTAACCTCTTGAGTAGCTGGGATTACAGATGTGTCCACTGCTCTCTTTGAATGGTTCTTTTGTAGTACGTCAGGACACAGAACTGTTAGGTGTTTATGCTGGCCTCTGTAATCGGGTTTTGTGTGTTCCCCGTGTTCCCAGATAACCTAAGCAGCCTTCTCTTTTTCGTTCCCTATTTCACCGGTAGGTGGTACCCTGAATCCTGGGTTTCTGTCAGTCTCTTAGTGTGCTGTCACTGTTAGCACTAGAGGGTGATCTAAGCCCAGACTTGTCACAAATAATCAACGAGTGTATTGCTCAGCAGGAGCTGGCAGAGCGCCTGAAGAAGGAAGTCCGCCCCTGTAAGTGGGTACTAGAAGGCTCATCCTGGGGCTAGGTAAGCCTAGATGCCTCTCTCTAGCCAACTGCCTGCTATAGGCACTGTTGGAGAATGCGTAGCCCTGCATCACAATAGCAGGAGCAGCCTGGGCCCCCTATGTCACAAGGGCGGCTGTCAGTGCTGTTGTCTCTCCCTAGCATGACAGCCCACCAGGAGCAGTACAGCCCAGTCTCCCTACGGCCGAGATGGATTTGCGTCCCAGGCTGCCACAATGGACACAGGTGAGGCACTCTCAGGTAGAAAACTGATCTACTGAAGCCTCGTGTCTTCATTTGCCATGAGGGCTTCCCTAGAGACTTCATCTGTGGGCAGGCCCAGGGGTGGGGGCCACTCAGTGTTAGTTCCCACCAGTCCAAGTCTCATGCTAACCCCCTTGGTTATCCCCAGCCATTGGTGTCTGCGTTCATACCGTGCTGCCAGAGGTTGGGGTAGTGTAGTGTTGGTGAAAGCCGTCCCTTGGCTACCAGAGGTGATGCTAACGTAAGTTACCACAAGGACTGGCCCAGCCCCAGCTGTTGTTACACCCACACCATTTTGGCTGGTGGCACAATGCAAAGCTTCAGTCTCTCTCACTAGGGTGCAGCTCCCTACTCAGTGCCAGAGTAGCTAGATTCTCTGTCGGCAGGCCCTGGCTTGGGGATTTCACTGCCGCTCAGGGGAAGTGGGTGGTGGGCAATCAGGTGCCAGGCCCCTGTCTTTTACTGTGAGCTCTCACTCGTGGCTAGTTAAGTGTTTTGAGTTTTTTGCCAGTTTTGAAACTTTGTATTTGGGGTTTCATGGAGGCCTGAATTGAAGATGCATTCCAGGAGGGTGTGGATGTGTGTCTGCCAGCCGGAAGCCTAAGGACACTGCCAACCAGAGCCACTTTTGAGTTCTGGCTCTGAGAAAGTAGGGCATGGGAAAAGAGTTATCCAGATTTAAGAAAAAAAAAATTTAAAGGCCAGTTGGCAGAAATACTGGCAACCCCTACCCTTGAGGACTCACTGTAAGGTGCAGAGCATGCGTAAGCCAAAAAACTATGTGATACACAAATGGGAGAGAAGGTGAGTGCTACAGAAATGACTTATGGGAGATTGTGACATGGAGTGTCTGTGGATTCTGAGCCTCAGACCTGTCTAATCCATTCCATTTTGGGGAGTGACATTCGTTTTCATAATTAAGCTATCTCTGTTTCTATAATCATGCATGTGTCCCTGGTCCAGGTATTTGTTTTGGGGGGACACAAGAACAAGGAGATATCAGAGAGAACACCCCTGGAATCAAACTCATGCCTAGCAAACCTTGATGAGGCCATTTTTGAGGCTCAGGTCCTATAGCAAGGGCATTTTAAGACTGTAAGTTCTTACTACTTTTGGTTTTCCTTTTCTTGAGCCAGCAGCAAGGTTTGGAACAACCAATTTTCATTGTCTCTCCCTTGGAGAAGCTGGCTACTTCTGGTTTACATTTACAGTGGATTTGTGGCCCTGCAGGGTACCAGTTTAAGTGTAGAAGATATGAATCTCATTATCCTTCCTTTTACCTGGATTCTGGGACTCAGGCCCTGCCCTACAGCATTATCCCTCACTGTGTCCCTTTCCTTTGACCTCTAACTTCATGGCAGCAAGATAAAATGTTTTATTCTTTGTATATGTAAATTTTCCCTTCCCCACACACCTTCGCCATGCCTGGCACACACTTGGTACCTTCTGAATACTCCTTGAATATGAAAAGGCAAGTCCCTTTGGAACTATAGATTTATGGAGCCTCAAATACAAAAGTGTTCTCTTTTCTTTGAGAAGAGGAACATTTTAGCATAGAAACACCAGAGAGAAGCAATAATAAGAAAGAAATGCACTTAAAGTTTCTTATGCAATTATTGAATTCTTGGAAGTATAAAAGAAGGATGCTGCAAGGCCATTTTGAAGCAGAGGAGGGAGGGAGTATATCATTCTGATGTTTTCTCTCTCGTGGTTGCCAAATAATTGTTACAGAAGTCATTGCCGAGCTCAGATGTGGTGTGATTCTGAATCTCATTCAACCCTGCATTGGCAGTAGTAGCTATATAGGGCTTGTGTTTGACAGAGTAGGAGATTGAAGATCCACAAAGGCTAAGTGGGAAATAGTCACATATGAAAGTAATTTTACTTCTCAAGGTGATCTACCAGATGGTTGGGATACAAAAGACCAATAAGCCCTGGAAACCCTGTTCTATCTCAACAATAATCGAGGCAAAGATAATTATACAGCACCATTACGCCCAGACTGAATAGTCAGTGCCCTATTGCTGTGAAGAGACACCATGACCACAGCAGCATTGGCGAAGGAAAGCACTTAAGTGGGACTGGCTTACAGGCTCAGAGGTTTGGTCCATTATCCTCATGGCAGGAGCATGATGACACATGGGCAGACATGGTACTAGAGAAGGAGCTGAGATGCACAGGCAACAGGAAGCCAGTACCCTAGGCCTGACGTGAGCATCTGCAAACCCAAAATCCACTCCTAGGGACGCACTTCCGCCAATAAGACTACATCTCCCAAACCCTGTCAAGGAGTGGCGCTCCCTAGTGGCCAAGCATTCATATAGTCAAACCACCATAGCAGATTTTTGTTTTAAATCAAAACATCCAATTTTTTTGCTGAAGTTTGGAGCATGGTCACTCGAACACCAGTGCAGAAGATTCTACCAAGTAGGCAATTTAACAAAATTCTTTTAAATCTTAAAATGGTACATGAGCCTATGAGCCTATGAGCATGTCTGTGGAAGATCATCTAGATTCAGTTAAAGAAGGTGGGCGACACACTCTAAAAGTGGGTGCTACCATTCTGTGGGCTGGAGTTCTAGGCTGAGCGAAAAAGAGAGCCAGCTCAGGATGAGCGGTCATTGTTCTTTGCTTCCTGAGTGTGGATGAATGTGAACTGAAACTGCTGTCACAGTGCTTTCCCTACCACAGGGGGCTTTCCTCTGAACTGTGAGCTAAAGCAAAGCTTTCCTAAGTTGCTTTGGTCAGTTATTCTATCACAGCAATAAGGAAAGTGAAACGCAATTCCACTTCTACAAGCAGAGTTAATCAAGTTGTTTTCCAAAGATTTTGCTAAAAAAAAAAAAAAAAATGTTCCCTGCATCAAAATTGGGCACAACCCAGATAATAGTAGTTTGCATTTCACGGGGCATTTACTGTATCCCAAGCACTTGTCTAACACTTCATATAAAATAATTCCTTTACATTTCGTAAACAATCCTACAAGAGAAGGCCCTATGGTTATCATGATCTTAACAGAGTCTAGAGTGCAGAGTTCAGTGGTAATCTAGTCATATGCCCAGAGCCTGGAGCAGTCAGCATTTCACCCAGCAGTCCAGACAGCATATGTTCCTAGCCAACCACTCTACTCCCCTCTGACCCTCTGACCCAACAGCCAATGATGGGAAGTGTGTGGGTGTGAGTGTGTATGTCAGACAGGAGTGACAGAACATACAGATAAGGACCTCATCCCTTAGGGATAATGGAGAGGAGCAAAGCCAGAGAGCCACTGGGCTGTATGAATCCTAGCGTTGCACAAATAGGTACAAATGCAATCATCAAAAACTATAATGGTGAACAGACAGTTCTCAAAAGAAGAAATACAATGGTCAATTAAGTACATTAAAAGTGTTCAACATTCTTAGCCGCCAGAAAAAAAATGCAAGTTAAAAATACTTTGAGACTCTATCTAATCCCAGTCAAGATGCCACCATTAAGAAAAGTGAGAACAACAAAACTCTGGTAAGGATGAGGATAGAAGAAGTATAACCTAGTACACCCATGGAAATCAGTATGAGTGTCCTAAAACTATTAAAATCAGAACTACTGTATGACCCAGGTATATCTCCTGGACATTCACCCAAAGGGCTTGTGTTCATGTCTATTGTATAATAGCAAAAAAAAAAAAAATGGAACCAGCTTAGGTGTCTATCAGTAGACGAGCGGATAATGAAGATGTGGCATACATACACAGTTGAATTTTACTTGGCTGTAAAGAAAAATGAAATTTGTAGAAAAATCGATAGATCTGTAAAATGTACTAAGCAGGGGAACAGACTCAAAAACCAAGTTCTCTCCCACCACAGGTTATCACTTACAGTGCTCATATGTGTGTGTGAGTGTGGCCTATCTAACAAAGGGGGGAAATGGAAGGTGAGGAGGGTAGCAGGACACGTTAGCATGAAAGAGGAAGGAGGCAGTGGTGGGTGGCAGAAAGAAAATGCACTGGTATAGTGTGCCTAGACCAAAATGGTGGTATGAATAGACATTTTTCACAAGCCCATCCCTTTCTCCTTTAAACAAATGAATATTAATGTTTTTAAGTGCAGTGCGGATTTTAAGGAACGAGATTGTTACAGCCAACAGCCCAAGGTTGCCAACATCCTCAGAAAATGTCCCAAGATTTGGGCTCCAAGGAAATTAGGCGACAAGTGTCCTGAAGAATGCTTTCCCTGGGAGCCATCCCAGCAGGGCAGAGGTGCCAGGGCCTCCTGGGGTTGGAAGCTGACTGTAGCTGAGGCAAGGAGGGCAAAGAGCAGAATATTCCTAGTAAAGGGCCCGCACAGTTGAAAGTACTCAAAAATGGAGACTTCATTATTTTTTCCAGACAAAAATCGCGAAATGTTGCTGTGTGAACAACAAAACAACACAAATTTATCTCTATCTAGGCTTAAAAAAAATAGGAAGTGAGTAATGTCTTTGACATTCTCAAGTGTTCCTCCCTGAGTCCGTTCCACTCCGCCACTTCCAGAAGTGACCGCAGTTCGGACTTTTGTGTTAATGCTTCACTTGCATTATGCTTCATATGCATTATGCGTCTGCATACGAAATGTGTATTCTCTATAGCAGTCATCTCACGAGCAAAGCAGGGGGTAGCCCTTCTCTTGTTGGAAAGCAGTCTAAGTTCTTCACATATGTTAACCCCAGTCTTCACAATGATCATATGAGGCAAATACTATTACAACCCCTGCCCAGGAGGTGAGGAAATTTGGCCCAGAAAGGTTAGGTGACCAACTCAAAACCCTACATCTCTCAGATATAAACCTAGACAGTCTAGCTCTCACTTTTGTAGCCCTAACCATGAAGCTATCCATCTCTTCTTACAATGTGTTGCCAGTCTGCTTATTTTTTAACCTTACATGAATAGATGCATGCGCACTGGGTTTTGCTGATGTAGAAGCATGGCTTTTAGGGATGCTTAGAGGGGTTTATTTAGGTTTATATTACAAGTGGTTTATTTGGGTTGAATGAGTCACAGTACAATTAGAAGACAGTGGGGAACTGAGATGGGAAAGGAGAGGCAGAGAACACGGTAGATATCAAAGAAGATGCCAGAGTGGGAAGCTATGTCACATTAAGTAATTTTGAGAGCCAAAGTAGAACCGATGCCTTAGAGTCATGCAGCCCAAGTGTGGAAGAAGCTACAAGGCCAGTCTCATTGTCTGCATCTCGAGCCTTCCCCTGAGCAGCTGCAGCAGAGTTTAGCAACAGAAAACCACCAGAAGTTAGGCTGGTGTGGGACCTGAAGAGATTCAGACTGGGTGAGGAAGTGTCCATGACCAACTCCATCAAATTTGCCCCTTGTTGGGTTACTATTACGCCTGATTATGGCTGCGAGAACCATCTTTGTTAACATACTGATATGTGGGGCTGGTTTGTTCCTTTTCCCTGTATATTCAGCCACATGAATATGTTCCACACAGTTCTGGAGGCTAAAACCTGTGATCAGGGTGGCAGCATGATTAGATACTAGTGAGGGCCCCTTCCTGTCTCAATAGATGGTTGCTTTGCTGTATCCTCCATGGCAGAGAGATGATCTCAAGTTTCTTCTGTTATGGACACTGATCTCCTGCATGAAGGTTCCACCTTCATGGTTCAGTTGACCTAAAGGCCACATTTTTTCAGATAGTTTCATACTAGGGATTGCATCTTTACTGTATGAATTCTTGGAGGACATAAACACTCCATCTGTGTTTTGGTATTTTATGAAACTTTACTCAGGTTCCTGAACTTTCTCCCACACCCACCTGTGTACTTCTTTGTAAAACCGGGTTTTAACAACAAACTCTGTTAATTAGTTTAATAACCCTCTAGCTTAGGTATCTAAGCTCCTCATAGGTTGGGTTCCTCATCCTCCAACCCTGAGTGATGTCTGATTAGCTTGGTCTGTCCTCAGCAAGAATCTATCCCAGTTTATAGCGGTTTTATCTATTTATTCCTGGCAATGTTCTTGGGAAAATTCTGCTCCTTAGCAATAAATCCCTACTTTATAAGGCATTCAGAACGGAGGCAAGTCTTTCCCTCCGACTGCAGAACCCCTTTATTGGTATGCTTGGTTCAGAATAAAATTTTCATCAGGGTGCTTTCCACAAGTGATTAGGGTTGGGGGTTCTGGAGGGGCTGGAGATTGAACTCAAGGTTGTGCGTAGGTTAGGCAAGCCCTCTGCTGCTGCATCATCTTCAGCCCCGTCACACAGCCACCATCACAGGATTGGGGTGGCAAGTCTTTGAGGAGTTCACAGTGTCAGAATACCTGTTGGTGGAAGTTGTTTGCATTAGAGATTTAGAGACTGTGCTCATGTAGATCTTAGGAGTAGGATGAGAAAACAGCATGCTGGGTAGAATAGATGAGGTTCCTCCCCTCCTGTATTCTCAGAGTTAATTCCTTTTCCCTAAATAAAGCTCAGGAACAGATGTTTGCTCTCACTGTAGGTGAATGATGCTAATATTGTCATTACTAAGATGACAAATAACTTAAGAAAAAATTATGTATGCTGCCGCACAGATTACAAGATCATTTTTTCTTTTATGGTTTTATTTATTTGTGTGTGTGTGTGTGTGTGTGAGTGTGTGTGTGTGCAAGTGCCTGCAGAGATCAGAAGAGGCTGTCGTTCCCCCCTCTTCCTCCCCCTTCGAGAGCTGGAGTTAGAGGTAGTTGTGAGCCACCTGGTATGGATGTTGAGAACTAAATTCCGGTTCTCTGCAATAGTAGTACATGCTCTTAACCTCTGGGATCTCTGCAAACACCACAGCCAGCAGAGCGTCAATCCTTGAGAGACAAGAAGGAAGTCCAGTTCAGCACGACTCAGTTGCGGGCCCTGGTTCAAACGTCAAGAGTCTGACATTGGGTGCTTTATTTTAGGCATATTTAAACACAGCGCAATTTGGACAGAAAGTTCCCTGGTGACAGTTAACCCAATCTCCTGTGCACAACAAAGCTTAAGACTTGGCTACACTGAAACTCTGTTATTTTTAACAAAATCTCAAACACTCAATTTTACCAGTAAAGACTTGGGAGCCAGAAGCTGGGGTGAGATCCTGCTAGCTTAGAGAGGCAGAGAAAGCACCCAGCTGGCCTTCCTCCTCAGCCAACATCCCAAAAGAAGGCCCTTTGCCATGCCATCTCAGAAAAGCCCTCAAACTTCTACTCCCTTTGCATCTCTTTTCATTCTCCTGACTTCCTCTTATTCTATGTTTTTTTTTTTTTTTTTTTTTTTCCTATATTCACTCTGTCAACCGGCTGCTTGCTCTGCCTTTTAACCTAGGGTTAACTTCATTTAATCCTGTTTACAGTACGTAAGCAGAAAGCTCTTGCATTAAAGATGTGTGCTAGGGCAGAGCCACACTACTTCTAGAAATAGTCCTCCCCACCCCCACAATCTCGGGGCTCACAGTGTGATCAAATATCCTGCAACAAAACTCTCACAGAGTACAAGTGCCATCTTCCAGAAAGGCAGGTTCTCTGGATGAACCGAGAAAGCAGACTCAAGGTAAACAATGCTCTAGATAAGAGGCTCAGGGAGGATAGCACTGAGAAAGATTAACAAGCTCAAGATAAAGGTCTGGAAGTGGATCTGGTATGTCCTGGCCACACAGATAGGGCAGAGGTCACCAGGCTGTTAACCATTCATGTCTGCTCCCAGCCTCCTGGGTGGAAAACAGGTGGTAAAGCTCTCCCTTTGAGGAGATAATACCAAAAGTTTAACACTCCTGGTCTCCCTGTGCTTGTCTTGTGAGCACAGGGGTGAAAGGTCTACATTAACCCCTGAGCCATCTCTCCAACCCCAAGAGACTTTGTCTTTATGTTTTACTTTCCAATCTTCATATCATCCTTAAAAATTAAAAGCCTCTCAAAAGTTCTTCTTAGGAGGGAGAAACTGGCCTTGACGTTGTAATATTTTATTATTCTTTTCTAAGAAGTCATTAGTAAAGATGGCAAAATGCTGAGTTTTTGCTCTGTTTTATTTTTCTGTATTTGTGTGTGTGTGTGTGTGTGTGTGTATGTATCTGTCTGTGCAAGTATGGAGGCCAGAGATTGATGGCAGGTGTCTTCCTCTGTTGCTCTTCACCTTAAACTTTGGAGCAGGATCTCTCACCGGCCCTAGACTGGATGGCTTGGCCAATGAACTCCACGGA